>NC_138379.1:59759637-59797254 GCF_054177405.1 Leptonychotes weddellii
GATGTGCGGAGAAGTGAATCATTGTACTTTTAATTTACATTTCCCCAATGATGAGTGATGTTCAGCATCTTTTCAGGTGTCTGTTGGCTTTCTATATGTCATCTTTGGAAAAATGTCTCTTCAGGTGCTCTGCCCATTTTTTAATTGGATTATTTGATTTGGGGTGTTGAGTTGTATCAGTTCTTTGTGTATTTTGGATACTAACCCTTTATTGGATATGTCATATACAAATATCTTTTCCCATTCCGTAGGTTGTCTTTTAGTGTTGTTAGTTGTTTCCTTCACTGTGCAAAAGCTTTTAATTTTGATGTAGTCCCAATACTTTATTTTGCTTTAGTTTCCATTGCCTCAGGAGACAAACCTAGAAAAATGTGTTACAGCTGATGTCAGAGAAATTACTGCCTGTGCTCTCTTTTAGGATTTTTATGGTCTCATATTTAGGTCTTTAATCCATTTTGAGTTTATTTTTGTGTTTGGTGTAAGAAAGTGGTCCAGTTTCATTCCTCCACATGTTGCTTCCAGTTTTCCCAACACCATTTGTTGAGGAGACTGTCTTTTCTCATTGCATCTTCTTTCCTGCTATGTCAAAGGTTAATTGACCATATAATCATGGGTTTATTTCTCGGTTTTCTATTCTGTTCCATTGATCGATGTGTCTATCTTATGCCAGGACCATACTGTTTTGATTATTACAGTTTGTAATATAACTTAAAGTCTGGAATTGTGATACCTCCAATTTGGTTTTTCTTTTTCAAGATTGGGGTCTTTTGTGGTTCCATACACATTATAGGATTGCTTGTTCTAGTCCTGTGAAAAAATGCTGTTGGTTTGCATTTATTAGAGTGCACTGCATTAGTATCAGGGATTACATTAAATGTGTAGGTCACTTTGGGTAATATAGACATTTTAAAAATATTTGCTCTTCCAACCCTTGAGCATGGAATCTCTTCCCATTTCTTTGTGTTGTCTTGAATTTCTTTCATCAGTATTTTATAGTTTTCAGAGTTTATTCCTATATTTTTTTTTGGTGCAACTGTAAATGGGATTGTTTTCTTAATGTCACTTTGTGCTGCTTCATTATTAGTGTATATGACAATGCAAAAGATTTCTGTACATTGATTTTGTATCTTGTGACTTTATTGAATCTATCTATCAGTTCTGGTATTTTTTTGGTGGAGTCTTTAGGGTTTTTCTATTTATAGTATCATATCATCTGCAAATAATGAAAGTTTTAATTCTTTTTTACCACTCTGAATGCCTTTTATTTCTTTTTTGTTGTCTGATTGCTATGGCTAAGATTTCCAGTACTATGTTGAACAAAAGTGATGAGAGTGGACATTCTTGTCTTGTTCTTGACCTTAGGGGAAAAGCTCTCAGTTCCCCCATTGAGTATGATGTTTGCTGTGGGTTTTTCATATAAGGCCTTTATTATGTTGAGGTATGTTTCCTCTAGATCTACTTCATTGAGGGTTTTTATCATGAATGGATGTTGTACTTTGTTGGAGGGCAGAAGATGAGTGGCACCTGCCAGCTCCTTTGTTCCTGGAGGCATCTTCCTGTGATCCCTGATCTTTGGGCCACACTCTGAGATGAGTAAATCACTCTCCTTCCTTCAGCACTTCAAACTGCTGCTTCTACGCTGTATCTCTGCCGACCGTTTGTGGTGCTTTCTCTTTAAGGGTAGGGACTCAGTTTCCTAAAGTTTTCCAAGCTCTCCCAGAGCTGAGCCCACTGATTTTTAAAATCCCAGGCTTTAAGTCCCACTGGTTATAAGAACGCATGAGATTCAGCCCCTCTCACTTCCAAAGCCAAATGTTATGGGGATTCATCCTCTCTGTTCATGAGCTCCCCGGTGTGAAAGTCTGTTTTTCATCCTTCTCCATATCACCGGCTTCCTCCCCACTGTGGACAGTCCTGGGGCCTATATCTAGACTTCTTGGATGTCCATGGGAAGTTGCAGTCCCTCCTGCTGGGAGGCGAAAAGCCACCCGTGCCATGGGAAGCTGAGTTTGGAAGAAATAAGGAAAGGAGACTGTTGGTCACAGCTGGTTCATTGTTCAGGAAACCCAGAGTGATCTCCGGGGGTCATCTGCAGACTATTCTGTTTGTTTCACCACTGGCATTGGTCAGTAGCATCAGGGCCATTTTGCTCCCAAACCACACCTTCACTATTCCTACCTTCTATGATGTGTCATCTTCTTGACCTTTAGTTGTGGAGTTTACTCTGCCAATCTTTGGATTGTTTTCTGGGTTATTTATGCTGATGTGAATGAGTGTTATCTAGTTGTATCCATGGGACAAGGCAAATTTAGGGTCCTCTTACTCTGCCATCTTCCCAGCTTGTATCTTCTCTGTTTTTTTGTTTGAAATACTTTTTGCACACAGAGAAACAAAATTTTGCTGCTTTGGGAGGAAAGATGAAGAATGAAATTGTTGGTAATTTGGCAACACCTGGGCTTTTGAGGGAGGCAGAAAGAGGAACGACGTAAGTCATTTTTCATGTATTTAATGTGATTAATGTGTAAAATCCATTGCCTTTAACTTATGAGCAGTGATTTTCTCCCATCTTAGTACCTGCTCTTTAAAGGAATACAATATTCCTACTATCATTATATATGTGAGAAGATTACAGAAACTAAAGGCAACTCTCCAAAGTCTTGCAACAACATAATGGAGGTGAGAGCCACCTGATACATTTTTAAAAAAAAAAGAATTCTCTTATATCCACACTCCTTCATAATGAAACTGTGTCAGCAAAATATGGCAAAAATGGACATTCCTCTACATCTTCTATCTGGTTTGATATCAAAGATGTTACTTTTAATGAAGTTTCAGGGGATAATAAGCCTCGGGGGCAGTGAGGTTTTTTTTTAAAGATTTTATTTATTTATTTGAGACAGAGAGAATGAGAGAGAGCACATGAGAGGGGGGAGGGTCAGAGGGAGAAGCAGGCTCCCTGCCGAGCAGGGAGCCCGATGCGGGACTCGATCCAGGGACTCCAGGATCATGACCTGAGCTGAAAGCAGTCGCTTAACCAACTGAGCCACCCAGGCGCCCAAGAGAATTCTAAGAAAAGGAGGGATGCTCTTTCCTGGACCTTTCAAAAATATATAAACATTTTTTTTTGAAAATTCAGTAAGTTTTTCCCTTGAAAGTAAAATACACTAACATGTTTAAAATTGATTAAAGGGTAGGGTGCCTGGGTGGCTCAGTTGGTTAAGCGACTGCCTTCGGCCCAGGTCATGATCCTGGAGTCCCTGGATGGAGTCCCACATCGGGCTCCCTGCTCGGCGGGGAGCCTGCTTCTCCCTCTGACCCTCCCCCCTCTCATGTGCTCTCTCTCTCTCATTCTCTCTGTCTCAAATAAATAAATAAAATCTTTAAAAAAAAATTGATTAAAGGGTGCCTGGGTGGCTCAGTCGGTTAAGCCTCTGACTTTGGCTCAGGTCATGATCCCAGGGTTCTGGGATGGAGCCCCGCCCGCATCGGGCTCCCTGCTCAGCAGGAAGCCTGCTTCTTCTTCTCTCTCTACCCCTCCCCCTGCTCATTCTCTCACTCTCTCTCAGATAAATAAATAAAATCTTCTTTAAAAAATCTTAAAAAAATAGTTGATTTAATTTTTCAATGTGTAATATCAATCAGCTGATAGACCAGTTATATCAGACCTCTTCCTGTCAACAGAAAAATTCATGGACTGCAAATTAATTCAACTATATTAAAAAATAAAAGTACAACCAACAGTTCTCAAAATCTTGTTCCCCAATACTTCCTATCACTTCCCCAAAACACACTGACATCATAATAAAATAGAGTTTATTTAGATAATCTGATAATTTGTAAAATTATTTTAAGAAAGATTAGTTTATTAATTTAAGAAAATAGAGGGGCGCCTGGGTGTCCCGGGATGGAGTTCCGCATCGGGCTCCCTGCTCAGCAGGGAGTCTGCTTCTCCCTCTGACCCTCCCGACCCTCCCCCCCTCATGCTCTCTCTCTCTCAGTCTCTCTCTCAAATAAATAAATAAAAATCTTTAAAAAAAAGTTTAATTTAAGAAAATAGATAAAAATTATACCAGTATTTCAAAGAACAATAATTTAAGAAGGAAAAAAGTATTTTGTAGTCAAATTAATTTGGGATATGTGTTAAGAAAGTTTTTTTACCTGTTTATTTAAAAATTTCTTTTTTGGGGGGGCAGGCAGAGGGAGAGAGAGAATCTTAATCAGGTTCCACACCCAGCGTAGAGCCCATCGTGGAGCTGGATCTCACAACCCTGAGATCATGACCTGAGCCGAAATCAGAAGTTAGATGCTGAAATAACTGGGCCACCCAGATGCCCCTAAAAATTTCTTTAAAAAATAAAAAAAGAAATTTAAAAAATTTCTTTAATTCAAAACTTCTCTAGGCCTTTCACATGCCAAAAGTGCCTTATGAATCTCCAAGCAGGGGATTCACAATACTTTGTAAACACATTTCACCATAAATTCTTTCTCCATAAATATCTGCCAAGATTTTAGAGAGTCAGGAACAAGTTAGGAAATAGAGAATCAAAAAAAAAGAAAAAGTGGGCACTTGGGTG
Source organism: Leptonychotes weddellii (assembly GCF_054177405.1). NCBI lineage: Eukaryota > Metazoa > Chordata > Mammalia > Carnivora > Phocidae > Leptonychotes > Leptonychotes weddellii. The sequence continues at coordinate 59,764,212 of NC_138379.1, forward strand.
GCTCAGTTGGTTAAGCGACTGCCTTTGGCTCAGGTCATGATCCTGGAGTCCCAGGATTGAATCCCTCATCGGGCTCCCTGCTCAGCAGGGAGTCTGCTTCTCCCTCTGACCCTGCCCCCTCTCATGTGCGCTCTCTCTCCCTCATTCTCTATCTCTCTCTAACAAATAAATAAAATCTTAAAAAAAAAAAAAGAAAAAGTATTCCTCTTTATCAGACCACTTCCCTCACTAGGTTTCACAAAGGATAACTAGCTACAATAGACATTGCAAAAATTATTTTAAAGATTAAGTGGGTGGGGAATTAATGTGTTTTTATTTAACATATAAGAATGAAAGGCTTAATAAAGTAAAGCCCACTACTATCTGCTGCAGCAAAAAAAAAAAAAAAAAAAAAAAGCAGAGAGATGATTAATTGCAACATCTGCCCACAAGGAAGTTACAAAGCAGAAAATGGCTGGGACAACGCACATGGTACAATTTGAGAAGTTACTTACATGTGCTGTATATCCATGTTACATATACACAATGCTTTGTACTTTTCACATATTATCTGTCATAATCTTAACACTGTATGAGGTGGTTACGGTATAACTCTCCCCATTTAACAAATGAAGACACTGAGGCCACAAGAGGTGCCACGACAGGTCTGAAGTTCCACATGTCCAAACGGAGGAGGGAGAGGATGAGGGAGAAGAAAAGGTGAGGAGAGACAGACCAGGGTTCAGTCTATAAAGAGAACTTCCTAGATTGTGCATCTCAGCCACAGATCTAAAAATCTCTTTCCACTCAGAAAGAAATAAGTTGTGCTTTCATGATCGCCCTTGGTTGAATGTGAGAATAATCTGGAACTAATGCTCTCTGAAGGAAAGCAAGCACACAGTTGCTCCACAGCTCTCTGAGCAGCCATGTGATCCATCCTACAGGTGATAAAAGTGGAATGAATGGGTATAGACACTTTGCCAATGGTAGTCTTTGCAGTGAGAGGAAGAGGAAGCCATTGCCCTCAGCAAAAGTGAGATGGGCTGAAATGTTGGAACCGTTCAGTGGTACTTGGGCTGTATAGCCATGCACGCACAACTTTTTTAAAAACTTTCATTATGGAGATTCCAGCAAGGGTTGGGGGTGAGGGTGGGGAGAATGAACAGCTTTGAGGTTATAATTTTGTAATTCTCCATCCCTGACTTCTCTGTCACCATAAAACTACCATTTAATTACATTTTGATACATGTAAGTTTCTTAGGAATTAAAAATGCCACATTATAAAAGAATAGACTTTACTCAATAAACACATTTTTAAAGAATAAACAAAGGATGTGATGTGCTAGCCTAAGACATAAAAGATCTTGGGCTTAGCTCTAGCCACTGAAAGAGGAGGCCAGTATACAAAGATAAAATGAAGTAAATATATTTTTCTTAATAGTCATTAGGTGGATAACAACCCTGAACAATTTTATGGTGTTTTAAAGATCAAAAAACACATCTATATAAAATTCTGATTTCATCTCAGAGCAATCCTGTGTCAGCAAAATATGGCAAAAATGGACATTCCTCTACATCTTCTATCTGGGTTGATATCAAAGATGTTACTTTTAATGAAGTTTCAGGGGATAATAAGCCTCGGGGGCAGTGAGGTTTCTACAAGGAATAGCTATCTTTGAATTAAACTAAACAGCCCAAGGATTATTTTTCTGACCAAAATAAATTCATAGGCCTAATCTTTTTGTTTGTGGAAAGACACTACAATGTACAGCTATTAGCCTTTTCCTTGCCTATCTGGATAACGATAGAGCTATGTGGTTGGCACAGTGGTAAATGCTTTAGATGAATTATTTATCATTATTAAATCAGAGTTAGATGATATTATTTGACTTCATTGATTAGGAAAGTGAGGTTCTGGAAGTTTAAATATTTCTTGAGGCCAAACATCTAATAAGTGGCTTATGTCTACCACCAGAAAGAATTCCAATTGTTTAGGAAACAATCTAAAACTTCCCAAACAGTAGTTTGTTTTAATTTTTTCAATCAGAGAAATAATCAAATGAACCTTTTATAAATGATTAGGAACTCCCTTTATGCCTAGAAATATTTTTACCTTAAAGTCTATTTTATCTGAAATAATTTTGCTTTGGTTAGAATTTCTTTTATTTATCTTTTTGTTTTAAGTCAATATCTTGAAAACTGCCTATTGCTCTGTTTTATTTTCTTATTCCAGGCCAACAGCCTTTTCCTTTGAACTGGAGAACTGAGTTCAATTATGGTGAGTGACTTACCACGATGTCATCTTGTCCTGTTTCTCTCTTTTTTCTTCCCCTCCCTTTTCTTTCCCTGACTGCTTTTTTTATTGTTAGTCTCTGCTTTTAGTTTTCTGTAAGTAAATTATGATGTTTCACACCATGAATTTATTTTTGTTATACTGCTTGGGATTTATTGGTATCTCTGAATTTGAGCTATTTTTCTTCAAATGTGATATAGCTTATACTCTTTCTCTCTTTCTTTCCCTTCCTTATGGAAGGCTAATGTAAAGAAATGCAGGAACTTCTTCTACTCACTGTATTTCTTCAAACTTTCTTATTTTCCATATCTTTGTCTCTCTGTGCCACATTCTGGATAATTATTTCAGTTCAATTTGATAGTTCATTTATGCTCTCTATGGCTGTGTTAACCTGCAAAGTTTGTTTCTTTTATTGATATTGTTTCTTTGATTTGGAGAAGCTCTATGGGCCCCTTTTCCAAAGTGCCTTGAGAAATTTGGTTGTCTTTTGTCTCTTAATCATTATTCTAATACTCTGTTTTATTCCTTTAGATATATGAAACACTTGTTTTATACTTTTTGGATATATGATTTCTACTAACATGTACTCAAGGCGTTTTGTTTCCTCATTTTTTTAAAATATGAGCTCATATTCCTTGATGCCTTATAGAGAGGAATCCTTTGGGGATTAAAATGTGTCCCCCAAGAGAGGTTTTTCATTTTCCTCTTCCAAACAACAGGATGCCATGAATCTGGAATCACTCTAAACTAAATTTTTGTCTCTGGGTTGATTGGGCTACATACATATTAGGATTTCACTGTTTCAATACAAGTGGTCACTAGCTATCAGGGGAGAATTTTTGTGTTAATTCTTCTCAAAGCCGAGGACAAAATAAGGCAATTGTCCCTACTATCTCCTACTGCATAGCGGGATATTTAATCTCTACTTATCCACTGAGGATGGAGCACATGAGTAGTTTAGGCTATTTGCGGGGGTCTCTGATCCACTTTCCTACCCTCCTTGGGTTCCAGGCCTTATCTCTTGTCCACCATGCATACAGCCCATTGAAATAAGGTCTAAACTTTGGGGATAGATAGATACGTTGGTTAGAGCAAGTATGAGCTTGAGTACTCCCTTCACTTGCTAGTCTGTATAGAAACTTCTTATGGTTTATGACCCAAAGCAATGTCATCCATTCATTTTCTACCATCTCAAACATGCATTAAAAACTGTCATTGTGTGTGTGTGTGTGTGTGTTAGGGAACATTTTTAGAATTTTTTGTATCATTTTGTATCATAGTAACATTATTATCTAGTAGGTTGTATTATCTAGTATGTTATATATATTTTTCACTCTTAGGTATGCAGACACACACAAACATAAACGAATCCTCACCATTGAACTTAGTTCCTATAAAAAATTAAGGAGAAATTTTTTTCTTGCCTTTTTATTTTGTCTTATGTATTGGCTAATGTTGGCTTGATCTGCCAATATGCAACTTGAAACTTTTATTCAGATGCAAAAAACAGTTAAAAGAATATCAAAGGAAACCTACCAAACTGTTCAACTGTTCAAACACTAGTACTTAAGTGGAAACATGAATTATAAGCTGACCAAACCCCTACTGGATTTTCAAGTGTAACATCTAGCCAAATTTCACCACCCCACTCTAACATATATTTCAACACAGCTGTAGTCCCTACTAAAATAAAATTACCTCTGAAAGCTTTTAGAGGGAATAGAGTCAGTTAAAATAAACACCCTTTAACACTGAGTTTAGATCTTTAGTTGAGACTTTTTACTGCAATTAGCCTTTCTTTTTCTCTTTTTTTTTTAAAGATTTTATTTATTGATTTGACACAGAGAGAGAGAGAGAACACAAGCAGGGGAGCAACAGAGGGAGAGAGAGAAGCGGATTTCCCACTGAGCAGGGAGCCCAATGTGGGGCTCAATCCCAGGAATCTAAGATCATGATCTGAGCTGAAGGCAGACACTTAACCAACTGAGCCACCCAGGTGCCCCTACAATCAGCCTTTCCAACAAAGAGTGCTATTTTATAAATTGTATTTAATCTAAACTGTTGTTTATTTAGACAGTAATGAATCTCTTTTATTTCCTGTCCACTTATATGCCTTCAGGCTCAAATATTTAATGTATTTTTTTTCTCAAACAAGTCATTCCAACCTTTTCCTGTCTCTCCTCCTTTTTCTACATGGCTACTGACCTTCCTGCTGAAAGCTAGATGTAGAGTAGGCTTTTATCTTAATTGCTGGCTAATTTTAGCTTCTTTAAACTTTCATACCCCCAATTCTTTTGCACTATATTTTGGTTTTGCTACTTCTAGTTTAGAGAGCTCAATTCAATTAAGAAATAGACTGTGGCTTCTACCATATTATGTATCTTCCTGTCTTTACAGCCAGTTAAAAAAAAAAAAGGTGGTGGTAGGAGAAAAAAAACAGAAAAAGTGGGACAAATAAACAAAATAATGTCATAGAATGTAATTCAGTGTAAATGGACCAAAATCTTTGGTTTCAAAGGAACAGATTGTTTGGCTGGAATCAGAAAATAGAGTAATAGGTCTTTTCAAGAGATTCAAGATTCTGTATCTTATAGCAGGATACAAAGAAGTCAAGGAGCAAAGATATAGGAGGGAAATTCTAGCAAAAGCAAAATAGCTGCAGTTACACTGATTTTGGATAAAACAGACTTTAAGGAAAAACATTACTATAGATATACTGTTACTAATTACTTATAACTCAGCTGGCTGCACTTTCAGATTTTCCTTTGTAATCAAAGACAGACGTCTATGAGGAGGGAGACTCTATTCTACTCTCTTCTCTCCTGCTTAGCATGCTGAGCACATCTCTCTTCTCTGAACACATGTGGCAAAATGTGACTCTGAAGGGAACAAAAAGCCCTTCATTAGGCTGTGACTAAGATGATGTGGTTCGTTTCTATTTAAAGTGTGGTTCTCAGACAAATCACATCAATTTTACCTGAGAACTTGTCAGACAGAGTCTTAGGCCCAACTCCAGATTTATTGAATCAGAATCTGTGTTTTACTAAGATTTCCAGGTGATTCCTATGCCTGTTAAAGTCTGAAAAGCACTGCTCTAGTGCATCTTTCCAGAGAACTACACAATGTCAATAGTGAAGTGGGATTTTCCTTTGTTTTCCTCTTGTACTCTGTGAACATTATCTTCTTTGGGACTTTTTGAAAGTGATGGGTTAGTGCTTTCAAGATCTGGAGGATAATGTCTATTATTTGAATATGAATATTCCCCAAAATTGTATGATCAACAAAGAATACAAATAAAAGCACACATAATCCATGCCTTCAGCATTTCTAGGAGACAGGGAGTATCTGTTTCAGGAAAAAAAATCACTAAATACCAACAGATAAAAGAATGGTTGAAATGGAAGACAGGCAACTAATGTCCAAATTATATGCAACTGTAGTCTCTAAAAACAAAACCAAATCACTACATTGGCACAGAACTAAAAAACAGAATCCAAGAAAGTAAGAATTCAGGAATACCATCAACAAAATCACAACCTATTATGTTACACAGGTTTTGGGAATCAAATGTCATATTAGTATATTTTGTGAGTATATGGATTTTAATATTCTGTCTCACCTTCCCCTGCCATCCTCTTTTCCTTCCCTAGGTGAACCTCAAAATGTTGATTTCAGTTGTGACAACATTTACCAACTGCAATATTTTTCAGATAGAATGAAATAATCACTCTGTTTCTGTCATTCTAGCTTCTGTGCTTACTAATCAATTGATTAGAGGTTCTCAATAAACAAGAGGAAAATTATATAATTAATAAGTAAAACTGACAGAAGAAATGGGTATAACAGACCAAATACCACACATGGAAGTGCTTTGGAAACAATAAAACTCTAGAAGAATAAAAATAATTTTATAAGTACAGCTGGCCCCACTGATTAGGCATTGCCAGATTTCCTCCTTGGGTTTTATTACTAACTCAAAAACCTAAGAAAACCAGGATGCTGTGTTAAAATCGTTCCTGCCCATTATTGTCTCCAGTTACTGGCACTTAATAGGCACCAAACAAATATTTGTTGAAAGAAGTACTGAAAAAATAAAATATGCTCAGCATGTTCATTTACCTTTAACTTTAAGACTACTACGGTGGAGCCCCTCATTCCCTATGGGGGAGAATGCTCTTAGTAGGGTAAAATTTTCTGTTCTCAAATCTTCCACAGCAATTCCTTTCAGTACAGAAATTTTAACAGAAAAAAATCTGCCTTTTAAACTCCTAGTAGGAGAAAAAATACAACTTCAAAGAGATAAGGAAAATTTAAGGAAGATAGGTAGGTTTTTACTGTATAATAATATATAAATTAGAATGTAGGCTCTCAGAACTAGTTTAAATCATGGCTTTGCCAGATGGTACTACATGACCTGGAGCAAGTTATTGACCACCCTGTGCCTCAACTGCATCCTTTGTAAATAGAAGTTGATCTAAATAATACATATCTCACTGGTTATTGCAAAGACTAAATGAGGTAATGTGGGCAAGGCAAAGACCCCTGGTTGCCTCCTCTTTATCTCATTTCCCTTTTTCATTCCTAATTTTGGGGTGATGTGATAGTAATGTTTAGGATAACTAGGTGTAAGACATGCTGGGTTGAGATTCTGAGAAGTTCCTTGAAAGGGAGGCTGACTCGGCTTGCATGTACCTTTCACGGGGGTGGATGAGGATGGGATGGCTGGGGATGGCTGGGATGAGGATGTGGTGGCGGAAGCTGAAGTAGTCATCTTACAACCATGAGAGGGAAAGGGAGGAGACCCCTCAGATGTGATATGCTGGCAACAAATTCCCGCCATCAAGTATCTTGGTATTTCTGGTTATGTGAGAAAAATAAGCACCCATCATTTTTAGCTACGTTTCTATTTTATGTAGCTGAATGTTAATATACCTGATAAGCTTTTCACATTGTACCTGGACACACTAAGCATTTGATAAATCTTAGATATTAAGTTTTAAGATACTAAGTTGTAAGATAGTTGTAATTCACATCCATTTAATGCTAATGTAAAGTTTCCATTTTTGGAAAATTATTTGCCTTTCTTATCTTTATTTGATTAGCTTTTACTTTAAAAATTCTTCTAATTAAAAAAAAAAACAATCAAAAACTATCTCAGACCCTTACCTTCAAATCTTAAAATGAGATGTAGTAACAGATACTCTTCACTGAACATTTAGTTTAATACAGGGTCTACACTTGTTCTGTGTACCCCTTCCCTCCTAATCCACACAACAGCTTTCACAGGAGGTATAATCTCCCCTTACTGCACTGGGAGCTAGATCCCAAAAATGCTATGTAATTTTCTTGAGGCCACACTTCTATCAAAGGGAAAAACTCATCCAAATCCTTATAGAGTCTGACTCCAAAGCTCATTTCCTTAGTGATCACATACTAACCCTACAGTTAGTTGTAAATTATTTTGGTTAGAGGTAATACAGAAAGGCAAATTAAGTCTGAAAAGGGCACATTGTGCCAAGGAACTCCTTGAAAATCCTCCTTTGCAGGCTAGAAGGTTTTGGGGCCATCCTTCATATAACAATTCTTCCTTTATCTGGGAAAAAGATGGATGTCATGAATTGTTTCTCTGGAGATGATGGTGTTGAAGTTTTAGACCATTCCACTCCCAAGAGATTATCACATCAGTAAAATCAGCAAGAAGTGGGAGGGAGTTAAAAAGCCTGAGAGGGTCCTCAAAATCTTTCTGTCTTGCTCTAATGGTCCTCAAATGTTAGTGTGCATCAGAATTTCCTGGAAGGTTTGTTAAACACAGAGCTGGGCCCCACCCTCAGATTTTCTGAATCAGTAAGTATGGTCTGAAGTCCTAGAATCTGTATTTCTAACAATATCCCATGTTGCATTTATGTTGCTGGTAGAGCAGATAAGAAGGATGGGAGGTGAGCCGGTACAGGTGGTGATTTTGAATATGTTGATCAGGGTAAGCCCTTAACATTTGAGTTAAGACTTGGTGAGAGTAGTAGGTGGTGGTCCACAATGTTTGGACTTTTTTTTTAAGAATTTTTTTAAAGGGATGCCTGGGTGGCTCAGTCGGTTAAGCGTCTGCCTTCAGCTCAGGTCATGATCCCAGGCTCCTGGGATCGAGTCCCGTATCGGGCTCCCTGCTCTGCGGGGAGCCTGCTTCTCCCTCTGCCTCTGCCTCTCTCTCTCTCTCTCTATCTCTCATGAATAAATAAATAAAATCTTTAAAAAAAAAAAAGAATTTTTTTAAAGATTTATTTATTTATTTGAGAGAGAGAGAGAGAGCACGAGCACAGGGGAGGGGCAGAGGGAGGGGGAGAAGCAGACTTCCCCACTAAGCAGGGAGCCCAACGACATGGGGCTAGATTCCAGGACCCCAAGATCATGACCTGAGCCAAAGGCAGACACTTAACTCACTGAGCCACCCAGGTGCCCCTTGTTTGGATTTTAGGAGCAACTTATGGAAAGAAACTTTACCAGCAAAGGGCTAAGAAATCTCTGTAATTAATGTGTGATTATTACTTAATGCAATCTCATGCATAAATAAAAGCAACACTGTTTAAAAAACCACTTTGATGTTTGTTTCTTGAAATTCTGAATTATTCAATCAAAGCCTTACAAATAGAAGCCATTAATTAATTTAGGGTCTGCAAAGAAAAAACTCTTTGACAAGGAATTCCAATAAACAGACATATTGTTAAAATTTATGACTTGATAAATTTAATATAAGACTGTTTTAAAATTCACCTCAACTATAGAGGTCATAAACTGTTTCTGAAATCATGGTTTCACTCTGATGACACCTCACTCTTGTAGAGCTGGGAATATTGTTGACGAGCTAGAAATCACCTATGCAAAAAGGAGGTAGTTCCAGTACAAGGAAGTTAAGGTGGGATTTTAAGATTTGTAACAAAGGAAGAACTTCAGGTCACTTTCTCTCTCACCTGACAGACAATCTCTGTGTCAAACCAAACAAATAAACAACAACCCCAAAACTTAAAACAAATGCTGTCGGAGAAGATATGTGATGGTGGGGAATGGAGGATGGGTAAGAACAAAGAAAGTAGACAGCTCTCAAAGGCACTAGGTAGAGAATCACACGCGCTTACCTTACCCCCTAGAAAGTGTTTACTTTCTCAGCTTGTTTTGAGATTTCAGCTGCCTGGCCCCCAGCGACAGGCTCTTCTTGGCCCTACTCTTGAATACTTGAGTCCAAGATCAGCTAATCTCTCACTCAGTACCGAGGCATCCTTATTGCTTGCCTGCTAGCCTTGCACTAACAGAGTTTCTGGACTTATCACATGTCTGAGCCAGTCTTTACGAGTTCATGACTACCTCAGTTTTTGTAGGACTGTTTGCGGGTTTTGGTGATCCCCTTGGCTTTTGCAGTCCTGATGGCAGGGTTTCTACATGTGAATGTCAGCCCAGAGGTTGGGACCTACTACCTATTGAGAGACCAGCTTAATTCTGACATCTTGCTTGCCTACGTTCACAAATATCAAAAGAATTGGGAATCCTCATTATTGTGTTCCATACTCTCGTCAGAACATCAGCTTGTTAGATCTCTTGCCAGACAGGTACTGGAATATCACCTAATATATGAAAGAAAACCTAAGTTTAGGGATGAGAAGAGGAGAAACAGTAATCCTTTAATGAAAGGCAATACTAAAACATTAGATATATTGGGAAGAACATGATGCACAGCTGTGATTGTAGAAACTGTACAGAGCTACCTTTGTCAGGCAGAACAGTGCGTCCCTTCTGGCAGGATCTAGACTGGACCAAAGACAGTAAGGTAGACCATGTGGTAGAAACTTTCCCCTGCCCTGAGGTAAGGCATAGCTTTGAGAAAAGGCAGAAAGAGAGCCCAGAATGAGGATGATGGTGAGAATTCACATTTGCAAGAGGCAGGTACTTTACATCATTTTATTTATTGAATGATCACAAAGTCTTACAAGAGAGAATTATGCCACTCACTGTGCTTTCCTCAAAGCAACATTAGAGGGAAGCTACTTGTGAAGTAATGAGAAATATTTATATTGGTCTCTGCCCCTGGTTCCTGACACAGAGCTCCTAAGACCTTGGTAATTTCCTGAGTAGTAGACTCATCTGACACAAAGTTCCTAAATCTCTTAGAATTTCCTGGGTGATGGGAACCCATTTTGTTCTAATGAGGTGTCTCTTGGTAGGCTCATCGATGGGGACTGCTCACCAGAAACACCAAGCCAGGGGCACCTGGGTGGCTCAATTAGTTAAGCATCTGACTCTTGATTTCAGCTCAGGTCATGATCTCAGGGTAGTGGGATCGAGTCCCATCGTGTTCTGCAGGGAGCCTGCTTGAGATTCTCTGCCCCTCCCCGCTGTGTGTGCACTCTCTCTCTCCAAAATAAATAAATCTTTAAAAAGAAAGAAGGAAGGAAAGAAAAGAAAGAAAGAAAGAAAGAAAGAAAGAAAGAAAGAAAGAAGGAAAGAAAGAAAAAGAAAGAAAGAAAGAAAGAAAGAAAGAAAGAAAGAAAGAAAGAAAGAAAGAAAGAAAAGAAAGAAAAGAAAGAAAGAAAGAAAGAAAGAAAGAAAGAAAGAAAGAAAGAAAGAAAGAAAGGAAGGAAGGAAGGAAGGAAGGAAGGAAGGAAGAAAGAAAGAAGGAAGGAAACACACACCAGGCCATGACTAAAAGTTTGGAATGTTTAGCCCTACCCTCTGTTTTCTGGAGAGGGAAGAGGAGCTAGAAATGAAGTTAATAATCAATCATGCCTCTGTGATGAAACTTCCATAAAAACCCCAATGGTATGGGGCTCAGAGAACTTCCAGGTTGGTGAACACATCTATAGGTCAGATGGGTGGTGTACCCCAACTCCATGGTGACAGAAGCTCCTGCACTCAAGACCCTTCTAGATCTTGTCCTATGTATCTCTTCATCTGGCTGTTCATGTTCATCTATACCCTTTATCATATTCTTTATTATGTAGTAAATTCATAAAGTATTTCTGGGTTCCATAAGCCGTTCTAGCAAATCCAAGGACGAGGTCATGGGAATTTCTGATTCGTAGCCAAGTGGACAAATTGTGGGTAAATTGGGGACCTGCTACCTGTGATTGGTATTTAAAATGGGGGTGGACAGTTTTATGGGATTGAGCCCTTAATCTGTGGGGTTTGCACAAACTCTGGTTAGTGTCGGAATTGAATTGAATTGTAAGACACCCAGCTGATATTGAAGAATTGGTTGGTGTGGGAAAAACTACACCCCACATCTGGTGTCAGAAGAATTGTATGTGAGAGTAAAAGCAATAGGGAGCTTTTCCTACAGCACTATTATTACCTCCATTTGAAATAGAGCCAAAAAAATTAAAAATGCTGCTCAGAGAGATCTGCCACTTGTCCCCAGCCCTGGGACAACTAATACAGAATGTGATCCAAGTGAAAAAGCTTGAACCCCTTCTTTGAACCCCTTCTTCTCCCCTACCCTCCCCTCTCCCTTTTCATCCTCCTGCCCTTTGCCCAGTAATCATGACATTTTTGTCATGTGTCTCCTAAAATCCTCAGATATCTACCTGCTTTTCCCTATTATTATCACCATGGAATTGATCCTTTCTCATTGCCTTCTTGAATATGAACCTGCCAACTAGCTAGTGTGCTAGCCCCATACAGTGCCTCATGTTCCTCTCTGGCTCCATGATAAAACTATGAAAATGCAAATCTAATGATTTTTGCTCCTTTGCTTAAAGTTCTTTCATGATGCTCCACTGTCTTCACCACAGAGTCCAAGCTCCTTTAAATGGCAATCTAGGTCCTTCGTGGAGTGGTCCCTGCTCTCATTTCTCCTTATACCCCAGCCCTTCAGTGTGTGTATATGTATGAGCATATGTACATACATGTGCACATGTACATGTGTGTGCACACACACACACACAAACATGCACTCACACATACACAAAGGTTTTTTTTAACCAGAATACCCACAGGTGATCTCTCAATGAACAACCCACTTCCATGGCTCTCTATGCTGCTATGTTCTTTGTACCATCTAAAAACCTCTTCATCTGGTTCCATAGTATTTGTCAAGATTTTACTCCAACGGAAAATGAAACTTGCCATGAATTACCTAGACTGGAAGACACGTTCTCTTCTCTTTTCCCATTGAATTTAGTGCATTTCTCTATAACTAAAGGACTTATCACATTGCTATAATTAATTTCTCCATTAAAGTCTCATTCTGTTTCTCCCCCACTAGTCTCTAGGTTCCTCAAAGCCATATGCTAAGTCATTATTTTTGTATCCTCAGTAATTGTGACTGATTCTAGTGCACAGTAATTGTTCAATAAACATTTGAAGAATGGACTAATGGAAAAATGGACAGATGAATGAATGAGATACACCTAATTACACAATTAGGTGTAATTTGGGGGCCAAGCAGACCTTGAATTTGGAAGCCAGCTCTTCCATATGACTTTGGATAAGTCACTTAACCCTTTTAAATCCTCTAATATATAAAATCTGTAAACTTGGGGAAATAGTACTACCTAACTCATAGGGAAATAACAAAGATTAAGTAATACATATAAAGCACATTAACACAATCATGGCAATGTAGAAAGTGTTAAGTGCTAAGTGTTTTTATTTTTTATAAAGATTTTATTTATTTATTTTACTTGAGAGAGAGAGAGAGAGAAACAGCATGAGAGCGGAGGGGGTCAGAGGGAGAAGCAGGCTCCCTGCCGAGCCGGGAGCCCGATGTGGGACTCGATCCCAGGACTCCGGGATCATGACCTGAGCTGAAGGCAGTTGCTTAACCAATTGAGCCACCCAGGTGCCCCGCTAAGTGTTTTTATTAATAGGAATAACTTAGCTCCAGTGACAAATACATTACACACATACAGACTGAACAAAAATTACTAAAGAGAGAGAGGAGGCCTCTGGAAGAAGAGGAACCCAAAATTTTCTTTGGAAAGAGAAAGGAAGACAAGTTGGAGAATAGATGAAATCTAGAAAAGTCTTCTGAGGCTTTGCAGTTAATCACCTGATATCACCACTTGAAGCCATTTTTAAGCAGTCCATTGGAAATGAGAATGGGTTGAGGCATTGCTTTTATTGTCTAAATAGTCAAGGTTATCCTTTGGTGGCAAACCGAGTCAAAAGGAATATTCTGAATTTTATCAAAAATAATATTTCTTTCTCTAAAGAGTACTGGGATTAAGCATTCCAGAGTACTTGATCTTGACCAAATAAAGATATGCCACATTTTATTCCTACATTTTCACAATATTTTTATACATATTATGGTGAAATTTCCAGAGCCATTGGATCATGTTTTGCTGGCATAATTGCTAAAATGGTTACAAGTCATTTGTGAGTAAAATTATGCCAAATGTCTTAACTATTTTATGTCTCCAAGCTGTAAGGATAAGAATATTTATAGTTACTTTCTAGTTTAAATACATTATAAACCTAAATGCTTCAAAGTTAGTAACAGTGACACCAGCTAAGACATGAGCAACAAAACAAGTTTCATTATCTCCATCTCTTTCCTGTAACCTATGAATCAACAACATTATTTTGTATTAAGTATACATTCATTTTCTTCTTTTCATTCACCTGTCTGTTTTTGACAATGGTCACACCTATTCATGCTCCAAGAATTTTCATGAGGCAATGTCTTCACATACATACTGAGAATGGATGTGCCTAGCTTTGGCAATGGATCAAATGCAAGATCACAAATGCAAGAATGTGATGAATGAACATTACTATATTTTAGAACAATGTTTCCCAGCAGGGAACATTTTTTAAAAAATGGCTTTCCATTAAAACACACACACGCACACATTTCAAGAACTGGTCAGTTTTCTTCTTCATGAATAGTTTTCCCCTAAATAAAATATACCCTTTATCCTGTTTCATTATCTGTTAGATGTCTTTTGATAACCAGATGCTTAAGATTATAGGAACAATATGCTGACTAGAGATCCTACCCCCAATCCAATAACCACTGTCCCCTCTCCAGCTTATATTAACCAGGGTAGAGTGAGTCTGACTTAAAGAAGGTCGACTATACTATGCTCTGTAAACATCACCCTGTGACACTATATAATATAGGGCAAACAAGTTGTTTCCTAAACCATATTTTAACTCTTAAAACATCTCTCACTAACAGAGTCTATATTCATGAGTCAGTAAAACAAGCAGAAAAGTGAGGGAGAATAATCTCCATATAATAGGTTTATTACATTGTGACTGAGAGCAACAAATACCAAAGGTCTGATGAAATTTTCAGCTTTCCAGAAATTTTGCATGTCATGAAATGACAAATTCTTTGACTTATAGTTATCCTCAGTAATGAATAAATGATAGTATATTTGAGAGTGAATACAAATGAGAGACTAAATGAGAATACTGAAAACCATGAGTAATCCCAAAATAGTTTAAAATAGGTCTAGACATACACAAATCCCTGCCCCCTTATATTTATTGACTGGCTCTTACTACAACTGTCTCTTCGTATACCTCAGGATCCTTTACATGGGCATTATTTACATGCCCAGAGTTTTTGCTCCTATGCTCTTCCCTGGACCAATTTAACACTCTTAGGCACAGCGTAAAAGGAATTCTATTACCCTTTCTCTGTTCTATCAGCACCTCCTAAAATTCTACTCCCAAACTAGACATTACATGGGCAATGGGAGGATGCAAATGCTTAATATTCTATAACCTAAATAAGCCAATTGTATTTAATCCAGAATTTTTATATAAATATTATTCAGACCCAGAAGCCTTTAATTAGCATGATTTCATTGGATGGTTCAGAAAACTGAACTCATAATGATATTAAGTGATCACCAAAGCAGTGACTCACATCAGCGTCTAGCAATAATCTAGAAATATTAAATAAATAGTTCTTCCCCAAATATTATTAAGGGCAGAGTGATAAAGGTATCCTGATATAAGAATTATCCTCCTCCAAGATCAATGAACAATCTATTTCCCTAATGGGTTTGGAAACATGCAAATCTAGTTAAAGCTATATGCAATTTTAAATGAATAATAACACTTGCAGCTAGATATGAAGTATTGCTATGTGTCAAGCTCAGTTCTAAATATTTTTTTGTTTATTAATTTATTTAATCTTCATAACACCACTGAGTGGTAGGTCTTATTATCATTCCCCTTTTATAGAGGTGGAAACTGAGGCACAGAGGGTTAGGTGACCTAAGTCACAAAGCACAGCTGGTGAGGCAGTCTGCACTCTTACTCACCCCAACACAGTGTATGTGGCATCAATGGATGACTTTTATTCTTTTAGTCCACAGATGTCCCCCAAAAAACAAAACAAACAAAAAAACTACCCTAAGGATTAGACACTGACAAAGGATTGTCACATGGTATCTCTGTTAAATATCAGAATATCATAACATCACTATGGGAAAAGTAACCTAAGAGCAAGAAGGATATGTGTAAGAACATACAGCTGAGGAAATCTAGGGAAATAGCAGGAAACAGATTACCAATAGGTAATCTGAGAAGCAACTGTGATTCCCCTCTTCAAGCAAAGGTATCAGGTGGATAAAAAGCCTAAGAGGCAGAAGAGCAGGCATCACTGGCCTCTGCAAACAGCAGCTGGGGGCAAAAGTACTGACAGACATGTGTCAATCCCTTCAGGCTCCTCCCTGCTCCCAGTCATGAAAAGTAATGTATGCATGGAATGATGTCCAGGCCTTGTATGTCCCTCAGGAGGGTCCCCATGAGTGGACTAGAAGATTATTGCTAGAGATTAAATCTGGATTAATATCAAAGACAATAAGCAGATAATTCAGATTCTGTATTATTGTTATCAGAGGTAAGTCAATATTATCAAAGCTAAGTATTAGGGAAAAATTATTCTAGAAAGTGAAGTTCAGTGGATACTTGAATAAATTGCCAAGTCAATCAAAGAATGAGTCAATTAGCATAGTGATTGGTTTTGATGAAATGTGTATAAACCAAGCTCTAATTCTTAAGTTGGTGATCTTCCTTTTCTCTATCAGATACCAGTTTGTTCCTTCTTCAGCTTGTTGTAGACTTAGAGTAAGACATTCATGAAGTAGAGGGTACTCCAAGCTTCTACAGGAGGGATTGAGATACAGGCATCCATCAGCTTTTTGGGAAAAGGATGCCTAATAAAAAACATGCTACTTCCTTATTCTCTGGGAAGATGAAGGCATATTCCTTCAACCAATAAGTACATTTGTGGCCTCTAAAAGAAGAGAAGGTCTGCCCTGTATAAGAAAGGGTCAGGAGATTTCACTTCCCATAATTATCAAGACAGTAAAGAAGAATATACAGAAATTACTAAAATCATATCTAATAGGTGGTTATCTGAAAACCACTTATTACAATATGAATGAATCCTTGCATTCAAAGGATAGAAACCAGGAAACCAGATGAGGGATCACCCACATCAACATTCTGTTGATACAGAATCAAGCAAAAAGAGGCACGACCAGACACCGATGCAGGTAATTTACCGTTTGCACTCTACAAATATTCCTACTCAGAGCTGGGCTGTACTGCAGGCAAGGCTTTTTTCTCTGACCCAGCTGTGAGGAGCCTGAGACATTATAGTGCAGGAGATGCCCTCATTAAGTAGGTTAGGGTATTCTAGCTTTTTCAGAAATCCTTAGAAAGAAAATATTTTGTTTTTGTCCCCGCAAACCTCCCCCATCACTACACCGTCCCCTTCCCAATATCCAGTGAACTCATAGTGCTTACTTGGGATACTTTCTAGATTGAATGAAGGGCAGAATCTCGGAGTCTTGATTAGATGACGGAAGTAGTAAATCTCGAAACCGTTCTGTCAAAAGAAAAACATCAAGTTGTGAAAAAATAAAAGTCATGAAAATAATTTCAAAATGCAATTATTACCTATTGTTTTAATTTGTCCATTAGTTTGGCTGCACATCCTTTATTAGAAATGTGCCCACCATTTTGTATAGTACTGACATATGTCATTTTCACTTTAATGACTATATCTTTTTATGATTAAGATATTCCAACAACTGCCAGTGGAAAAATAGAAAGTATTCATTAATATAGACTAGTAAAATCTTATAATTGAAAGATTAGAGGAAACACTCATGACCAATAAATATACCTAAGAGATACGCAATCTCATTAGTAACCTGGAAAGTGCTAATCAAAGCCACATCCCATTAGATAGCATTCATATATTATGTGGCATTTGATTGACAGAAATGAATCTCACAAGACCAAGTGTTAGAGAAGATGTGGATCAACATAAGCTCTCATATAGTTCTGGTGAGAATGCAAGTTGGTACAATAGCTTTGGAAAACAATGTGCGATTATCTTCTAAGTTTCACCTCTGTGTACCCTATGAGCCAATATTTCCATTCCCAGGTATATACTCCGTAGAAACTTTCACATAATGTCTTAGGCAGCAAGTAAAAGAATATTCATAGCAGCACTGTTCATTACAACATAAAGAGAAACCACTCAATTGCCCATCAACAGGAGAATGGACAATTTGCAGCACATATATACAATGGAATATTAATTGAAGTGAAACTGAATGAAATCAGTTACAAATAAAAACATAGTAAAATGGTGAGTGGAAAAAATACTAGTAGATTACATACAGAAAAATATCATTTGTTGAGTTAAAAAACAACTAAGCAGTGTATTGTTTAGAAATGTTATGTATAAAACAAAGCGATCCAATAAAAAAAAGAATAATATACATAATCCAGGATAATGGTTATCTTTTAGAAGGGGTAAGAAGATGAAATAGGAGAAAAGCAAAAGGTAGGTCATCATTGTTAATACTTTACATCTATATGAAATATATGAAATTTAGATGTGTATATAAATATACCTATAGCATCGTAAAGGAATGAATGTGGGTCAGGGATTGTCCAATGATGACATTAGCCCATGAACCAAAACTTTGACTAATAAAATTCTGTGCTTATTAAGCTCATAATGAAGGAAGGAGGGAGGGGAAGAGAAAGAGAAGGATGAGAAAAGAAGGTAGGAAGGAGAGAGGGGTGAGAGAAAGGAAAATGGGGGGGAAGGAAAAAGAGGAATGTGGAGGAAGGAAGAATCCTCAGTTCTACTTTAGAAATAGTTGTACTGCATAATTATCTGCATTGCATAGAGTAATCTATCACTCTGAGGCTGATCCCATGTTTCCAGAACTAGGTACTCATTACCTCTAGTCATCCCTATTGGGAAGGTTTCTTTGATCCCTCCTCTTTCTTTTATTCTTCCTCCAAAATCTGGAATAGATGGCCCTACTGTTTGTACTCCTAGTATACTCCATGCTTACACTCTTACAGAATGTTTCAGACTACATTTTTATTGTTAGATACAATTGTCTATCCACCTCTCCTTCTCCTTCTAGTAGATGGGTATTGCATCATCTGGATATGGAACATTATCTGATACCTATTAAGATGCTAGATAAATATTAGTTGAAACAATATATCCATTTTTTCTGCATAAAGAAAGTTGCCAAGGTTAATCATAATGCCTTTCAGAAAAGCCCAACTGGTCATCTATCAACCATGAAAAGCAAGGGTACCGGAGCTCCAGCCTTGACAGGGTCACAGGGTCAGGCTGAGAGAGAGTGCAAAGCTGAAGCTCCAAGCTGCTATAAATCCATCACTAACCGAAGGTGCCCAATTTCCACAAAATACTGAAAATTTGCAGTTGATGACAATCACCACTTCCCAGTTACTGAATAGCCAGATGTTAAACACTGGTGAACACAGTGGTTACAAAGTATGCTGAGAAGCAGGATGGGGATTTATCTCCATATTTATTACAACACATTGAATCGGATGTTTAACTGACCTCTACTCTGTTGCTTCTCATCAGCACTCTGACGTTCTTACCATACACTTGGGGAGGAACTGAGAAGATCCTAAGAGAGGTGGTTGTACTGTAGAATCCACAGATCTAAGAAAGCACAATTTCTTTTTCTCCTTCAAGCACACTTTTTTTAGTTCATATTTTAAAAATTAAATTATATCGACCGATAATAGTGCTACTTTTAATGAGCAGAGTTAATATTTCAGTGAAATGACTAGTAAATTCTTGTGATGGGACCCTTGTCTTTCAGTACACGTCCCAATTTATGTAGCATTTCATTAAATGAGTGATTTGCAGTATTTCTCCTTTTCCCCTTTTCCCTTCCATTTATCCCTTTCCTAAACAAATCTTGAAAAACAGAGCCAAAACCCAACCACAAACATAAACTTCACATCAAGTAAAGAAAGAACTGTTCAAACAGCTACATTGAATATGATATATCCTTGGGTGCTAACAATATAAAGTTTTACTGAATGATTCTCAAACTGATTGCAAGGAAAAGAAAAATCAGAATTCTTAATGCAAACAACCATAACATAATACAGCTGGAGGCTTTTCCGTGTTTCTATAATCACAAAAAACATTTGACTGTAAATTTGGAAGACAATCTCTGGAGATAACATTATATTGATAGGATTTAAAACACATACACACCCACACACACAGAGCAAAAGTAGCATATAAGAAATTACTTGCAAATCCACCCAAACTATAAAATCTATAATGAATATTCTTACATTTGAAGCATCCTTTAATCTGATATTATAAATGCAAGCAACACCAAGCAAACATGAAGATCCTTCAGTAGCTACCATGAATGTAAAAAAAATTTCATACATATACAAAGAAAATAGCTGCTTAAAATTATATCCTTTTAAAATGTTTATTTTTATTATATTCATAAATTCCTAAATATGAACAATTAACTTTATCCCATACAGGTATAATGATTGTTTACTTTTTATGAGAATAAAAATAAATGATAAAAAGTATCCTCAGGAAAAAAAAAAGAAAAATACAAGTAAATGAAAAATTGTTTAGTCTCCCAGATTTCTGCCTATCAAATAATTAATTAGCATCCCATTGTTTATCTGATGCTGGGAAAAAAAGACCAAAATAAACTGGTGTTTTCTCTGTTCAATAGCAGAATTTTTAAAATAATACTTCTCTTGCTGCAAATGTCACACCAGATGATCTGCTTTCTCAGGAGGCCCAAAGTCTATTTCTTAGGAAAATGGCAGTTATCCGAACACTAGATCTCAATCCTTTCACTGGGCTCTTAGAATAACTTCATTAAAGCCACTGAAAAGAACCAGAGGATTTTTGAAAGGTTATATTTTGATGAGTTGACTAATGATGAGATAATGTCTGAACATGATTGTCTACCAGTCAGGGATATATCTTAATTAAAATAAGCTTTTGTAGACTTTCACCTACTCTTCCATTCTCCCATTCAATCAATGAAAAGATTGTGAGGCTATCAGACCTGGACGGCATACTACACATGATTACACTATTTTGGGCTCTCTGGACAATCAATTGTGAGACAATACACTTAATTATTCAAAATCAAAGATGAGAAAAATAAAATAATCTTCCCAATTCGAATTCAAACTTTTTTGTTTATTTATTGTGACTCAATTCTTTATCTTCCCCTTTGTGAAAAGTGGCCACGTTGTAATCCTCCTCCAAATGCAGAATGTGACAAATGCAATACAAATTTGCATAACAACGAAAGACCAGTACGCAAATATGTTTCTGAGATGAGAAGGCAATAAAATCTTCCTACCACTATAAAAAAAAGAAAGAAGTTAAATAAGGGCAGAAAAGAAAATAAAAAGATGACGCCCTTCTTCTGTAGTCCAAAAGTCCTTTGCATCTGAAGATGTGATCATAGCCACTTAATGTGTGTCTTAAGTAAGAACCTGAGAAACAGCTGTTGTTTGCTGGAGGAACTCTGTGGAGATTTTACCAATTCTAAATCACTGTTTCTTTCCAAGTAATCCCCTTTCCTTACCTTTGCTTCTCCATAGTCTCCACTATGGAAATGAATGTTTTAACTACTTTAAGTATTACATTATCATGGGCAAGGAAAGAAAATCAAATAAAACATCTCTAAAGAGTGATAATGTTGCTTTAAAAAATCAGGTAAGAAGTTATTGGGATTTTTATTATTAGGTACAAATTTTCTGCTCTTTTTTTAATGCTCATATTACGCTTGATTTGCCAGTTTTAATTTCTTTCTTCAGAAAGCATTAAGACAAAATCCTTAAGGGGTATTAAACAGACTCATTAGAGACTTAAACCTAGTTTTAAAAATAACTAACATCATGTAACAAAGTATTGGAAGT
This sequence comes from Leptonychotes weddellii, assembly GCF_054177405.1. Taxonomy (NCBI): domain Eukaryota; kingdom Metazoa; phylum Chordata; class Mammalia; order Carnivora; family Phocidae; genus Leptonychotes; species Leptonychotes weddellii. The sequence goes on from NC_138379.1 coordinate 59,785,711, forward strand.
TATAAGATAAATGTTGTAAGGAAATAGACATCATCCCCATGCTCTTAGTCTTCAAGCAAAATCTGTAAATGATTACACTATAATATTTCTATTATTTTACAAGAAAAACTGAAGATTATCTCATAATACAGGCAGGGTTATAAGTGAGTATGCATGATACAGGGCATACCAAAGAATGAATCTCTCTTTACTATATATTTTGCAGTACTTAGAGCAACAGGGTATAATAGAAAAGATACCAAATTGGTTGTCAGAAAGTCTGAGGTTCTCCACCTACTTCTTCCTCTGTTCTTAATTCCTTTGCTCAATTGACAAATGAGTTCAGTGATCTTTAAGCTACCTTTCAACTTTGAAACCCTTATATGCTTAAGGACAGGATAGGAATCTTGCCAAAGCCACTGAAGGGGAGGGTGGCTGTATGTCTTGGTTTGCCTGGGACGGTGTTGGTTCATGCTTGCTAGCATTCTGCTTGATTTAGTATTCATCTCCGAATCTTATTTCTAAATTAAATGTTACTAATGAAATATACTAGTAGGGCTGTGGTTGATACAGAGAAGTCTCCTCCCCACCCCACCCCCATATTCTGCTTCGGTGAAGTGCTTGTGGTCCAGTTGTGGAGTAGGGTCAGCAGGTAGCCTCCAGTGGTCATTTACATCAGGGTCCACGTCAGATGCAAGGGAAATAAATGACTTTCCCAGAACAGCTCATAGCCAGCGGCTGAAAAAGGCAGGGGTATTTTAGCTTTACAGAGGCCACACTGATGGGCAATATTTGCTCCAGAGCTTCCCGCCAGTTTGGCTAAGGCTTGTAGAGTCTGCACGGTGGTTCAATTGTTGAGGAAGCTCAACCCAATCCCAAATCCTTCCTTTTCCCTTCAGGAGTATTGATCCCTAATTAACATTTTAAATTCATAAATTACTTCTCACACTCAGTTTCTGGCAAACCCAACCTGCAACACATGGGCTTGCTAGACCCCCACTTTCCACTTACAGCTTCTGCCATGTTCTCCGCAACTACAGAGTAAGATGCATGTATGTGTGGTTAAGTCTGAATAAATAAATTTCATTTCCAGCCCTTTCCAGAAGTACTTATAACACCTTTGTTATAAGTACAGATGTCCATTGTTAAAATGAAGTGCTCTCAGACAGACATACACCTTGGGACAAGTAACACCATTCAGTCTGGGCTGATGGTGGAAGAAATAAATAAATACCCTGCAGGCCCCGTGGTATACTAGCCAGTTGCCCTAGGCCCTGTGCTACAGTCCAAGAGATGCACACAGCCATCCAGGCTTCAGGGATAGTGTCAGTGGGAAATGTAGGAAATTATAATTTAGACTGACATGAAAATTATATAGGAACGAGAATTAAATACTCCACCCTAAAGTGTACACAGCAGGCTGAACACTCTTAATTTGTCCTTTTTTATGAAATACAATAAGTCATTTCAACAATAATAAGCTAAAATACATAATGATTAATAAAAAAGTAAATACTAAATTTATTTTACTTTTTCAAAAAAGTTGAACATGTACCTTGAACAAAATGTTTGTCAAGATTTGCCATCCACCCTGAAGCCATAATGATTTCCCTGAACACATGAAAACGCTCAAATCTGTTGATGATGAATCAGCATCTACTTCACAAGTTACTCATTATTTTATGAAAACTATGCACAATGATGATAATTTAACACATAAATACATAGAAGGTCCAGTAGGTGATCAATGTCATGAAAAAAAAAATGAGCTTGACAGTAACTGGGATCCATCCAGGTAGCCCCGTCTGTGCATAATGTCAAGTTACAGATTGGCCATTCATCAAAAGAAAATAATAAAGCAATTCAAATTTCATATTACTGCTCAAAACCCAATCACTAATACATGGGAAGGTGGGGAAGAGTGAAGAGAGAGTATGTTATAGGTGCCTACAGACATCTTACACTCTCTCTCATGCTCCTTCCATTGATGCATACCTCAACGTTCTCTACCACAAGGCAGCTTTTATATCCCACAGGTCTCTGGCCTGTATGCTCAAGTTAGGAAAGATAGGCATGTTTTTCATTTCTCTTTTTCTTTCCTATTTTTCCTCTCTGTATTCAATTTCCCGTTCTTTCACTTTAGTGAAATCTAGTGAAAATCATTCATTCCAAAGAAAATTCCTCTTTCTCACCTCTCTATTTAGTCATTCTCTACCCACCACCCTTGACTCTACCTGTTGTCTATGATATATCAATAATCACTAAGGGCACAGAATTTAAAATTGGGAGTAAGGCTAATATTTTGAGTAGAAGGAACTTTTATCAATTAAAGCATACATTATTCATTTACTCACTCACTTAGCAAACTTTTATTAAGTACCTACTATTTGTCACACACTATGAATAAAAAAAGATTCTTATTCTCAAGGGCAGCCCTGTTTATCACAAGGAAATGCCAGGACAACAAAAGAATTGCAATTCCATTAGAGCTACTTGAAAAAGGATTTAGAATGTAATTACAAAATTACTGAAAAGGGAAAGAAGAGCTGTTCTCTTAGGGATTTAAAGAAACTGATGGTCTGTAAAAATTTGATGTTTTATTTTCCTCAAAAAAAAAAAAAAGAAATATGCACACTAATCTTAGAAAAACAAATTACTTCAAAAACTGGGAATGAAAGGGCAGACTTAGAGAGGTATATTCAAACCAACTAGAAAGATAGAGAGTATACATTTTCCTTTTCTGAAAAGTTTAAATCAAGTGAATGCTCTTTATTACCATGGTAACTCAGTATTGAATAACAATAGTTGCTATTTAAAATATTCCTTTCAAAGCAACATCAAAGACATTCAAATTAATACTATTTTAGGTAAATCAGGAAATCTAGTTGCAGAGCAAGAGTATTTTGCTCCTACAGGTATAGAAATATCTTCTGTTGATAAAATTCAAACGGAAATTCTGCAATTCTAGAAGAAAAAGCAATCAGCTACATGCTCTGGTTATTTAAACTACCTTCTCCATAAATATTAAAGCCAATGTCAAAGGAATATAAAAAACAATATCTCATACTTGTCTTACACAAGGAAAAAAATTTAAAAAATTAAAAAAGCCCACACTTGTAAGTCAGAAGATGAGGACGTAGAACACAATGTATACACAACCAGAGCTAGTAAATGAAGAAGATCCTTAATAAATGATAGAAAAAAAAGAAACATAAAAATCCTGTACTTGGCATATATCCTTCCACAATATTCCCTTGAGATTTTTTCAACTATACCAAAATTAATCTATTATCATTCCTACTTTATATCCTACTTTATTAAATTATCCACATTCTAGAACTTATTTCTCTGAAAAGAATTATACAGCTTTACATAAGCAATGAGCTGAAAAATGAGAAAACTCCCACAATGCAGTATGTTGTAGGTGAAGAAACTAAAAACCAGGTGGACTGACCAGCCCAAGGTCACATGGCTAGCAAGAGGCAAAGAGGTTTAAAAAAACAAGGCAACCTCCCCTCCCCCCGCAAATTCATGGTCCAGTATTCTTTCCACTGCCTCAGTGTTCTTTCTCTCCCTCATTCTTGGGAGAGAAAATGCTGTACTCCCTCCCTTACTTTCTTCTTGCCTAAGAATTACAAAATGAGAAAAAAAAAAAGGCAGCAGGGTCATACACAGTCTATATACCTGGACACCTGGTACTTTTAACACTATAAGGTCTGAACGTAGGCAAGGCAGTATTATACAATGGAAATTTATTTAATGGATCCTTTATTTCCAGAGGAAGCACAGTGATAAAAGTCTGTTTCTTTAATACTCATTATTCTGGGTCCTACTTGTTAAACATACTATTAAAAAAATCAGGGCGCCTGGGTGGCTCAGGTCATGATCCTGGAGTCCCTGGATTGAGTCCCGCATCGGGCTCCCTGCTTGGCAGGGAGCCTGCTTCTCCCTCTGACCCTCCCCCCTCTCATGTGCTCTCTCTCTCTCATTCTCTCTGTCTCAAATAAATAATTAAATAAAATCTTTAAAAAAAAAATCAAAAGCAGCTTTTGAAAGAACTGTAGACAGACTTCTTGGCCTGTAAATACATCAATGAAGCAATGTCTATCACTAGCTTTCTTATAAAATATAAATTCTCTTCCATTGCCACAGAGGCTAAACTACAACTAAACTGACAGGGGGAAAATAAAAGGACAGAGGTTCAAGGAAAGTGAAAGCAAATAAGAGAGGCATTTTTGTATAAACACGTTATTGCTACTTAGCAATTCACCTTTTAAGGAAAATGTTATATTTTCATTTGTCACAGCAAATGCACTTTTTTAACAATGTTGGCATTCAACAAAAGAAACACCTCAAAGTGATCAAGGCTCAGCTTGATACTATAATTCAGTTCCTGCTTTCTGCACAAACTCTGAATACCTGCTGGGTGCATATTCTATAAGGAACAGGCAATTTTATCCAAGATCCAAAGAAACTGGGCATTTTCTTTTATGTTTTTATGAAGTTCTAACTGAAAACCCTGGGCTAACAAAATTAATGGCATGCAATATATGGTCCTTTCAAGCTTATAAAAACCAGCCACATATGAGAGTCTTCTCTTAAATACAGGACCTCCTGGTCAAAGAACAAGCTTATAAAATGGATTAGGGAAGAGCAACAAGCAAATATATGAATCTGCTTCCTTTGTTAGGTTGTTTCATTGGACAAATTTGGGTTTTCCTTGATCCCTCTGGTTTTCTTTTTTGCATATGCATTTCCAATGTCAGTATTTTGCATCCTCACTAGCAATAAATATTATCAACAAAAAAAATATTTGTTAACTAATAGGCAAAATATAGTATTCTAGTTATTCTAATTAACATTTATTTGAATAGTATTACAATTTTCTCTGTTCATGTAATCATCCATTTCCTTTTTCAGCTTCTTATTGAATTGAAGGGACTCTTTATGTATTGATGGTATTAGTGAGTCACTGCTTTAAATGTTTCTCTGTTCAACTGCGTTTTCTTTTTTGATGGGATTTTTATATTTTTACATGGCTAAATCTACTTAGTTTTCTCTATGTATTCTAGAATAGATGGCCTTTTGTATCCAGAGATTGCTGTTGATTTCTCTTTTCTTCCGATTTCTTGATAGATTAACTTTTTTATGTCAAAATATTTAACCTATTTGGAATTAATTTTTGGTCATCCGAAGTAAAGATTTAATTTTTTTTAAATAGTTAAGTGACAATTGTTTTAGCTATTTACAAACTAATACTTCATATTGACTTATGGACCTTTCTTTATCATATGATATGTATTTTCGTGTAGTAAAGGGTCTGTTTCTAGGATATCTATTTTTCTTTGTTAATAGATTTCCTGTCATTTTTGTTCTAGTAACATAGTGCTTAAACTATTTCAACATTATAGGAGGAAGCAAGTAAATTAGCACATGTTTTAGCATACAATGAGCCTGAGTTCAAATCTCAACTGATCCACTTAATAGCTTCATGTTCCTAAGTACATCTTTTATCCTTACAAATTCTTAGTTTGTAAAGTTTATTTCATTTTATAACATGTTTTAATAGGGCTAATCTTGTCATTCAAGATTTTCTAGACTTTTTGTTATTTATTTTTAGTTATTTTCTTCTGTTTTTCCAAATAAGCATTGATAATTATTTTTTACTTTGAATTTTGATTTTAATTGAAATTATATTAAGCCTATAATTTATCTTGGGGAGAATTAACAGTTTTAAATATTCAGACTTTATATCTAGAAACATAGCATGTCCCTCTACACTGTTCCATCCTTTAAAGAATCCTTCATTTTCTTGATATTGCTTGATTTTCAGTTCTCACTGAAGTTAAATCAGTTTTTTTTCCTCTGTGAATTCTTTTTAATATGGTAAAAATAATAAACACCAAATGAATGTTTTCAATAGGCCTAGGGAGCTTTTTGTTAAAGGTTTACTTATAAAGGCTAACTCCTCCAGCTAAATAAATAAGCAAACAAATATAATATGTAATCAGTACAACTAAAAACCTTTTTGAAAGGTAACTTGGAAAATGCTGCCTTTTGTTCCTACCCTGTAGAAAAAGTAAGAATAAGAATATTTATTCATGTAAATTCCTTCCCTGACCTAAAAAAAAAAAAAAAGGAAAAGGAAAAGAGAAAAAGAAAGAAGAGAAAAGAAAAGGAAAAAAAAACAAAGTCCCATTGGTATTGGTTTGGATCTTGGCCCTGGTTGTCTTTTCTGCTATGTTCTCTGCCAGGCTTGAAAGTCTGTATAGTTGAGTACACTACCTCAACCAGAGAAGACACAATATTCAAATGGCTACCGAAGAGTCTGCCATTCCAGCAGCAACAAAAGATTTTCAGTTATCGTGAAAGTGGAAACTCGGAGGACTGTGTCATAAATGAGAAGGAGCTGGGGTAACAAAGGATGACAAATCACTTGACTATTCCTTGAAGGATATCTAACTCTTAAAATACATTTTATTTGTTCTAATTAGAGGCATAGCTTTCTACTAGGTATTGTCACTGAAAACACTGGAATATGCAAATTTTTTTTATATAGATCTCTTCTTTCCTTTCCTCTTTAATTATGTTGATAGCGGCACCCAAGACATTTACTAGTTTCTCAATACAGTGCCAACAAAAAAAGAGATCACCTCCTACTTTTAAGCTCTTCATCACACTATAGCAGACAATTTTAACTCTACTTACTCAGCTATCTATTGTACTATTCAGTTTGGCACATTTCTTGGGGTTCTCTAGCGTTTCATGGGCATTATTTGTCACCTCCAAATTTTCTAAAAATCTCATTTCATACAAGAGTTTAGTTTTACCTTCTATTTACATCTGTTTATTACATCCCAACCCTCTTCCTTTGTTAAAGTTGAAAAATCATAAGTGGCAGCATTTTCATTGGATGCTATTCCCAAAACTCCCTGACTCAGTTGGCTCTGAATCCACAGGAGATAAGCACCTTCCTTTGGCATTAACACACTTAAAAGTCTTAGGTGTGTTCATTTGGATGACATTTACAAACCTATCTGCATCATAATCCATCAAGTTATAATTTTACTTTAAAAATTATGATACATTCAGAGAACAGGAACTATATCCATTTAGCTTCCCTCATAAAGTGTTTAGCAAGTGCAACAAACAAATGTGTACTTACAAATGTTCCTCATGATCATGATAATGGCACACAATCATTGACTTTTTGGCTTCTTGGAAATTATTTAGTTCATTGACACTAGACTAACTTGGCAAAATGACATACACGTTCTTGGCTACCCAGTACATTACTGTCACATTTTTGACATTCCTAAGAAATCATATTACCAAGAAAATTCCTCATTTTTTTTTTTTTTGCGAGAGAGAGAATGAGAGAGCACGAGAGGGAGGAGGGTCAGAGGGAGAAGCAGACTCCCTGCTGAGCAGGGAGCCCGATGTGGGACTCGATCCCGGGACTCCAGGATCATGACCTGAGCCGAAGGCAGCCGCCCAACCAACTGAGCCACCCAGGCGCCCATGTTATTTTCTTTATAGAGTAAAATTGAGCAGAAAAAAACATTAGATAACCCAGAGTCCAAACTTCTCTTAGGGACAAAACAATTCATAATAAAAACAGCAAACAAACCACTTTGCTATAATTACTCTACTCCCAGGCCCAAAAATTATAGGATTTGCTTATTTCCAAGAACTAAACGTCACAATTCTTATAGGCTAGCAAACAAAAATTGCACATCTTCCCCCATTTTTGGGGTCATAAAATGACTGAACTAGAAAAAAACTTGATGAGTATTGAATTCCAATCTTTTACTGAGCTGTCTCTACAGATTCTGTGGCATTATAAGTGAGCTGTCATCTATGAAACAACGACAGCACAGATTTCATGTCCATCAACTGAGAAACCAAGGGGAAAACAAATCACCCTCTCTCCTGAGAGCAGATGGGCATTTAAATTATAATATAAATTACTCATTTCCCTGATAGAAAAATTTCCTTGATTTCTGAGGTTATGAAATATGAAATTTAACTCCAGCTCATATTTATTGAATGATATATTACAATAACAAATGAGTTATGTTGAATTCCATCAAATTAACTAATTAATTGTCCTCCATGATTTCCACATAGGCTCACATGAGACCAGAATTACAGTGTTCCATTATAAAAGTAATACATAACATTAAGACATAAAACATTAATCCTCAACCTGACCCAGACCCACCTAAATGTACACACAGGTAATTGCATATGGATTTGCTACTCATCTCCCACTGCTAACCATAGTCCAGACCACACTATAATTTGGTTACTCTCAGAGTTCAGGGGAAATTTAAAAATAGGAAGAATTTATAATTTAACCCATTTGCTATGGGCTTCTTTTATACACTAACTCTGTCAATTTACCAGTGTCTAAAATACTCAATATTTCACAGCAACCCATACCATCCCCAAGCCTCTCCCCTGCATTTTCCCACTGAGATAATTTTTATAAGGTTAGCAGTAACCCCAGAGTTACTGTTCTCCCATAGTTATTGTTTGGCTCTATTACATTGGACACTATACACCATTTGCTCCACACAACTTTTTATCTCCTCAGCTTCCTTGGACAAATCTTTAATTTGGTGTCTTTGCTTCTAACCTGGTCTTTCTCCTTGCCAATCTGTGTAATACCAGCAAGGTGACTCATAAAGTGCAAATTTTACTTCAGTTCCTGTTTAAAGCCCTTCAATTTTTCAGCAACATCTTTAGGCAAAAAGACCAAACTTCTTAGCAATTCCAAGCTCCTCCATGACATGACCTCTGGATACCACCCCAGTTTGGCCTCCCAACACCATGACATTTTCCTCACATTCCATGATAGTTCACACCTCTGAGCCATTATTCAAGCTATTTCTTTCCCTGGAATAATCTCCCACTCTGGACATGTCCTGTTTACCCTGACACAGTTTGCCCTAGAAAGCCTCCTAACTCTCCCTCCCAGAAGCGTTTGCATCCTCCATTTTAGAGAGCACAGCATTACATTTTGTTTATATACTTGACTCCTGCCCCCACTAGCTTGTGAGTATTGGTGAAACAGAGGATATGCCACCCTGCTTGCTTGCTTTCCTCCTTCCTTCTGTCCATCCCTTTCTCCCTCCCTCCCTTCCTTCCTTCCTTCCTTCCTCTCTTAACAAATAATTACATTTACTAGGAATAACCATTTTAATAGGCCTTCAATACAGTGGTGAGCAAAAAGATTATTACCATAATTATGCTGATTCTATTGGAGGAAACTTGCTACAGCAATGATAACACTTTGAATATATAGTTACTAATGGAGATAAGTGCCCTTAAGAACAGAAATATAGCAGCATATAAGAAAGAACACCTAAAATTGTCTAGGTGGCTTATTATAGAAGAAATGACTCCTGAGCCGTGATCTAAAGATCCCAGGCACATGTGTGAGTAGGGGTGAGCAGGGTGGTGGAGAGTACTGTTAACATATGGATCAGGATAGAGATAAGGTGGAAGGAAGCAAGCAAAACAAAAATGAACCAAAAGGCCAATGTTGTTGTAGTGCAGAGAAGAAGAAACAGTTCAATCAAGGTGAGAGGTAGGTCAGGACCTCAGCAGAGAGGCCATTCTAGGCCATCATGAGGATTTTCTATCTTTATCCTAGGAGCAATGGGAAGCTATTAAAGTAACTGAAGCAAGAGAAATGATTTAATTTGATTCAGGCTTTGAAGCTTCAGTGGCTATAGTGCAGAGAATGGATTGGAGGTGACAGCCATAGTGAATTCAATCAGGAGTAGACCAACGCTGGTAAAATCCACCACCACCACCGCCGCCCCTACCTGCACAATAGCTAATCTGAAGAACTGGACATGCCTGGAAAAATTCACAATTATTCTGAGCTGTCTCACTTAAATTTTGGACCACATACCTTAGTAGGCCTCTTGGCACATCTCAGAAGGGCTACTGTGCTTCACTCATCAACTTACTATTTCAAATGATACATGATACCTTCCTCCATCTCCTCAAAATTCAGCATACCTTCCTCCATCCTCAGTCTCAGTGATAACCTTTCTATTTTTTTCACCAAGGAAACAAAGGAACCAGAAGAGAAATCCCATTCCTTCTACTCCAAACCCCCAGTCCATCTGTAGCCATGCTCTGCAACCATCTTCTATGTGTTCCCTCCTGTTAGGAAGCATGAACTGCTCAGCTGCCTTCTCTGCGGTCAACTCCTCCACTTGCAGTGAATCCAGTTCTTCTGGAGTGCATGAAGAGGCACATGTGGACCTTGCTTCTGTGATTATACCCTCTATCACTCCAGCAATATCAACTCTTTCCTCTCTACTTCATTCTCATTGTTCCCAGAAGTATGTAAACATATTATAGTTGCTCAAATTAAATATATGTGTATGTGTATATATTTTATATTTCTACATATGTATTTGTTATATGTCCTCTTAACTTATATCTGCCTTGTCCCTAAATCCTCCTTCCTTCCTCCTGACTTATTGCTTTATTCCATTTTATATCGAAACTCCTTAGAATTTGCCCAGTGGTGTTTTGGCAAATATTTAACAGCCAGGTCTTTTTTAAATCCTTTTTTTATGATATCTGTCAATTTCTGTGGAATAAATACACTGTGATGATTTAAAGCTATTAAGCTTAACATCACTGGACAAAGAGTTGGAAGAGAAGCACTCAATGATCCAATGAGCTCACAGGAGCTGGCCCCAACATATCACTGGGTTTGTTTGTATGGACCACCTCTACTTCTCTTACTATCTCTTGGACCTACTTCAGACAGGCTTCTGTTCCCAATACTCCATTAAAAACACAGCTCTCAATGTCATTAATTCAGTCCGCAATTTACTCCACTTCTCAGAAGCAGCATTTGTTTCAATTGATCAATGCCTCTTTTTTTGAAAAAATGTCTTATTCTGTCCAGGATTCAAACTCTCCTGATTTCCCTCTTATCTCCGTGGCCACTCCACCTTTGTCACCTTTGCTGGACTCTATGTGTTGAAAGTCTCAGGACCCTGTTATACTTCTTCTCTATCTATACATATTTCTTAAAGTAGCTACTCTTGATAGGACAGTGCCACTTTGGAGGAGCAGCTTTCAGAACTTGAGGAGGCAATTTGATTCTCACAATGATGATCAGCAGTTACTAAAGTTTGGAGGGTAGGGGTTGGAGACATTAGATATCCTGTAACATTGTGGAGGATGGGATGCTACGTAACAAGGAATTATCCCATTTCCTGCTTGTTTCTCGAACGACTTGCTGGACATTAATGTAGATGAAAAACTCATTTATCAAAAATGCTAAGTTTTTACATGACCTAAATAGGCACTAAAAAATCCCAAGATTTCGGGGCGCCTGGGTGGCTCAGTTGGTTAAGCGACTGCCTTCGGCTCAGGTCATGATCCTGGAGTCCCGGGATCGAGTCCCGCATCGGGCTCCCTGCTCGGCAGGGAGTCTGCTTCTCCCTCTGACCCTCCTCCCTCTCATGCTCTCTGTATCTCATTCTCTCTGTCTCAAATAAATAAATAAAATCTTTAAAAAAAAAA
>NC_138379.1:59797354-59840867 GCF_054177405.1 Leptonychotes weddellii
CCCAAGATTGCAACCACCCTGCAAACTGCAGTAATATTGTAAACTATTGTGTCTAGAACTTAACCAAAAGAAGTTCACTATTTTGGAGAATCACACCATAAAGAAAATAGTGTTCATAGTATTTCAATTGTATTGGGATCTTGTATTTAGAACTGTCTTATTCATGATCATTCTGTATGTGGGTTAAGTCACATATTTCATTATGACTTCTAGTATAGTCATGTTTGAAAATTTAAATATGAAATGTAAATCATTTACTATAAATTATTTTATTTTAATAGCTTCTTTATACTAAGGTTAGGACCAATATAACCAATATATTGGTTTTTAAAAATCATTTGTGTAAATTGCATTTTAAGAATGTAAAGTGGGTATATAAAATGCTATAAAATGAATATAAATTGCTATAAAATGTACATTAATGTAATGACATACAGGGCAAATACATACAATGTAAACACATAACATATACTATGTAAGATATATATAAATGCATATTAAATGTTTATAAATCTTACATAGATGAAAATTACTATTCTAGCTGATCCATGAATACAATAATTCCCAGGTTTGGATCTCTACCCTGACTTCCAGATTCACACATGCAATGGCCTATTCAACCTTACTTTTTGAAAGTCTAAGAGGCATCTCAAATTTAAACTGTACAAAATGGAATTTGAATGCCCACTCTTGTGCTCCCTGATATGCCACAAAGTTCTTTAACTCAATACACAGCAGCACTGTCCATCCACTTACTTACTCTAAATACTTAGATTATCTCTGATTCTTAACTCTTCTTTTTTTAAAATTTTTAAATTTTTTTAAAGAGTTTATTTATTTATTTGAGAGAGAGAGCAGGGGGAGGAGCAGAGGGAGAGGAAGAGAGCATCTCAAGCAGATTCCACCTTAATCGTGGAGTCCAATGTGGGGCTCGATCCCACGACCCTGAGATCACGACCTGAGCTGAAATCAAAAGTCGGCCCCTTAACCGGCTGAGCCACTCAGGCACCCCATGATTCCTAACTCTTCTTACATCCCGCCTCCAATCCGTCAACAATAGCTGTCAGATATACCTTTATAATCCATCCACTTTTCATGACCCTGTCACTGTCACCCTATGTGTAACTAGCACTTTCTCTTGTCTAGACAGGAGTAAGGGCTTCTCTCTAAACTCATCACCTAATTCCCACTCTAGCTTACCCCCATCATATTCTCTATACAAAAGCCAGAGTTACCATTTTAAAATGTGAGTCAGACCCTAATCAAAATCCTCCAATGATTCGCTATAAGATTTAAAATAAAACTGAAGTCCATAAGTGCCTACCATGTCTGGTCCATGGGTAACCTCAGATTTTATTTCCTACAACATTTCCACTTACTCAGTTCCAGCAACAATGCACTTCTAACTGGTCCTTGATCACAAACATTTGCCTGCTTCAGGGTTTTTATGCTTTCTCTCATCTCCCCCATTATTACTCCTCCGGATTCAGAGCTCTGTTCAAAGAGGCTTTGCAGTCCTCCTGTAATGGTACAAATCCAACCAAAACCAGGAATGACTACATAATTTAAGTGGAAGGAATTTAATACAGGGAACTAGTAACTTAGGTGAGGGAAGAACTGAAGTTAAAAGACCGTGAGGAAATCCAGAGAATAGAAAGAAGCTACTACCATCATAGGGGCTTGATGGGGTACCAGGCTACCAGACCCCGTAAACAAGGGCCATATGGCAGGAGATAAAACCACTACTGAAGCATCATTAAAATGATGATACATTCCCCACCCCAACAAAAAGTTTGACCTGTTTTCTGCCACTCTCTGAATTCCCACCTTTTCCCCCTTCTCCCTAAATGCAATCATTTAAAATAAGTAAATAACCTCAGCCTGACAACCACTAGGTAGTATGTATTAAAATAAAATAGTATCATTCAGATGTAGATTTCTAAACCATGCCTTTTTTCTCAATCACATAAAAATGCAAGTCCTCCTATAGCCTATAGTGTCCAATGCCCTGCTTACCTCTCCGATCTATTTCCTACTATTCTCTCCCTCTCCATCTCTATTCCAGCCCCACTGGCCTCCTTGTTGTTCCTTGGGTATCCAAACTTATTCCCACCTCAGGGACTTTGCACTTACTCTTTCCTTAGTCTAAATACACTTCTTCCTGAAATCCACCTGACATCCCCTCATCTCCTTGTATGTAACTAAACACCCGGTCTAAAACAGCACTCCCACCCTTGATCATTCTTACTCCCTTACCTTTATTTTTCTTCATAGCATTTATCACTATCTAACATATTATACCTTCTTTTTTATTGTTGTTGTTGTTTATTGGAGATCTCTACTGACTAGAATACAGTCTCTAGGAGAGCAGAGACCTTGTCTGTTTTGGCCAATTCTGTATCTCCAGACACAATGCAGTGTCTGGTATACAGTAGGTATTTAATAACTATTTAATTATTAGCCTAAATAACAAAGAGATTAAATGTTATCTTCCACAAATGTCTAACCATGTTAATTTGCTAGTCAAAGCAACAAAAACAACAACAAAGAGTATTTCTAGTCACTCCTTTGTAGAAGTAGCAATTGAAAACTCATATTTATTATGGGCTTAAGCTAAACCTTACACTATGTGAACATGCATTATGTAAAACCCAGATATTTCATATATCCAAGTATGATTTGTGCTGTTCAAAAAAGCTCAAACTTATTTTGGATCTGCTTTTTGGGCATGTCCTCCAAAATAGGGTTGATATTCAAGAAGAGTATTTTTAATTTTTTGCTTTTTTTTATAGCCACCAAAAGCCATTCACAGATACATGTGGTATAAGGTGGATGCCACAATTGTTCTAAAACACATTCTCAGAAAATAATAACATTATTATAATTTGTGTGGTCATAATCTAACTTGTAGAGAGTTCCCCAAATGAAAAAAAATACCTTAAATGCATTACACACATTCTGTTTTAATCTTTTCATAAACAATCAGCTAGATGAAGTATAATATATACCTGGATAATTTGGTGACATAGAAATAAATAGAGAGAGAATTATCAACTCTTTTTTTGGTCTAGTCTTCAATTAAAGTCCTATCTAAGGTTACTTGTACTATTAGTATCAATGTATTATGTATTAAGGCAAATTCATGATGTTATAAGGCCCTGTTTTACCACTTTTGATCCTCAAAGTGAACCATATCTTCTGATTATAGCAATACTTTCCAATAGACAATAAATTGACAGAAATTGATACCCCTGATTCAAGGAAAAGCTATTATATGATATATGCAATAAGCCCTCTGTTGCATATTTATCCAGTTGTCAATCCATTAATTATTGACTGGAAAAGAGACAAAATTTTTAGATTAATTTCAATGCAGATATTATGCATATAATGCTTTTGTAGTAAAACTTAACCTCTCTAGAGTAAGCTGCTATTTAGACACTAAAAAAACCAACAGTATAACATTATCTCAGACATTATTCAATAGTAATGACATCTAATGCACAAAATAACAAAACATTTTGGATAGTTAGAATGATAATCAAACCAGTAGGCAATCTGTGACCATGTATTGAAATTGGAAAGTATGACTGATTCTAGAAAAGCAACAAAATATTAATATGATGATAAATCCCCTTGAGTAATTTAGTCTACCCACTCTACCACCATCATTTCAAGGAAAAACGTAAATCGTGTTTGAGGTTTGAAGGGTCTTCCAAACTTAAGGAGTCTTTCACATACTTAAGGGGTGCAACAAGAGTCCTGGTTAAAATAAAAAGCTAGACAATAAATCTGAAACTTTGAGGCCTCCTTGTCCTGGGATATGCAGCTGCTTAAATTGCTTCTTGGTCACTTTGCTGCTGGGTATCACTGATTAGTCTTGGAAAGATCATCCATGGGGCAGTATAAAACCTATTCTTTCGACCTGCCTAAGGCAGAACATATTTCAGGGAAGAAAAAGATAACTGTAAAATATCTGTCAGTTTAGAAAGGCAAACCGCTGATACTCAAATTTTAAGCACCCCTTTGGTATTTCCTACCCCTATTGCTCTTAATACTAAGTTTTAATCAATTCTTTTAGACCAAAACCCAATGATCTTAGGAGTAATGTTCCCAGTTTTCCTTCCATAATTATAATTCTATTGTTTTGAGATAGCTAAACCTTTTTTTGAACTGAAGTGCCAGACATTATTTAGTGCAGAATCATTTAGGGGTTTTATGCATGAACGCTTGACATTTTTTTCCAAGTCAACAAATATTTAAAGTCAACAACCACGAAGGTTTATTAATTGAAATGCATCTGACTGGAACTGAACTCTGAATAGAATGATCTTGTTTCTCCCTCAATGGCACAGTACATAAAAAAGGAGGATAAAATTAAAACTAGTAGGTGTTCATAAAAGGAAAGATTGAAATAAATGATGAGGTAATCATTTATTTTAATGAGCTACTGACAACAGAAAATAACTTTATGAAGAAACTCAGTAACAATAGCTAGTAACAATCCATCATGAAGCTTCTCCTTACCGTGATGCATTAAATTATATCTTCACTGTGCTGCTTCCCTTCAGATATAGAGTTTTATCAATTACCATTCATTACTGGTTAATTCTTATTTGATTGGGATTCTTAGCAAAGAAGACCTTTACTTGTTCTTTATTTGTCAAATACTGCAAAACAACTATGATTATGTCAACTAGTTCTGGGCTTATCATGAGAATTATTATTTTCATATTACACCAGTGTTTTTCTAAGAAGGGGCTACCGTGATCTCTTTTGAGTGCAAGCAAATAAACTATATCTATTGAAGCCTGATTTTTCCTAATTCTGAATAGGTCATAATGCTCAAAGATCTTTTGACTAATCTCATCATTTGCCCATTAAATACTATGTTGTTTATTTTCTCCATTTTCATCAAGTCTCCAATTCCAAGCTGGCTGCCCTTTATATAGATAAAGAATTTACACACTGTAATCTTTAACTGTATGATATAAGCTCTTCAAATGTCTTTCTTTGTAAAATACCCCCTTCTTATTACACAATATCTTGTCTTTTCCTGATTTTTACAGAAATTAGTCCCCCCTTACCAGTGCTAACTTCTTAAACCTGTGCTTGCAAATCCATTCCTTCTAGTCCTCTTTCCATTCCCACCCCTCCACTGACTCTTCTCCTCTGCCTTCCAGTACCAGTAAGTCTTTCCTTGATTCTAATCCATCCAACTAGCAAATTATTAATACTATTTTTGTTATGATGCTCCAAATCTTTCAAAAGTTCTCTAGCATCTCTAAGTTATTTTAGTATCTTGTCAAGGCATTCAAGATCTGCACTGAGCTGACTCTCAATGTCTTTTCCATAGTACTCCCAAGAATAAAATCTTTGCTTCTACTAGGCTGATTGACTCACCTTTCTCAGATATGGTTTATGCATTACCCTCCCTGATTTTTGACAATGCTGTGAATTCTACTAGAATGACCTACTTCCTTCTTCATTTGCCTGATTTTCAAGGTTCAGCTCAAAGTCCCTCTTCTCTGTGAAGCTCCTCTTATAACCCTAGACTACTAATCTACCTTTTTCCAATTTCCTGCTCCTAATTTAGCACTCAATTAGAAAATATTTTTATTTACACTTGCATTCATGTCCAAATCTGCATTCTTTCTTTTGAACAACCAAACTAAACAACTAGCCAACAAGCTAACATTTGATGAGCACTCACTTTTCAGTCACTGTGTTGGACCAGGAGAATAGAAGAATGAATAATATTTCATTTATTTATTCAGAACTCTTAATATAATGCATCTCTCAGATAATACAAAAATTTTTATTGAATAAATGAGTAACACATCACTAATAGATTTGCTATTAAAAATGACCACTATTCCAAAGATGCTGTGGAGTTGATATATACACATAGGTAATACCACAAAAAAGTCATGCAAGAACTGGAAGATTTAAATCTCAATATAAATCCCAATTCCAGGTGTTGATTATTTTGAGAGTAAAACCAACAACCAATTTTAAAATCATATTTTCTAAAAAACACATTTCATTCTTCCCACTATTGCCAGTGCACCTGACAAGTAGACAGAAACCAATGATTTGCAAACACAGCAAACAATACATTATTGACAATTATTGATATCCAAGGTATTTGAATTCCAAAAATGCATCCTACAAAAAGAAAATATGACTATCAAAACTATATATGCAAAGAAAGAAAACAAAACAACAGCTTGAGAACATATACACATTTCCATATATGCTAGTAGTCGTACTACTTAAACACATGCAAACTATTGTATGACCCATTATTCTCAAAGTATGTACCTTAAAGCTCTATGTTCCACATACCTGTCCAGTCTCCTACTATTTTAAGGTGGACCCCAAATGTTGCTTTGGTTTCAGTAGGACACTAAAAAACAAAAACAAAACCCCTGGAATCAATTCTGAGTAATAGTTATGTATTACTAAACTATGATTTAATTACAATTTTCATTCTCATAGCAAGTCCCCCAAATCAATAGAAAATAGAAAGGAATGAACTAAAAATCGATATAGATCCTAATTAGTGGAAGAAAAAAGCAATGTTGACCCGTCGGTAAGTCAGTATACATTTCTTTAAAAACCCATAGGTATTTATATAAAAAAATACACATAGTCTAAAATTGTCAGTATTTCACATTTAACAACAAATATTGCCAAAATGCCTTTTGAGTTAAAATATTTAAAAGGACAGAGCTTTTAACCATAAAGGAAGAAATGGGACTATTTTTGCTTTTGCTCTCCAGATATTATTATACACTTCACATCTTAACAAATTCCAGGAATAAAGAAAAAAACATTTCCCAACATGACCTGAGTTTTCCATGTCCAACAAGGAAACTCCTACTTAAAAAGTTCTACTTCCTTCCCTCCCTTAATTCTCAGAAGAAATAGTCTGGAGTGAACTGGCAAGGGTAGCTGGAAGAGGAATGAGTGTGGCTATGGAAGTAAGAAAAATATCTGCAGCCCCACATTTACAAAATGTAGAAAACACCCACATCACTAAAATGAGAGAATAATTTTTGGCTCACAATAAGGAAATGCAGAATCTCCTTTTATTTTTCAAAACTCCAATCCCTCATCTGTAATCCCCAGATTCAAACGCTGTGAAAAGTAAGTTTTTTCATAACTCAATTGGTGGCATTTATCGGACTTGAATTTATGGGAGGGTAATGATGGGAGGCTAATACCTCTGTATAAAAATTTATACAGAAGTGTTTTCCTACAGAAGTATCCATTTGTTGGGGCACCTGGGTGGCTCAGTCAGTTAAGAGTCTGCCTTAGGCTCATGTAATGATCCTGGGGTCCTGGGATTGAGTACGGCATAGGGCTCCCTGATCAGTGGGGAGTCTGCTTCTCCCTCTCCTCCCTGTTTATGTTGTCTCTCTCTCCCTATTTCTCTGTCTCTCAAATAAGTAAATAAAATCTTAAAAAAAATATCCATTTGTTTAAGAATGTTACCCCATATCCTGCTAGAGATCTTATGTAATATATGAAACATACATACCTTTTAAAATCCACAAAATTCTGAATTCTGAAAACACATCTAACCTAAGGGTTATGGATAGTAACTTTATACACACTATTATTTTTAACTGTATGATAAAAGTTCTTTCAACTGTCCTACTTCCTAAAACATCCCTTTCTTATCACACAATATCTTGTCCTTTCCTGATTTTTACAGAAATTAGTCCCCCCTTTCCATTGGTAACTTCTCAAACCTGTAACTACCAAGCTTTCACTGAGTATCATGTGCCAAGGGCAGTGCCAAGTTCCTTATTTCCAAAATCTCACAATAATCCCTGTCTTTCATAGTTAGGGAAACTGAATAATTGAGACTTAAAAATATGAACTTGCCCAAGATCATACAACTAGTAAGAAGATGAGACCTAGTCTGGATCCAAGTCTATCTGACTACATTGTTCTTAACTATGGCAAGTCACTGTCTCCACTAAGGCAAACGTGGAAAATGGGTAAGGGTCACATGAGAAATCAAATGGAGTAGGAGGAAGAAAAGTTATTTGTTAAAGATTACTAGAATCGACGTACAACAATAAGAATTCAGGGGAAATATGAGCTGAAGTCATATGTGGTCCTGGGGCCCTGTGATGGAGAATGGGTTGCATAAAGCAAGTCAAGATCCTCAAGCTCACTGTGTCAGCCAACTAATGTAGGTCATATGTAGGTCTTATAGCATTGGGATGCTATAAGAAGAGGAAATAAGGGGAGATGAAGACACCGTGGAGAAATGTAAAGAACGCACAGTCAAAAAAGAAAGGAAGCTTGGAAACCAGTGAGAACACTAAAATAAAAACATAGGTATTGCTCACTTGTTCACCACAAATCAGAAATGTACTAAAAAGTACACAATGTAATAAATGGTCAGGGTTGGGAATTGATGTGACATGGGGAATTTCCAAACTACTCTTCTGCAATCAGTGTTTCTAATAGAATCATTACTGTACGATAAAAATATTAAAAGAAGTAAAATATACTATAAAAATGATATTATTTAGGGACGCCTGGGTGGCTCAGTCGGTTAGGCGACTGCCTTCAGCTCAGGTCATTATCCCAGGGTCCTGGGATCGAGTCCCACATCAGGCTCCTTGCTCAGTGGGGAGCTTGCTTCTCCCGCTGCCTTCTGATCCCCCTGCTTGTTCTCTCTCTCTCTCTGACAAATAAATAAAATTTTTAAAGAAATGATATTATTTAAATATTATTTATACTATTAAAATGTTATTTCATTTATAATTGTGACTCTAATATTTATCTCATTTGCATTCTGGTTTTTAATAACTCTGAGATCATTAAGTTTTGTTCACTAGTATATCTTAATAATTATACCATTAGTAAGATGGTGTGATCTGTAAAACCACCCATCATTTTTACTTCATACTATTTAACGCTGGCCAGAGCCTCTATGCAGCAAAATTTGTAGCTCGCAGAAAGCAAGAACCCCAACAGAGTCTCAAGCTACCAATATGTTTGTCCATGAGTCACTTGATGTCTCCCTCATTTTGAACTAACCCTTAGATTATAAAAAGAAGATCTAAGCCAAGAAGGTATCAGAAGAGAGAGCAAAAAAGTTAGTCTTGGGGTGCCTGAGTGTGCATCTGACTTCTTCTCAAATATTCATATCTCGAGTCCCTTTTTTCAGTGCAAACATTGTAAAAGAGACTCACATGTGATAACATCCCCTCCAGTCCTGTATGAGCCTACAAGCCTCCCTCTTGTGAGGCTGGCCAAATGTATCCGTACAGTTTTTAAGGCTGACCTGATTTTGAAGAGATAAAACATAGTACTGTTTCTCTCAAACTCTGGGTATAATACCTTTATAAGTTACTGATACTTTTTCAAACTAACTAGGAAGAAGAACACAGAATTTAACATAGTCTTTGCCTAATCATATTGCCTCAAATTTGAAGGGGGCCTGCCAGATTAACACACAGAATGGTTTCAGCACGTGTGGTTTGAAACAATGACTGGAGATCTTAGAATCACATTCTAGTAGCTTTGCACAAAAACATGTTCAGATTCACTAATATTGCTTAAAACATAGTGTAGTGCTTCTTTAATGCTTCCTCACTATCTTAATTTTTTTTTAATTTTTTCAAAGTTTTATTCAAATTCCAGTTAGTTAACATACAGTGTGATATTAGTTTTAGGTGTACAATACAGTGATTCAACACTTCCATACATCACCAGGTGCTCATCACAAGTGCCCTCCCTGATCCCCATCACCTGTTTCCCCCATACCCCCCTCCCCTCCTCCCCTCCTGCCCTCTGGTAACCATCAGTTTGTTCTCTATAGTTAGGAGTCTGTTTCTAGGTTTCTCTCTCTCTCTTTTTTTCCCTTTGCTTGTTTGTTTTGTGAAATCATATGATACTTGTCTTTCTGTGACAGACTTATTTTGCCTAACATAAAACTCTTTAGCTCCATCTATGTCATTGCAAATGGCAAGATTTCATTCTTTTTTATGGCTGAATAATATTTCTGTGTGGGTATGTGTGTACACCAAACTGGACAGCAAGATGCAAAAGAATGAAACAAGACCAAGATCACTTTCTTACACCATGCACAAAAATAGATTCAAAATGGATGAAAGACCTAAATGTGAGACAGGAAACCAACAAAATCCTAGAGGAGAACACAGACGTTTTTGACATCGGCCATAGCAACTTGTTTCTAGATATGTCTCCTCACTATCTTTTTACTAGTGCTTAAAAAAACTTCTCAAAGAAGAGAAATAGTAAAGTACAGATATCTATGGCTATCTACCTCCCCTAGAACATTAATAAGGAAATATGCTTATGACAAGTTTTCAGTTTAAAAAGTTTCAGGATAATATGTGTACTTAAGCTTATATTATTAAAATAAAAACAGATATGAATGTTTCTTCCTATACAGAGAAATAAGTTGAAAGGAATACATAATATTGCATTAGGAATATTAACTTCTGGGAAGCAAAACTGAAGACAGAAAATGAGAAATCATTTTCATCTCCTTTCATCAAATCATATACATCTCCTTTTTAAATTTATTATTAGCCTTTGTAATGTTTATAATTTTAAATATTTTATAAACCTAATTTAAGGGCGCCTGAGTGTGGCTCAGTTGGTTAAGTGACTGCCTTCAGCTCAGGTCATGATCCTGGAGTCCCGGGATAGAGTCCTGCATCAGGCTCCTTGCTCAGCAGGGAGTCTGCTTCTCCCTCTGACCCTCCCCCCTCTCATGCTCTCTCTGTCTCTATCTCATTCTTTCTCTCAAATAAATAAATAAAATCTTTAAAAACCTAATTTAAAATGTAAACAATAAGACACTGCTGAGTCTCAATTTAGTCTCACGTAAGTTTCCTAGATGAAGAGAAAGAGTACGGCTCATGTACGGACCATAATATATGTACCAAAATACACATCACCCAGTTTAAGGATAAGAAAATAAAGTGACCAAATTTGTACGAAAGAACAGATCTGGAGGAATTTCTATTTTGATATCCTTGAGTAAAAATGTTTTCCTTCAAATTATTTGTTCAATATGGCATTGAGTTTTTAAAGTGCTCAAATGACTAATGATTTTATAACAGTTCCACAAAAATATAAACAGATATTACGTAATCATCTTACATTTGAGAACGACATGTAAAAATGATATCACTGCAGAATGATTTATTCAACATGGAAAAGAAATTTAAAAGCCACAATGTGTTTGTTTTTAAATCAAGAATCTTGCAATAATAAAAAAAATGATTCTAAAGTAGATGTTACTATATTAAATGCTCTATTTTCAATATACCAAATTTCTTAAGCTAGAGAAAATGATCACAGAATATGAGTCTTTAATCATCTTGTCAGGTTTTATTTTTAACCCCTTCTTCCAAAGCTCTAGTTTCTATGCCTGCTAGACGTTTCCACCTGAAATTCACTCTATATTTAAAATTCTCATTATCTTACTTTTCAAATTGTCCTCTCTTCCTGATTCTCTTACTCTGGACATAGAACCTATGCCCTTATCAGAGCAGAAGCTCAAGTCGCAGAGGAATATCATATATATCTCTCCCTGCCAGCATTCAATCAATTTTCAAGTCCTCTAAAATAACCTTACCAAAGAAAATGTCTGATTACAGCAATCTATCGAGTAACCTTTTGTGTCCTCCTAAGGAAAAACATCCACCTTCTTTCCTACAGTCTATAACTAACCACACATGTTCCAAATTATTTCCAACTTTATATTCCATATTCCTCCTCGACCACTCTAATCCAGCTAAGCCAACATGGATCAGCTAATACATTTCCCTGGCCTCTCACTTTTCCACTTACTAGTCTACTCATGTAGAATGACTCCATTCCCATTTCTCATACTGTACTCTAGCAAATCCTTAAGACTTGTCTCAAATGCCACCACTTTCATGAAGAAATCCTGATTTCCCCTGCCATGAAAATTCCTCACTTTCTTGACCCTCTAAATTATTTTACTATGCCCTTTATTATGGTTCACCTCTTTAATTCTATGTAATTTCTTTCTGTATTAAAATATATTTACAATGTCTTGAGATCAAGAAATATTTCTAAGTCAGTACTTTATATTCCATAGCACCTTACCCATAGTGGGTATGCATTCAAATATCATCAGTTCAGTAAAATATTGGAGAATTAACCTGAGAATGAATAAGGACTTCAACGATGGACAATTCTTCTATAATTTATTCATACATTCAAACATGAATCCAAAGTGTTCCAGAGACTATACTAGGAGCTCATGCAATTTCACAAATGAGGATTGTTCTAAAAGTAAGAGAGGAGATAATGAGCCAGGAGCACAGAACCCATCACAATTAATGCAACATCATGACTCTAAACATTTTGACAAATACAATATTTTAATGTCTACTTGTTTACTTGAAGAAAAAAAGATTAGTGTTTACTCGTATATTTGCATGAAAAAATAGACTCCATCTTAAACAGAAAGATCCTGGAAGAGTATGTAAATGAAATGTTTATGAACTGTGAAGGAATGTGTGTATTTATCTCAACTCCCTCAAAAAAACAAAACACTAAAATGATGGTTTAGGAATACAAAAATACAAATTAAAACAGCAAAGATAACATGGGGTATGATATCAACAATGGAGAGGTGTCAACAAAATCTGGCATGGTGAAATGTGGATGAGATGGTGGTTGGGAAACTGATGGAAGAAACATATGAAGCTTAAATCCCACTATCTTCATAAAGGGGATCACCTTGAGAAGCAAGCCCATCTTTCCCTCACAACAGGCCTCAGAGGCAATAGAAGGAAGCCAGGGTTCAGCTTATGATTTAAAAAAAAGAAAAAGAGGAATTGTGTTCACGTCTATATATGAGATAACCTGACCCCCAGAATCATCTGACCCCAAGCACAAGCCAGGCAACTCTTCCTCCACAAACCCAAAGACAAGTAGAGGTAGGCCAGAAGGGGCTCTAGATGTAGGAATAACCTGTTCAGTGGAAAGGAGAGCTGAGATTGCTGAGATCAGTGACTTTGCTGACTAGCCCAGCAAATATTTAATGAAAGCACAATAAATGCCATCTCGAATTTACGTTCCAAAACTGAGCACTACAGACACTCATCAGGACCTGCTCTCCCCATGGCCTTCCCTAGCTCAATGAAGCCCCAGTTGCTCAGACCAAACACTTGGGGAGATAACCTTGACTCTTCTATTGCACATTCCATACCCCGGCTATCAAGAAATCCTGTTAGCGCTCACTTAAAATATATTCCGAATCTGACCCCTTCTCACCAGCTCCACTGTCCTCCCTGGTCCAAGCCATCATCATACCTCAACTGGATGCCCACAACAGCCTCCTAACTGGTCGTCCTACTTCTGCTCATTTCCCTTCATCTAATCTTAACACAGCAGCAAGAGTAACCCCTATTAGGGGCGCCTGGGTGGCTCAGTCGTTAAGCGTCTGCCTTCGGCTCAGGTCATGATCCCAGGGTCCTGGGATTGAGCCCCACATCGGGCTCCCTGCTCAGCGGGAAGCCTGCTTCTCCTTCTCCCACTCCCCCTGCTTGTGTTCCTGCTCTCGCTCTCCCTCTCTCTCTGTCAAATAAATAAATAAAATCTTAAAATAAAAAAAAGAGTAACCCCTATTAAAAAGTAAGTCAGATCATGCCATTCCTCTACTCAGAAGCCTCCAGTGGCCCCTCCTCACTTAAAGTAAAACCCAGAGTCTTCGAAATGTTCTATAAACTCCATAAAATCTGACCCCTCATGACTTCTCTGACATTATTTCCATCTTCCCTTTTTCTTAGTGTATTCCAGCCACGCTGACCTTCCCTCTTCCATTCACACACATAGACAGACACACATTTATACAGATGCAAGTCAATAAGCATCAGGTATAACTCAGGGTGTAAACTGGCCAATTTTGAAGAGAGAAATGACATGATCTGATTTTCATTTTAAAATAATCACTCTGGCTGCTTGTTAAGATTAAATGGTAGGTGAACAAGGGCAGACAGAGGGAAACCAGTTAGCAGGCTATCCAGATGGTAATAGACTGGACCAGGAGCCACTGCGGAAATGGTGGACATGTTTTGAAGGCAGAGACAAGAAAATGTGTGGACAGATTATTGACTATATTTAAAAAATGACAAAAATCAAGAATAATATCCAGGTTTCCAGCCTGAGCAACCTGAATAACGGAGTTGGCATTAACTGAGGTGAGGAAGACTGTGGATGAAATAGATTTGAGAAGCTGAAGGTTAGGAGTTCAGTTTTAGACATGCTAAGATGTCCTTTAGACATCCGAGTGGAAGTTTCTGGCAGACAACTGGATACATGAGCTTGAATTTTAGAGTTGGAGGTGGGGCTGGAAATATACATTTGGGAGATGATAGCACCCAGATGCATCAGTAAGACTGCATGAGATCATCAGAGAAATGAGTTTAGCTAGAGAGGAAAGGGGGTTCAAGGAATGGACAATCGAGTGTTCTGATATTTAGAGGTTGTGGAAATGACAAGAAACAGCAAAAAGAGACTGAGTAAAAGCCAGAAAATGAGGAGAAAAACCAGGTGAGTTGGATGTCCTGGAAGCAAAATGAAAAAAGTGTTTCAATAAAGCAAGTGATTGTCTGTGCTAAACGCTGCTGAGAGGTCAAGTCCATCAAGGACTGGGAAATGACCACTGGACTCAGCAATCACATGGTCATTGCTGACCTTGGAAATGTTTTTGTAGGGTGCTGTGGGCAAAAAGTTGGTGGATTTAAGAGAAAATGAGAGAAACAGAACTGAAGAACTGAGAAATGGGGGAGTAGCTGGAAGGAGATGTGACTCAAGAAGGGAGCTTTTATTCATCATATTCTCTTTTGTACCTAGGTAAAAGGAGGTATCTAAAAATACCAATAGGATAAATCAAGTTTAATATTAAACAGCTGGTTTTCCCTGAATACACTGACCTATTTAAGTTCATATTTATCACGTAGGCCCTCATTAGGCACTGAAGGAATATTTTCTTTTCCCCTGGAAAAGAGCCAAACTAGAGCAGTTAGATGATGTTTAATGTTCAGAGACTTCAGATATCCTGTTATGTTTCATGGACATTAGTGACTTTTTTGGGGCAATTTCCAGCACTGTGTCTGGTCTATGGTTAAGACACATCGTTGCCTTGCTAATCTATCATCTATCCCAGCTGAGTTTCTAAGTTTCCCAAGGAAAAGATTTGTGAAGCCCTAGAGAAAAACAATTTTTTTTTCATTAAGAAATCACACAAATGAAAGCAAGACCCAAGATCAAAACAGCTGATGCAGACTTCCTGGTTGTATTTAAACTCATGAAATGAAATAAATAATCCTAACAAAAACTTC
The DNA here is from genome assembly GCF_054177405.1 of Leptonychotes weddellii. Classification (NCBI taxonomy): domain Eukaryota; kingdom Metazoa; phylum Chordata; class Mammalia; order Carnivora; family Phocidae; genus Leptonychotes; species Leptonychotes weddellii. The sequence goes on from NC_138379.1 coordinate 59,812,738, forward strand.
ACCAATCTTTAAGGAATCCATGACCATTCTTGCCTGGTTTTCATTGAAAACTGGAAAGACTATTCCCAAAGCAACTGGTTAAGAGATTAAAAATACAAAGCAGCAAAATGATGGCAAGTGCAGGCTTGCTATGAAAAAGCACAGACAATAACAAACTAACAGCTAGACTTGCCTCTGACTCATGGAAAAATATGTGAAATCAGGCTATCCCAGCTTAAAAATAGTGAATCACACAACTTCGAATACAGATGTCAGGAAAGCACATGTGTATTTCTGAATACAAATAATAATGAAAGGATATAGAGGTATTCATGCAAACTGCAATCAATTACATCCACAAAAAAGCAGAGTCTACGTTATTTCTTTAATCGAGAATCCACGAAGAATATCAATGAACAAAATTAACGTCCATCTCAGGTAATCACTAAGAGATGCTACATCTCATAGGAAGCAGTAATTTTCATGCTTTCTTAAGTTTGGGCTTTTTAAAAGCCATCTCTGATTTGCATATCTAAATTAGGTGAAAGCATACCCTGATAGAAAATTTGTTTTGGTAGAAAATCCAAACTTTGGTAATTATAGAGCATGGCTGAAAAGCACCGTTAAAGATCCATTACATAGCTGAAGAACAAAATGTAAAACTCTATCAAGATCTGAAGCCCATAAAGGTCTAAAAAGGGAGAAGAATCTGAAAACATGAATTCTGGATCTAACTTTTTCATCAATCATGTTACTTTGGTTACTTTGATCCCTTAAAGAATCTGTGCTTTAGATATACCCTCTCCCGAACAATAAGTAAAAAAAAAAAAAAAAAAAAAAAAGTTGGTGTTTGCACTACAAGTTGTTTTATAAATGATGTATAGTTGACGTATAATATTATATGGGTTTCAGGTATGCAACATGGTGCTTCAAGAATTATATACATTATAAAATGCTCACCACGATAAGTGTAATCACCATGTGCCACCATACAAAGTTATTACAATCTTATTGACAATATTCCCTAAGCTATACTTTTCATCTCTGTGACTTATTTATTTTATAGCTGGGAGTTTGTGCCTCTTAATCCCCTTGGACTACACATTTCTAAAGTTCAATGAATTTAGATAAGCTAGGATTTTTTTTATGTGTCTCATATTTAAACTCAAGTTTTAAAAAAGAAGAATTTTCTCACAAAAGATATATTTACCACACTTTTTAATATATTTATAAATACATAAACGAATATAAATATATAAGTTAAAGACATACATTTAAATGTCATTTGTAGTGGAAACTGTGGTGCATTGCTCAGATCTTCCTCCCCCCACCCCCAATTTTCAGGATCAAAACACTAATTCCTCAATCTCCCAGCTGTTCCAAGTGTTTCCTGCAGAGCTCATTACTGAGACCCTCCCCAGGAATGGCTAGCCACAGAAGCAAAGCTTCCGTGCCTCTATCTAAGTGCCTTTCCTTGGAGCTATCTGACCTCCAACGACTGGTCACTGGAGAGTACAAAGGTTTGACCTCTTGACCTCAACATAGGACAACTCTGAACTTTCATTTTAGGCAGAGCTCTTGTCAGACCTGAGGAGGCCTCTGTTGAGACGGTTCAAGTTCTGTGGTGTGTTCTCAGTCCCTCCTTCCTTATCAATGTTGTCCTGAGCACACTCCCCACAAACTTCCTCAGGAAAATCTTTACCTTTCAGTCTGTTTCCCAGGAAACCCAACCTAAGACATTCATCCTACAGGCTAGTCAACCACAGGAGGCAAATCTTCAGTTCCCTCAAATGACTGTTTCTCAACCAATCTGTGGCCAGAATTTAGTTACTGCATGCTGCAGAATGAAGCAAACAAAACAAAACAATTCAGTTTAATCCTGTCTTGGTTCTCCAGCCATTCTCTAAAATAAGAACCGTAATAGTTGCAAACTTACTGAGAACTTATTATATGTCAAGCACCATGCCTAGCACTTGATTATATCTAAAAGATGCAGAGTAACTGCATAGAGAAGTTACTATTATTAACCACATTTTTAAAATTTTTTTTAAATATTTTATTTATTTACTTGAGAGAGAGAGAGAGCATGAGAGCGGGGAGGGTCAGAGGGAGATGCGGGACTCAATCCTGGGACTCCTGGATCATGACCTGAGCCGAAGGCTGTCGCTTAATCAACTGAGCCACCCCAGTGCCGCTATTAACCACACTTAATAAAGAAGTGAACCAAAGTTAAAGATGTCAATAGTCATAGTACTAAATGGGGGATCTAGGCCTCCAATCCAGGCTGTAGGATTCCAAAATCCAGTCTAACACTACACAATGGCCTCTGATCTCCATCAGTCCTGTCAAGCAAACATATGCCTGGTGGTTCCGCTTGAGAGAATCCAGGTGCATTAGCAGAAAACAGTCACAGCTTCCTGGGAAAACCCACCAGATTAGCACGTCTTCCTTGTGTAGGAAAGTCAACGCCAAGCGTAAGAAACACTGAAGCACTTTAAGCAATTAACACTCCCAACCTCTGGATTCCTAATTAAATCAGTACTCAAAACTTAGTTGTACTTTGACTAAAATTGTGAGACCTACTACAGTGCTTCTGTACCTTATCTTTTGTACTTATTTTTGTATTTTTAGTCTTAAAAGCTTTATCTCCATTTTTAAAAATGAAAGTGAAACTACTGAATTTATAATTGTATATTTTATAGATTTGATTTTTCTGTACATTGGCACAGTATGTGAAAACAAGGATTAGATTTTTTTCTAGCAGGGGAATCTGACCTTTAATGCTCCACAATAGAGAAGGGCTTAGTAGTATGGACAATCCAGAACTTTCAACTGCATTTTTCTCTAACATTTTTATAGTTTCAGTAAATGTCTCTCCTAAATGGCAATTCTTTTTTGTTGTTTGACTCCAACAACAAGGATTTCCAAAAGCAAGGGGAGTTTCAGAAATAGGAATGCCCTTAGGGTACCTGGGCGGCGCAATCGGTAAAGCGTCTGACTCTTGATTTCGGCTCTGGTCATGATCTCAGGGCTCCCACAGAAGCGAAGCTTCCGTGCCTCTATCCAAGTGCCTCTCCCTGGAGCTATCTGACCTCCAACGACTGGTCACTGGAGAGTACAAAGGTTTGACCTCTTGACCTCAACATAGGACAACTCTGAACTCGCATTTTAGGCAGAGCTCTTGTCAGACCTGAGGAGGCCTCTGTTGAGATGGTTCAAGTTCTGTGGTGTGTTCTCAGTGTGTGGGATTGAGCCCTGCATCAGACTCAGCATGGAGACTGCTTGAGATTCTCTCTCCCTCTCCCTCTGCCCCTCCTCTGCTTGTGTGTGCAAGCGTGCGCACGCTCTCTCTCAATAAATAAAATCTTTAAAAAATATATATATATGTGAATGCCCTGAACGTCAATGGATGGTGAGTCAGGTGAGAGCACAGAACAGCTAGCTAGCAACGTGCCTTTCTGCCAGGCAGGTCCATTTTTATATCTCACCTGTGGCATTAACCAGCTGTGTGACTTTGGACATGTTATTTAATCTCAGGCACATTATTTTCTGCATCATACAGGATGAACAATACATGTCTCATAGGAATACAATAAAAATTAAAACTACAATATTTTCAAAGTTTATGCAAGAACTTCTTGGGCACTTAATTAGTAGGGACTATGATCCTTAACAAAGATAAAGTGTTTACACACTTTTTAGTGGGAATCAGGAAATGGGAAATTGCTTTGTGTTGCTTTATTTCACAGGAACCCTTAAGGGAAATACCCAGTGAAAATGTTTGAGAAGCATGCATTTTACATGTAAGTGCCAAGTCGAAGTAATTAGACAAAAAGAAAGAAATGGCAGGAAAAGACAATACATTAACATAACAGCACAATGTAAAATTTAGCTTAGAACTGTTTGCTTTACTCAAATTCGTTCCTAGGCAGCAGCAAGATTTGCCTCTTTTCCCCCTTATGAAAATAGAAACTCCCTTGGGGGATAGTAGGAGTGAGCCAGCCAGTAACCCCCTAAAATCTGGGAAGGCTATAAACCATTTCCTAAGCCTACACAAGTACACAGATGGTCTGATGAAAAGAACTTCCTTTGCCTTAACATTTTTTTTTTTTTTGGAAGCCAACTATTGTTACAATTTAAACTATGAGATACAGATACCAAAAAAAAAAAAAAGATATTTAAAATAAGAACAAATGTGAATACACAACCTAAACTTAAAAAACGAAGACCTATTTCCTAAGAAATATTCATAGCATTTGTCAGATAAGCACAGAAATTAGGAACAAGGGATTTTCCACTGTTAGCCCAGGGAACAGGGGATGGAAGGTGAAAAAGAACCTATTGTTTTTGACCAGAAAAACTCATGGATTGTTTCCTTTTGCCTTTGGTGTTTCTCCCCCAACCACTTTTGCCATAAGTACATCCCCCCTCTTCTTCTGAGCTAAAGAAAAATAGCCACCATGACCTTACAGATTAGACTCAGAACAGAGCTGGCAATCTAGTCTTTAACTGTAAACACTTCAGCCATAAGCATTTCTCCTTTTTCTTTAATCCCTATAACTTCCTCTTCTCTAGCTTCACCTTCCAAGTAAGAGTATACCAAAACAGAACAACAACAGTAAAAAAAGATGAGGAAAAGAGAATCTATCTATAAAGTATTTCTCAAGCTAGATCACAAATGCTAGTTATATATTAGGTGTTTTCACTCTTTCAACAGATTTGCATTGGGTTACTCTGTGTCCCAGACACTGTGCTGTGAATGCATCTTTGAAAGGGTTCCTGGACCTTTTGGTTAGGAATAAGGAGGCATTAACCAAATAATCTAAGGTCACTGGTGTTGAAGACTGTACAGAAGCACTTATAAGAGGAAAAGGTCAAGAAACAACCTACTAGGAAGGGTCTGCGAAGGCTCCTCAAGAAGTTACATTGAATGAGGTGGGAAAGATGAGAAGAACCGCCCGGGCAAAGAGAGTGTCAGGCATTTGGAGTGTGAATTAGTAGAAGAAGCAGACAGAAGTTGGTTCCCAAGGGCGAACAGACTAGTTTATACCAAGACCCAAATGAGGGAAAGTGAGACAGTATTAAGTAAGTGGGTGAATATAATTTAATGAGATTGTTTATTAAAGAACTTCTCAGAACTATTAATATGCTAAGAGGCACTATGAATTTCTACAAGTGATGTTTATGAAGCAGTATTTTCCAAACTATTTTAGGTCATAGAAAAATGCTTTTTCTTTCTCATTTTTTTCCTCAGAGGATTTTCAAAGGACCATGTTCCTTTATGAGAACTGAAGAAGTGGCCTGGAAGAAGCAGAAGGAATAAGGAAAAATCTTTTCTTAATTGAAAAAAGTAAGAAAGAAGGAAAACTGGGGAGAATATAGAATTCCAGGTGTCCAAACTTTTGCCTCCATCCAATGCACTCATGAACTTGAATCTTCTGAAAAAAGCCTGCACTGGCCTCAGAGGCTTAGTGCTGAGGGCTCACCAGTCCGGCTCCAGAGTCAGGGCAGCGGGTGATGATCCTTTGCTGCTCTTAAGGAGACTCAGGAGTGCTGTATATCCAACAGAGCCTCACTGAGGTGAGGAACTCGACTGTCTCCCCCCGACCCAGGCAAACACATCCTAGTTCCCAAAGTAGGCACTAAACCATTATGTTTCCTCCAAGAATAATGTATGGTTGTTCCTATTCTCACATCTTAGGATTCCATAGGAAAAAAAAAAAAAATCATCCTTCATTCAGATGACGAAAATGTCAAATATCTGAGAATATTCTTACATCATTTTAGCTCTTGATTAACTTGTTTTATCTTTATACTGCTATCCTACCTTTTCTTTTTTTTTAAGATTTTATTTATTTATTTGACAGAGCGAGAGAAAGCATGAGCAGGGGGAGAGGTAGAAGGAGAGGGAGAAGCAGGCTCCTTGCCGAGCAGGGAGCCCGATGAGGGGCTCGATCCCAGGACCCTGGGATCATGACCTGAGCCGAAAGCAGATGCCTAACCAACTGAGCCACCCAGGCGTACCCTATCCTACCTTTTCTTTTAATTCATATCCAAACCCTATTATTTGGGAGTGGATGACTACAAATATGGAAAATATTTATGAATTTGAAAATGAATCAAATTCTCTTCCAAAGCTCTCTACCACATGACAGTATTCAGGAACTCACAGTAGCCAAAATAACTTTTATGGAATTCCAAAAAGTATTCTAGTTGAGTAGGAAAAAAAAAAAATATATATATATATATACATATTTAGGTGACGATATCCATGAGTACTTTTTTTTTTTAAAGATTTTATTTATTTATTTGAGAGAGAGAATGAGAGATAGCACCAGAGGGAAGAGGGTCAGAGGGAGAAGCAGACTCCCTGCCGAGCAGGGAGCCCGATGCAGGACTCGATCCCGGGACTCCAGGATCATGACCTGAGCCGAAGGCAGTCGCTTAACCAACTGAGCCACCCAGGCGCCCTATCCATGAGCACTTAAGCAGAACCCTCATATGCAGGCTAGTTGAAAGAGAGGTGTTCCCACTGACATGAGATCAGGGTCCCCAGAACACAAGTTAGGCATTGTAACCCTCCACCTTTGCTCGTGCCTCCTAAATTCTCCCTTCTCATAAAGAGCATCGTGAAGACTGTATAAGCACTATCCTAAGGGCACTGTAAGCTGTGTTGGGCAACTACTGATCTAGCATAATGGTTGTTAACTGCTGGCAGTTCTGCCCTTCAAGGTTTATTTGGCAATGTCTGGAGACATTTCTCATTGTCACAAGTCAGGGGTACTGTTGGCAGCTAGTGGGTAGTGGTTACCAGTGTTGATAAACATCTTATAATGCACAGGACAACATGCCACAGCAAAGAATTATCTGACCCAAAATGTCAATAATGCCCAAGCAGGAAAGTCCTGATCTAGCAGAAATCTCCTTCTAAGCATTCCAGGGAGATGGCTTTCTAAGTTTCTGGACTGGTCTCATTGTTAGAAATGTCTTTATCATATTGAATCAAAATATATTTCTCTAAAACTTTTTACTGTTATTCTTATTTCTACACCTTGGGATCCCAAGGGAAAAATATCTAATCCTTCACCTACATGACAGATTTTCAAAAGCTGAGACTACTGTGATATCGCCCAAATTTTTCATTTTCAGGTTGAAAAACCACATTGATGTGCTATCCCTGCTTCTCAAAAAAAAATAAAATAAAATAATTGCAGAAGTGAAGGCAAAAATCCAAATTAAAAGGAAACATTCTAGGATTATTAAAAATAACAACAGTGTAGTTACCAAATACTGATCACCACCAGAGATACCCTCCCAGGCACAGAACCCATGAGTGACAGAGTGGGGCTGAATTCTCAAGTTCATGTTCTTTGTGTGAATATTACATTACATATAATTGTCCTCCTTTTCCTAACTCTGGCTCCTACTTCTGGTTACTCTTCCATCTGGTCTGTCCCCTTCCCCCACTTCTCTCTCCCTCCCAATTGTGCCTTGAGCTAGCCACAGGCCTATCACAGCACTTGCCCCAATCACTTGCTTGGGAATCAGGTCAGGCCACCAGGAGCCCGTATGTCCCACACACAGCTCTTTTCTGAATTTCTCCTTTGCCCTGTGAAAGGATCCTAAGACAACCAAAAGAGAGTAGATCTAAAAGCCTCTTCTTGGCATGTACCATAAGAGAAAAATTCTTGGATTTTCTGTTTTGAGGAGCATAACATTTTCAGTGATACAATGTATACCAAAAATTAACTATATTCTTTGTTTTTACTGAAGCTGGGTGATGAGAACATGGCGGTCCATTATACCATTCTCTCTACTTTTGTGTATGTTGGGAAATATTTTTGTAAAAAAAAAAAAAAACCCTCTCCTCTATATTTATCATTCAGCAACCACCTTCTTTTCTTATCCCATATTCTCTATTTAATGCTATGGTGAAGAAACTATTTTCAAAATAAAGTCTCAAGTCACACACCTTAAATATATACAACTTTTTCATTTTTCAATTACACCTCACTAAAGGTGGAAAAAAAAAAACAAAGTTGCACACAAAGAAAGATTAACTTCAGAAGTAAATTTGGTATGACCCCAAGAGTAGACAAAACTCTTTAAACTACTTAAATAAAGACAAACGTACGTGCACACTTTCTCCCTATTCCCTTCTTTTTAATGTTACCAACTTCATATTTATGGGATACATGCAATCAGAGAAATGGAAATGTGTCTTAAACTACCAGAACTAAACACGGTGCTTCTGACTATAGTGGATGCAATCATGTGAGAATGCCTTCATGATTCAGCTGAAGCATCATCCAGGAAGGTTTGTTTGTCACATTTACTCGCCAAGGATCCTAAGGTCTCCTGGAACGAGGACAATATTAAACCATGTTGTAGGGCATGCATACCCTAGAGCAGTGAAGGGCATGACATGCCTACTTGGCTCTGGTGATGGCTGGGTGCTGGACTCTGAGGTCCTGGCTTTCAATCCCACGAAGGCAACTAGGTTTTCACTATTCCTCCTAACAACACATTTCCCCTCTCACTCTAGCCAGCCACCCACATGGCACCAGATGAAAGGGTGTCTGGACTGTACTCCTCTATTATCAGGTCGAAGAAACAACAGTAAATTAATTTCTTCCCCAAGGAGGCCAGTGTTGCCATCTTCGTTGATAAAATGGAATGTTGTCAACCATTTCACTAGATGCCAAACTACCTTTCTTTAATCATTAATAAATAAGTCTGCTACCTACAAACAGAATGCAAAATTTGAAGGAACTGAAGCAAAAATATATTTTTCCTTTAAAGAAATGCTGTTGAACAAATCATGTCTGTTTTTTCTCTAACTCCCTGACACTTCCTTTTTGTTTCTTTTATCCCTTAAATATAGATTTTTTTGACCTGTCTTCACAAGTACATGTTCTCAAGGGGCAAACTCACAATGAAAATAAAAATCGTAATAATTGCTAGCATATATTTACATGTACCTCGCACCTTCCATGTTCCAGGCTTTGTTCTATATGCTTTACTTGTGGGAGTTCACTTAAACACACAACATACCTAGGAGTAGATACTGTTTTTATCACAGTATTACTCTGAGGAAACAAATGCACGGAAAGATGAAGTAACGTGGCCAAGGGTTCCAAGTTTTCAACCTAACACATCAAATCTGAAAATGGTTGCTATTCTTGGGGCAGCTGGATGGTGCCGTCAGTTAAGCATCCAACTCTTAGGTTCAACTCCGGTTGTGATCTCAGGGTTGTGAGCTCGAGCCCTGCGCTGGGCTCCATGCTCATTGCAGAGTCTGCCCCTCCCTGGCCTCTCTCAAATAAATAAATAAATCTTGAAAAAAAAAAAAAAGTTGTTGCCATTCCCAGGATAGCCCCACCCCTACATCTCAGCACTTAAGCACCCAGTGATTTTTCTGCCCCCGCATCTGTTCAATTTTATTTGCATATCTTAAGCATATATTTAAACATGTGGGTCCTGTTCTTAGTTACCTTTGCTAGAAATTGGAAAAAAAAAAACCCAAGTCTCCGTCATCAATGGGAAATATTAAATAAATTACAGTACTATCCTACTGTGAAATATTAGGCAGTCATTAAAAAAGAATGAGGCATATGCAAATAGAGTAACATGGAAAGTTGTCAATGACATATTGTTGAGTAAAAAGAGCAAATTATAAAACAAATGATCCAGCAAACGAATGTCAAACATCTATATATGCCTAAGTATAGAGGAAAATGTCTGGAAGAATATATGCCAAATACTAGAGAAGAAAGAGGATTGAAAAGTGGGGGAAATGAGGAAAAGTGAATTGTTTACTTTTTGATAATATGCTCATGCTATACTTACAATGCAAAAAAGAATGTTAAACAATGTCTGATTGGCTAAAAATATTTGGTGACACCATTACTTAGCCAGATCTTTCCCCCACCTAATATTTATTCCATTTTATTTTTTCAACTTTATTTTCCTTTCCCTCCCTCACACACAGTCTGGGCATCAATTACAATGGACTTTTTCCTTTCTAAACACTGCCTGGATTTTCTTATGCTTCCACCTCGACTCAGAGTACCCTTTTTGTCATTAAATTCAATCTCTCTAAAAAAACCATACATACTATATTTTGGTACATATTTCATAAAAGGAAAAATGTAAATATCCAGGAAATTTTCTGTATTTTGAATCATCAATCTTTAATACATTTCAAATATATTGCTTCCTGAATTGTAAAGTGTCCAAAAATAATAAAGAGTTACAAAGTTTCTGAACAGATAATATTTCTTTGTATAAAAAAATGGCTTTCTTTAACATTTAGGGCATTGTGATCGCCTTGAATGATTTTTAGAATGAGGTAGAATACACACACACAAAAGAAAAAGATGCATGTCACTCTAAAAAATTTTAAAAATCAAAAACAAGTTTCTTACCATTGTAAGGGTAAATGGATGATTTTCTAACGCAGACACACTGGGACAATGTAGAATAATATACTAAAAAACAACAAACATAATTTTTAAATGACCAAGAAAGAAGTGTAAGTATTCTAATGATGGCACGAATACTAATTTTTAAAAATTATATAAAGATAAAGGAAATTTGGGGCGCCTAGGTGGCTCAGTCAGTGAAGCATCTGACTCTTGATTTCAGCTCAGGTCATGATCTCAGGCTTGCGAGATCAAGCTCTGTGTCCAGCTCTGTGCTGTGCATGGAGCCTGCTTAAGTCTCTCTTCCCCTCTGCCCCTCCCCTCCCTTAAAAAATTAAAATAAATAAATACATACATAAATAAAAGTTGCTGAACACTGACTCACCTGGCCAGGTCTTGCTTTAAAATTTTCTTTGATCATTCGGATTTCCATGACATCTGAGGGATGGCTTATGACTGAGATGATGGTAACTGGTTTATTGCTCCGGATACACCTGTAAAGTCTTTCAGCACAATACAGGCACAAAGGTCCAGAAATCCAAAGCCAAGTCTAATGGAGAATTTTTAAAATATACTTTAAGAAATACTTGTGTTGAAGGAATCTTTATATCTTGCTCAATTGTTTATTTCATACATTACAGTAATGGTATTGTAATCTGTAAAAAATAAGGTGCTCACTGTGACTTATTCAAACAAGACTAAATATAAAACAAAAGAAGTAATGTGCCACATTAACAGGTATGCATACTTTGTTTCATATTTCCTTCTGTGCACACAGAATAAATACATAATGTATGTATATGCAATATCTTCATCTAAAAAGAGAAGAAAGGAAGTTAAATGCTCAAATAAATCTGAAGACAACTTTAGAAAAAAATGCACCAGTCCAATGTTTGTTAAAAAAAAAAAAATCCTGGATATATGTATGAATACTTTTTTTTTTTTTATTTTAAGGTATTAAAATGTTTTAATTTTCAGGAGTAACTGGAATTCTTCAAAATGTCAGGTAAGGGGTTTTTTAACGCTTATTTATTTATTTATTTTTTTACTTGAGTGTAGTTGACACACAATATTATATTAGTTTCAGGTGTACAACTTAGTGATTTGACAAGTTTACACATTATCCTATGTTCACTATAAGTATGGCTACCATCTGTCCCATTCCATCAGTATTACAATATCATTGTTTTTCTTATGCTATGCCTTTTACTCAACTCTGGGTGTTTTTAATGCATATAATATATGCATAATGTACACATACATAATGTATATACAATATAAAATGTATATGAACGTATTTTAAAATATAGAGTATACTAAGCATGTTGCTTACAACTTACTTTTACATAATAAAAATAATATGAACAGAAGGTATTATATAGAATTTGGAAAGTGTAACGATTTTGCATGTGTGCTGGATAGATAGCCCCAACCCCAGGATAACCCACTGCACACGCTTAGAAGTACAGAAGCCTATCCTGTCTGTGTGGCCAATCCTTCTCCTAGAACTGCACGCCATATTTCCCCCATCACTGGGAGGCCACTGACCCAAACTTATTTTAATGGTTACTTTTTTAAACCTTATTTACATAGCTATTTCAGATCTTTTTCCTTCCATGCAGACAGATCATGCCTCTTCCTGATATTTAGTTGCATGCTGTGTGAGCAGTAGGCGAGCCCTGCAATGCAGCAGTCTTGCAACTTTGAGACAGTCACTTCCCTTTGAGCATCAAGTTCCACATAAGTAAAATGGGACTCACAGTACCTTCCCTGCCTAACAGCTAGCATTGTGTGAAGCCAAGAAAACTCTGCAAATTGCAAAGTCTATGAGAAACCTAGAGGATTATTATTAAAAATAAACACAAGACTAACATACTCATTCCAAAGTCATCTACAAATTCACTCTACTTTTTCACTCTTCTTTCTTCTCTTCTGAAAAGAGACATTTGGCATCACTGTCCCATAGGCAAAGAGTGTTAATTCCCACATGGACAGCTCCCATACTCACATGGGAAGATTAGGGCTCTTATGGAACCACTCGCTGTGTATTTGGGTAAGAACTTTTCCAAAAGCAAGTATTTTAGTCAAAGACCTGGTTTTGGACTCTACTTCTGCCTGTATTTGGTTGTAGAGTTTGCTCAAGGTCTTTTATGTATTGAAGTCACAATTTCTTCATCAGAAAATCGAGGATGATAGTAATTGCTTCAAAGGGCTATTGTAAATATTAAAAGAAATTATGCATGCAGTACATTTTAGCACAGTACCTAGCAGATGATACCAAGCATTCAATAAATTGATTTTACAATTTATCATTTATATCATTCATAATATCATACCACAATATTATGCTATACAATAATAATAATTACAATTAGTATTAGTTCTTTCATTATTGCTTTTATTATTCAACCTACTTTTCTCAGTGGATAGGGAAAATGTCTTTGTCACTTCTCTTTAGGCAAGTACCAGTGCCACAGTATGCAAAGATTACATGGCCAGTTGAGCAGAATTTTCCATATTCTGTAATATCATAGGTCTTTCTCCTTGACCTGGCAGCTGCCTCTAATGGAAAAATAGGTACTATCTTGCTGCTGAAACATTCTGAAATGTTCTACAATTGCTTTATAAACCTCCAAAAACATGTTTAAATGCAATGCTGATCAATAATTATGGAAATATGGACTTGAGGAGACCATCAAAGATATAAAATTAATCTGACCTGTGGAAAATTAGCTTGAAACCTGGGCTCTTCCATACATATGTTCACGGATCTGTTTTGGGTAAGTTCATCTGGTTTTGAAGGTCCTCCAGGGAAAGATTCATGAAAATGTTCCAAGCCATGGTCTGGTAAGTGAACATGCTGGTAGCGGGTTCCATTAGGATTGATGCAGCCAGGAGGGTGGGTATCTAAATTAGCTTGATACTTCAGCAGCCCTCTGAAATTAAATTAAGGGGGAAAAAAGGAAGATGAAAACAAAATTGAAATCAGAGGACACGGTGTAAGAAAACAGCCTCTTTTTCTTATTAACTTTCCGTAGCATTTATCTGAAAAGTGCCTTTCATATATCTTACTTAGGAGCAATTGAGAAATCCTAAAACTTCTAATGAATTCTTTACTATGGGACTAAACCAAGAGCGTTAGCCCTTAAACAAATGCTACAAATACATGGTAGGGAAGAACACATCAATCTTTCCAATTATTCTTTAATTTCACAGCCTTTATTTCAACTCTGTTAGGCATGCATACAATCATATACCAGTTTTCACTTCAATAAATACTATAATAATGAGTACTTCTGCTATATCTTCAAACACAAATGGGAAAGTATAGGGATCATATTTGATTTGGCTAAGACTGGATAAAACAGGCCTTGCTGATTTACAGAAATATTTTAAACAAACACAGTAACAGGAACTGGAAGCTTGCAACCCCTTTGGTCTGAAAATAATTAATATACAGCAATTAGACCCTACACATGTTTACTTTTCAATTTCTCCATAACCAAGACTGCATAAAAGACTCTAAGATAATTAATCAGGCAGGAAAGCCTACAACCCTAAAATACCATTCTGATTGTTTCATATTTTGTGACCTTCTAAGATCACCATTCAACTTTCTGTGTTTTGTGTTGTTATTAATAAAAAGTTAAGTAAGATCTACCTCATTGGGATAGTGCATCAAGTGACAGATTGTGTAGAACATCAAAAAAGATCCACACTGCATAAGCAAATCTTGAAGAAAAAATTAAGATTTTGAAAAGCATTGGAAATTTGACAGTGTGTTTTATTTTTCTTTTAAAGATATTAAAATTTTGGCACCCAAAATTATTTTTCCTGGTTAGCCAAGAATGTATTTTTAAATGACTTCAAGTTACCAAATAATTAACATTAGTGTGTTATAAAAATGTATATTTTAAGTACATTACAGCTGATTTTATAAATGATTTTACAAATATGGTATTTTGCAACAACAAAACTTATAACATGAATAATAAGACTAAAGAGGCCCAATATATGAAAATTAGAAAAGCAGTGGCCAAGGCAGTCTTTGCTGGAATTTACCATCTACTCAACCTGATCATTCTCCTTTTGGTTATATTCATTCCTTTTCTCTCCTTTTTAAAAATATTTTATTTAGTTATTTGAGAGCAAGAGAGAGCACACAAGCGGCATGGAAGGGCGGATGACGAGGGAGAAGCAGACTCCCCGCTGAGCAGGGAGCCCAACGAGGGGCTCGACCCCAGAGCCCCGGGATCATGACCCAAGCCAAAAGCAGATGCTTAACCAACTGAGCCACCCAGGTGCCCCTCTCTCTTCTTTTTATATTACTTTCTTCCTTATAACTAATCATAATGAGATTATATAGTATAACATTACTATGTGCTCATTAGAGAGACATTAGAGAGCACACAGTATATGTTATAGTATACTGTATGTACTAAGTAGCAGGCTGTATTATATAACATCAATGGCAGCCCACACACCCATTTTTTAAAGCAATGCAGTAGATATGGCCTAGGTACAGAATAGATTAATGGTTATTATAGAAATGTGAGCCAAGTACAGAACCCTTCATAGAATTCTAGTCATTTAATACAATCACTGTGGTATTACACTGGAAAACCTATGAATTTGATTCAGCTTCCATTATAAGTAAAGGTTTACCCAAACCTGTTGCTCCCACTGACCATCCCAAGACTGACAGGTGGGTAGGCCAAAAATCTCAGGCATTTATTCTACTGGCCTGAAATTGAACAAGTTTTGGCATAATGCACTTGGCACTATTCTAGGTGATTCTACAAAGTTCTATAAGGAGTCAGATCTGGTCCCTGAATCTCAAATACTTAAAATCTAGTTGAGAAGACATCTTCGGAGAAGCTGAATGGAAGTCAGACCACAGATAATTGGGCTAGAGTATTTTAATAAGACCTTAGCGATGTGTGGTAGACATCAGGCCCCAAACAGAGCAATTTATATACATTTCATGTTATATGCACAACAACTGTATGAAATAGGAATTATTATTCCCATTTTACAAATTAAGAAACTATTTTAATAAATTAAATAACACCCCAGGGTCACACAGCTGATAAGTGGCAGAGCCAAGATTTGAACCCAGTTCTGACTCAAATTCTATGCTCTTCACCTGTCACTATACCTCATGTTAGTTAATTGGATCCTTACAACATACCTATGAAAAAGGTAAGGACTGGAAAATTAATATTTAAGAAAGGATGTCAGGAATTTTTAAACATCTATTTCTCACTTAAACTTGAAAACAAAATAATCATACTAAGCGTTTTGATGCCCATTACACAGATGAGAGACTTAAGGCTTTGTTTAGGTAAGAGAGTAACTAAATGGTTGTCTAAGCATGGGATTCAGAAACCTCATCTTCCTCATTCCAAAAACCTATATCATATAAAACAAATCAGTTGATTAAAGAAGTTGACATCAAGGAAAGAGGTTTAAAATAACAAAAGCCTGGAAATAAAGTCAGATAACGTGTGTGTGTGTGTGTGTGCGTGTGTGTGTGTGTGTGTGTTGGAAGGGGGTTGCTTAACATCGGGCAAAGGAATGTTATTTACTCCTCCCAAGTCTTAAGTGTTCAGGTGGGCAGGACAGCATGTGCTAATGATCCTTAGAATGACAAACGTTGTTACTATGCAGTACAAATCTTCAGGCCAGCTCAGTCAAACAAAGCATTGCTGTTCTTGGTATTTCAAGGGGTATGTAATATTCTAAAATCCCTTTTAGGGGTGCCTAGTATATCTCAGTGATGTGGGCAACAAGGAAGATCAGCATTGTCCGGCATATAAACACAGAGCTGCATGTTCCTGAAAGCTCTGTTGCATTTGGAAAGATCTCATTAAACTCTAAAGAAAGACATGTATATTATGTCTGCTGAAATAAATTAGATACTAGGGATTCAAAACAATCATAAAACAATAAAAATCATACATAAGATATAATTTAATTTTAACAAATGTGCTCACAGTGAAGTAAATGGAATAAGAGATATCTGATATTTACCTATCAATCCAAATATATCCATAATATCTACTCCACATTTCTATTAAAAATTCTTCAGAATGAAATTATTTTAATGGGCACCAAATAAAATGTTTAAAGAAATACTATATTCTAAGAATGCATATTCTAAAAGTTCCAAGAAATTCTGTACTAGTACAAAAGGAATGAGGACTTCTATTTTTTACAGTACAGTGAAAAAGTAAGTTATTGCATTTAATGGTCTTGAAAAATAACGTAAAATTATTGGTTTGGTTAGAAGTATACTTCCTCCTTTTCTAAATCTATAAGCAGATAGAGCTGTACATTTTTGTTCAATGCATACATGGGTCTTTAATTTCAGGATATTGTCCGTAGGAGGAATGGAGGGGTAGGGGAAGCCCTAGTACAGGGGAAGGTCTCTGTACTTTGGTCTCTGACCTGGCCACTGGCTGACAGTGTGGTCTTGGGCAGATAACAGCTTCGAATGTTCTCACTCACTCTAAGATGGGGCCACCGATCTTTACCACACAAATTTGTTATAAAGTTTACAGGACAGGCAGTAAGGCATGAAGCACCTTACTGGTATGCCCGATACTTATCCTTTCAACACAGAGTTCACAATCTGCCAGTGTCCTTCCATGTGAACCCATCAGTATCTTTGCCACCTTATTTAGCCAAATCTAACTGAGATTCTGTGCTTGTTTTTGTTTTGTTTTAATGAGTGATATTTTTTATTTGTTATCATTGTCTGTCTATAGATCTTTTCCCTCTTATCCATGTTGCTTTGATGGCAACAATTACAAAATGAGACAAAAAAAGAACATTTTAGTGGAGTTTTAAGACACGTAACCTATGCCATTTAGCTTGAGAGTAGCTTAAAAAAACATACAGTTCTCAAATTAAAAGATATTTTTCTTTTCAAGATTTATTTGGGGGGGAGGGGCAGGGAAGACAGAGAATCTCAAGCAGACGCCTGGCTGAGCGCAAATATGTCTCATGCATTTATATAACCCCCCCCCCATATATCCATACTCACTGCCAAACCCTGTCAGCCTTCTAGCAAGTTTCTGGCACATGGTAGACCTTTAGTGCATTTCTGGTGAATTGATTTTCAAAGCAAATAATCACATAATTTTTTTGCATATAGCAAGGGCATAGAAGTTAAAATAAAGAAAACATTCTTGTACATACTGTTGTATCTTTCATAAATAAATGATAAATAATTGGAAAGGAAAACGATGTCCATGAATGGTAAACAAAGAGTCTTGCCAAGTTAAGATGGTGATGTAACAGGGGTAGGGGAAGAAAGCACACAGACAGTGTAGAAATAGGAATGCTTATTACTCATTTTTTTAGTTGTACTATGTTCCAAAGGAGAGATTTTGAAATATCTTTGGAATGTTTAGTGTTCTTCTATCATGAGAAGTCAAGGATTTTATGGTGTATCAAAATAAATGGCTGTGGATGCTATTGTTTTGGTACTCATAAGGATTTCAAGATGTGCTTTCAAAACTCAACAGAGTTTCAAAAAATAGGTTTCTTTCTTTTTTTCCTTTTTTCTTCAAGAGGCAGTATAGTTATACTACCATTTTTTTAATGACAAAGTTATAGAAAATAATACAGTACACAGAATAAATCTCACTAGGTTACAACACAGAAATAATAAAAATATTTTATGGCAAAAATTAAATATTACAGAATGCCATGCCTGCCGGTAAGAGAATCACAAAATCATTCTTACTTTAATTGCATGTTAAAAAATAATCTAACAAATGCAATGTCGCTTATGTAACCTTTATGTTTGTGATTTTAATCCTTTTTTAAAGTAGAGAAAAAAAAATCCTTGTCCCATGAGGAACCTACTTTTTTCCTAGTATTCTATAACACAAAATGTTTCTTTACAGAAAAAATAGAACAACCTGTTTCTGACTGTTCTTTTTACTTTGCTTCAATACAAAAAAAGAGCTTAAGAAAACACACCCAAATTCATTATTTTAAAACCCACTGGAATTCACTGACTTCTGTGGAATCCACTAGAATGCACACTACTTAAGGTCAAGGATTCGTCCTGTTCCTCAGCTATATTGCTGGTGCCTAGAACAGGGCCTATAATCAATAGCAGGCATTCTATATATATTCATTGAATGACTTCATGAATGACTGGAAGTATACCTACAACTTTTTGTTTGGGTTGCTGTTGAAACACATGATTGAGGAGTCATCTGGCTTTAACAAACACAGAAGGGGGTTTGAACTCATAATCCAACTTCAAAAAAGATGTCTAGATATTAGGAAATGGTATTTAGTAAAGTAAACCATGTATGCACATTCACCTTTGTAAAAAATACAATTAAATCAGTCTGCAACTTACAATCCTTCTTCACCCTTGAGTATTTCTAAGTTCATTCTGAGATTTTAGCCCTGCCCTGCCCTGACCCAATTCTAATCTAAGCAGACAAGTTATCAAGCAAGTCATGTTGTCTACCTATTTGTTAGGAGCATGTTAGAAGTGGCATGCTTTCCTAAGCTAAGGATCCAGCATACATCAAGGAAACTCTAAGCACCTGAGTACATGTCAGATCAAAGCTTTCACTCCCATCCCCACTTCGTCTGGTCTAGACAGGTCCTTGCCTCTTCATTCCTTCCTGGGTGCTTGCTACTGACACCTGAATGAACTCACATCCCGCAGCTTGATGGAGCACAGATTGTGTCTAGCTCTTAAGATGGTGTTGTCCCATGTTCAAGACTGGGCAACACAGACCGGGCCAACATCACGGGTATGTGAGCTTTGCAGTATCATGGAGCCATGCTCTTAGAAAGGCCCCATGATTGGTCCAACAGTTGGTTGTCACCATCTTGAAATGCTTAATAATTTTTTATCAAAGGGCTTCACATTTTCATTTTGCAGTGAGCCCTGCAAATTAAGTAGCCAGCCACAGAAACTATGCAGCTGGCAAAACTAAACCTTGGAGCCTAAAAACACAGGATCAAGACCGGAACATTCCTTAAGTGTGTAAAGTTAAATAGGTCATTTTATGAACTTTCCTCAGCTGGATAAGTGAGATAGTCCATGTGCCTCTCTACTCCACAAGTATATAAAGCAAAGGACTTTGATCTCTTGGGAAGAAAAAAATGTGTAAGCATCCGATATTTCTTAGTATATCCTCTGCTTTCAGACCTCACGAAAATGGTAGTGGGAATAAAAGAATGATTTCACATTTCAGAAAAACACTAATGTACTAAAAATACTTCTTAAATGGTGCCCTTGTTCCTTCTCTTTCCTCCCAACTTTGTTACCTTCACCTCCAGCCAGGACCACTTGTTACTATAAATAAGATCCAAGAGGAAAGTGAGATTAAAATTATGTGAGAAAGTATTTGGTCTGAAACTCACTATTCCTATCTTCAGAGTGGGGAAAAAATAAACTCACAATTTAGATTAAAAAATTGTGAACAAAAGTAGCTTCCAACACAAGTGAATTATGTACATGAAATGCTCTGTATATACCACATCAATCTACCCATACATATGGAATCCTTAAGGGATAAAATGCCACATGACCTCAATACCTACCCCCACCTGCTTCCAGGATAAAATAGCAGCAAAAGTAAATAAATCATAAGACCTTAGCCAGAATTGTTATACAGAAAAATCATTTTTTTACACAAAAAATGAAAATCAATCCTATGAATAGGAAATTAGGAGTGGGGGAAAAAACACATCTTAAAGACCATAGCTGTATAGAACATTATGTTATTAACATATGGGAAATATGTAAATTTTATGTGACAGAGATTTGAATTCCAGATAAGAAAGACTTAATTCTTTAGGAATTGTATTCACTCTATGTATGTGGATAAAAATTCAAAAGCCAAAAAGTGAAAGAAAACAAAGAAATGAAATTATTTTCTTCTGTAACCTAAAGAGTTTTTAGCCACAGAATTACACAAAAATCTCCAACAAAAAATGTGCCAATCTGCAAGACGACCAAAATAGGCAAGACTTAAAAGCTAATTCCTCTGGCACAGGAATTGATATACTAGTTACCATAAGAACTTATTATCCAGAGAACACTGAACATAAGCGACAGTCCCAAAATGGGAATCCAATTACATTGAAACAAAAACACAGATTATTTTTTATTGTTATCTGCAATGCTTTGATAATTGGGGAAATCTGGAAGGGCCTAGAAAGACAACAAATTCCTGGCTAAAAGCCAATTAATACAATTCCACTTAATCCAGCACACACTCATTGGTGACTTGTGACAGGGATTCCATTGATAAAGATAGGTAAGAAACATTCTTGCCCTCAAAAACACTATAATTTACCTAGGAGAGATCACTGCTGTATTGCCTTTTGTCTTTCATACTGGAACTCACAGATACATAATGGGGTAGGCAGAAGAGAGCACTGGACTGTTCCACCATTCAACCACAACTCTGCTGTACCTCGACGTTCTCCCTTTTATATAAGATTTTACGTATTGTATCCTATTCTGTACTTCTGGATATATGGTGTTTATGGGAATTTCTATCTTCCCCCTGGATATTTTCAAGGAGTATACATGTAGGTTCTTTCTTTTTTTTCTGTGCAATTCGCATTCTCCTTAATCTATGTTGTTAGCAATGACAGGCACCACTCTGAGGCTTGGTAATAGATTTTAAAAGATGTGGACCACCTGTCCACTGAATGAAGAGCTACAAAGACACAATGTAACAAGAATACTGGTAAGAGTATCTCTTCTACTGTATTTTTATTAGCTCTAGTCTAGAACCTAGCTTTTTTCATTGTTATTTTCAAGTTACCTGGAAGAATTTTGGACATTAAAATAACACAGAGATATAATTTTATTATTATAATTATTATTAAGTTGTATTTATTATGTGCCATAACAAGGCTGAACGTTGTAAGAAATATTTATAAAGGAATACAAAAAAATTTCATTTTCTTACTGTCTTCTCGGAGGACTAAATTTCATCTTCAAAACCTTGAAATCTATGTAACGTAACAAAATTGAATTTCTTACTCAAAACATAAAAAATACACACATATACACTCACCAACTTTTATGGATAAATTAGACAGTTATCCCAGATTTTCACATGACATGAATATATTTCATTCATAAGCCAGGTACCTTCCAAACCATGAAAAAAATCATTCATTAATTCAAGAAAAGATTAGAAATTAAATGCATAGATTCTAGGGTCAGACTGTGGGTCAATCCCCAGTCCTATCAGGCCCTAACTAGGTGGCTTTAAATAATCATTTAATTTAACCTTCTGTGCCTCATTTTCCCATTTGTAAAATGAGGATAATAATAGTACTTACCTCATAGTGCTATGAGATTAAAAACAAAACAAAATTGTGTGCATGTGGGGAGGGGTATATATGTATATATATATATATGTGTGCATAAATTAGTGCTAAAAACAGTACCTATCACACACTGAATTATTACATAAACCTTGGACATTATTATGATGAGTATCATAATTATCCTCTAAAATGATAATATGATTGATAGGCCAAAACCATATTTATTAGGTAAGTTCTCCTTACAGAACCTTCATGTGAGAAGAAAATTTTCCCAATGTTTCTTATTTTCCCCACAATATTGTTTTGAACTCTGGATAAAACTGAAGTGGAGATATAAAATGTATAAATGTAATATTACGGCTCTCTAGTAAAACTCTAGCTTTAAGAGGCTTCATTCAGTTCAGTTATTTTTAACTTCCTTTGGACGATATACAGCCTTGGGAATCTAATGAAAGGTAGTGTGTGTGTATGTGTGTGTGTGTGTGTGTAATGTATTAAATATAAATATATATGCGTATATATATTTACACACACACACATTGTGCATGGGGGGTTTGTATTCAGGAATTCATGAATCCCCTGCAACCATTCAATGATTCCTAGAGATTATGAATCCAAGTAGAGAACTCCTACTCTATTGAAAGAGATAGGATTTTGAGGTAGAAATAAAGGGCATCAAACTTAGAATAATTATGCACACCTATCAGAAATTAATCATCTAGAAACTATACAGAACAGGTTACCTGTAAGAATGATGAGTAGTAGCAAAAGATTTAGCTATGAACATAACATAAAAAAAAAAAAGATTTAGCCATGACCATGAACATGCAAATCCTCAACCTTCTACCTAACATGGTAGAGGATATTCAATTATGATCTGTAAAGTGGAACAAAGTTACACAAATCTACTGTGTCTATTATTTGAATGTTCTAGGCTCCCAAATACCCATGTAGAGCCCCTATTTGAGGTAAGGTTTCCTTTTGTGATTCAGTCTCCCTAGAACTTTCCCCTAACGCTTAGGAATAGGTAGAATTAGAATCACCAAATGTCCTGGTCACCCACAAGTCACTGCTTAATTATTAACAGCATCCCATTTCATTCTCAGAAGTGTCTGGTTTGGACAATACATTATATAGCCAATTCAAATCTAGAGGCAAGGAAAGGAACATAGAAAAGAAGGTGTAGGGAAATAAATTGTTCTTCCCCAGTGCTAGAATAGAATTGGCTTAACTAACACCTCTGGGCCTTCCTTTCCCTGGGCTTTACCAAGTTCCCACTGACATTTTAGGCGCAAATGCCTCTGACTAGTGGGAAGATCACACAGGCCAGTGTGGATGAAAGAAGCCCTCAGTGCAAGTGGCTTCTAAAAGGGAAGATATTTGGGAATCGGTGACTTTCTTTCTTTCTTTTTTTTTTTTCTCAAAGATTTTATTTATTTATTTGACAGAGAGAGACACAGTGAGAGAGGGGACACAAAGCAGGGGGAGTGGGAAAGGGAGAAACAGGCTTCCCGCTGAGCAGGGAGCCCAATGCGGGGCTCGATCCCAGGACCCTGGGATCATGACCTGAGCCGAAGGCAGACACTTAACAACTGAGCCACCCAGGGGCCCCATGGGAATCGGTGACTTTCAGTACTTATTCAAATTGCATAGCTACCTCTATCCCCCAATAGAATGTTCTTAAATTTCCTCGTCCTAAGGGCATAGCGGAGGGAGGATAAGCTAGTACAGTAAGCCTAACTTTATAAATATTTGTCTAACCCTGGTTAACTTCTTGAGCCTAAACTCCTATGAAGCCGACAGTGCCTCTGGTTCACTAATGTCATTGTTGACAAAGGCTGCCCACTGTGTTCCCCTTGTTGAAAGAATAAATGATTTTAGAAACATGCACATAGAAACACATTCCTTTTAAATCCCCCTACAAAAAGGATTCAAACAGAATATAAATCATGCTCTACAATGAACTCTCGCCACCAAGTATTCCCAAATGGCAAAGAGCTCTGTTTGAAAGAATAATGTACCATGTAATATATAAATAATATATATTAGTTTATATAATAAAATAAGATCTGAGAAGCCCAGCAGAGCTAGCACAACAATATTATTTACACAATTAATTGGCTCTCCTTGTCATACATGCGTTTGAGGAAGCCCTTCCCCCTTCTCTTTTTCAGAATTGTCCTCTCTTATGTAAATAAAAAAGTAAAATACAATCACTACCCGCCCCCAACACTCCAGGCTAGAGCCAGTGGGTGTTGACTATGGTAAGATTGAGAGGCCAGGGTGCCAAATCTCATTTACAATGCATTCCCTCCACATGCCTGTCAGAGGAGCAGGGTTAGTCTCCCAGCTGAGGCTCTGTGACATTCATAATTGCTTTTCCCTCCAATATCCCTTTTATCAGTAAGTGAGAGTGGCAGTATATATATCCTCCTGATGAGTTTTTCAAATGAAAATAAAGAAATGTCCAGTTACATTCATGTCTGAAAAGAGGAAACAGTTTTGGCTTTTCTTGTTCCTCAAATGTCTTCTGAATTGAAGTATCTTTAATATAGCAGGCAAATAGCAAACTCCTAGAAAGGTGTATTAAAAATTAAAAGAAAAAAAAATCCCTCAGGAGGAGGCTTGTCTTGTAAGTCCCAAAGTAAACCTTTACTGTTAAAATCAATTGAATTTTTGAGACCTAACAATGTTATAAAAATTGTTGCCCTTTCAAGGAATATTCTTTTGATCTGCTAAGTAGTTTTCATTATACTTTCATCAAATTACTTTGTAGATAGGAAAATCTGGGCTCTTCAAAAGTGCTGTGTCTTTATTTAAAAAAAAAAGATTCTTCAAACAGTTCAATGTAGTTTCTTCCTAATACAACTATTAGGTATTGGCACAAGTATAATTTTTTTCCTGCTAACACTTGAATATGCTTGTATTATGTCTACATTGCTGTATTCCCTTATTTAAATCTGAGACAACCCCATGATGTAAGTGATTTTATTAAGCTCATCTAATAGTTAAGAAAAAGAAAGGACAAATTATCTGGCAAGGTCATACAGCTATTAATAATCTACCTCTTAATTGCTGTGCTTTTTTGACCTCTTGGAAAGGAAAATTAGCATATTTTAAAGATACACCTGACCACTGAAAAGAAACATCTGAATTCAGTGTATATGAAATGTGTTTTTTAGGGTGTCATGCAATAGATTTGCTTATAAATAATTTTAAAAATCTAAAACATGGTTAACAAGTATGAAAATTAGGTTAAGCTAAGGGCACAGTTAATCGTGAAACAGGACAACCGGGTCCTAAATAATGGCTGCAATATTTGGAGCAAAAAAGATAAGCTTTCCATGTTGCCAACATCATATCACATACCCAGAGCACTGCAGTTAGTGTGGTTTCCAGCTTTAAAAGGGATACAAGGGAAGCATACCAAACAGCAGCCAGCCTAAGTTAGTGGTGTGGAATGTGGGCTCAGGAATCTGATCCCTGGGTTCAAACCCAAACTCTTCTACTAACTACCCATGACTTTTAACAAGTTACTTCACCTGCCACTGCCATTGCTCTGTCACCCTGACAATGAGAATAATAATCATAATAACAACAACAACAGCAGCAGCAGCAGATTTTACCAGGGTTGTTGGGAGGATTTAATGAGATCAAACATTAGTAAGTTACAAGATAAGTACTCAATGAACATTAACTATTAATATATATATTTTTAAATTTGGAATAATGATGAGACTTGAAATAATCATCGAGCAAGAAACAGATGAGCAGAATTTGAAGGAGAGGGGCTCAATTTCCATGGCCTACAGAGTCCCAGACATTGAAGTCACTGGATTAAATTAAAGTAAAATAAATTCTGGTTCAAAAGGGAAAGAACTTTGTGAAAATTAGAGCTTCTCAAAGGCAGAATTTTCTTTTCAGAATTAGATATTTAGTTTGTATGGGAGACTCAAGGCATCTTACTTGAGATATCGTTTAAGCTTCTTTCAAAATTTGAGATTCCATGAAAACAAAATTGACCTTCGAAAATCATTGGAAGCAACTGCTCCTCCTATTGCAAAAGTCTGCTCAGGCAGAGAAACCAGTCAACAATCTCTAATCATTTCATCCTTGAAGCCTAAAATTTTCAAAAATTTCTAGCCTACATTGATTCTTCAATTCTGAACTACCAGAATTCCTGAAAATAAAATATGTTTTTACCTGGAAAATACGCAGTCTAAAATTCTCTCTAGCACTTTCAATTGACATTTTAATTCCAAACTAATTACCAATGCTGGAAGACTAAAGATCATATATTATATTGTTCTACTATACCTCATTATAGTACTTAGCATACTGATGGAAAGAGTAAATGCCCAGAAAATACTGATTTCCTGTCCCTACCTAAAGTACACTCTTTAATAGAAATCTCAGTATAAATCCAAGAAACCTGTTTTGAATAACTGTACTTTATTTACTCATATAACCAAAAGCTAAAGAAAAAAATTACCAGTGTATTTCATAAAGCAAAGAATGTCTAAGTTCTCAACATTGGCACAAATGATAATAATTTCACTAGATTTACTTAGATCCTTTAGTAATAAAAAAAATTTTTGAGAAATGTTCCATTTTGAAAAAGCTGTAAGATTTACCACCAGTAAGTTTTCCCATACCAGAAGCATAATCTATGTGGCTTTATTCAAAATTTAACTTCACAGGGTTACAAACCTTTAGTTATAAGATGGAGAAGTTCTGAGGATCTAATGCACAGCATGATGATTATAGTTAATAATACCATACTATATAGTTGAGATTTCCTAAGAGAGTAGACCTTAAGCATTCCCACCAGGGAAAAAAAAAAAAAAGACAATTGTAAAGTGTTGGATGTGTTAATTCACTTGGTTGGGACAATCATTTCACAACATATATGTATATCATCACAGTGTATACTTAAAATATATTACTTTGCAATATACAATATATATAATTTTATCAAATATACTTCAATAAAAATTTAATTTCATAAATATGTGTACTATAGAATGCTTATAGAATCATATATTTGTTGTATGACACTGATTTCAGTATTAGAATAGTTGTTTTTTACTAATAGTTTGTAACAATTAAGTTAGTATAAGAAATTGATTACATATAATTCACTCTGCAGATGCCTTTTGTTATTTCTTTGCATAAATTAAAGTCCCTTTCTGTTTCTGACCCTTGTTTTACTAAAGTAAAATCAAAATTTAAATATGACTTCTTTTATGTCCAAAAAATGAAGAACTCTCAATACAAGCCTCTTTAAACTTAAGAAATCTGTTTAAACTCCTGAACCTTTTTTAAAAAACTGACTCTATTTTGAATTACAAAGAAACAGATATTTTCAGTTTTAACTTAGTACAACATAAAGGCAAAAGAATGCATAATTAATTATACTAACAAATGATTGCACTTTTCTCTAATCTGTTACAGATAGATGAGAGAGACCATAATCCTAGATAAATCAAGATATTAACCTTTAAAAAATCTTTTCTTTAAATTTTATTTTATTTCATTATGTTATGTTAGTCACCAAACATCATTAGTTATTTTCTTTTTATTATGTTATGTTAATCACCATATATTACATCATTCGTTTTTGATGTAGTGATCCACGATTCATTGTTTTCATATAACACCCAGTGCTTCATGCAATACGTGCCCTCCTTAATACCCATCACCGGGCTAACCCATTCCCCCACCTCCCTCCCCTCTAAAACCATCAGTTTGTTTCTCAGAGTCCACAGTGTCTCATGGTTCATCTCTCCCTCTGATTTCTCCCCCTTCATTTTTCCCTTCCTTCTCCCAATGTCCTCCATGCTATTCCTTATGTTCCACAAATAAGTGAACCCATATGATAATTGACTTTCTCTGCTTGACTTCTTTCACTTAACAAAATTTCCTCCAGTCCCATCCATGTTGATGTAAAAGCTGGGTATTCATCCTTTCTGATGACTGAGTAATATGCCATTGTATATATGGACCACATATTCTTTATCCATTCATCTGTTGAAGGGCATCTCGGATCTTTCCACAGTTTGGTTATTGTGGACATTGCCACTATGAACATTGGGGTGGATATGGCCCTTCTTTTCACTACATCTGTGTCTTTGGGGTAAATAGTTGGTAGTACAATTGTTGGGTCATAGGGTAGCTCTATTTTTAATTTTTTGAGGAACCTCCACACTGTTTTCCAAAGTGGCTGTACCAACTTGCATTCCCACCAACAGTGTAAGAGGGTTCCCCTTTCTCCACAACCTCTCCAACATTTGTTGTTTCTTTCCCTGTCCATTTTTGCCATTCTAACTGGTGTAAGGTGGTATCTCAATGTGGTTTTGATTTGAATTTCCGTGATGGCTAATGATGATGAAC
>NC_138379.1:59841367-59883602 GCF_054177405.1 Leptonychotes weddellii
AACATCGCCAAGGGCAAGGGAAGCAAGGGCAATAATGAACTATTGGGACTTCATTGAGATAAAAAGCTTTTGCACAGCAAAAGAAACAGTCAACAAAACCAAAAGACAACCGACAGAATGGAAGAAGATATTTGCAAATGACATATCAGATAAAGGGCTAGTATCCAAAATCTATAAAGAACGTCTTAAACTCAACATCCAAAGAACAAATGATCCAATCAAGAAATGGTCAGAAGACATGAACAGACATTTTTCCAAAGAAGACATCCAAATGGCCAACAGACACATGAAAAAGTGCTCAACATCGCTTGGCATCAGGGAAATCCAAATCAAAACCTCAGTGAGATACCACCTCACACCAGTCAGAATGGCTAAAATTAACAAGTCAGGAAATGACAGATGTTGGCGAGGATGCGGAGAAAGGGGAACCCTCCTACACTGTTGGTGGGAATGCAAGCTGGTGCAGCCACTCTGGAAAACAGTACAGAGATTCCTCAAAAAGTTGATAATAGAGCTGCCCTACGACCCAGCAATTGCACTACTGGGTATTTCCCAAAGACACAAATGTAGGGATCCGAAGGGCTATGTGCACCCCAATGTTTATAGCAGCTTGTCCACAATAGCCAAACTATAGAAAGAGCCAAGAATTCCATCGACAGATGAATGGATAAAGAAGAGGTGGTATATATATAATGGATTATTATGCAGCCATCAAAAGGAATGAAATCTTGCCATTTGCAAGGACGTGGATG
The DNA here is from genome assembly GCF_054177405.1 of Leptonychotes weddellii. Taxonomy (NCBI): domain Eukaryota; kingdom Metazoa; phylum Chordata; class Mammalia; order Carnivora; family Phocidae; genus Leptonychotes; species Leptonychotes weddellii. Next base: position 59,842,120 of record NC_138379.1, read on the forward strand.
GAACTGGAGGGTGTTATGCCGAGCGAAATAAGTCAATCAGAGAAAGACATGTTTCATATGATATGAAGAATTCTTAATCTCAGGAAACAAACTGAGGGTTGCTGGAGTGGTGGGGGGTGGGAGGGATGGGGTGGCTGGGTTATAGACATTGGGGAAGGTATGTGCTATGGTGAGTGCTGTGAATTGTCTAAGACTGTTGAATCACAGACCTGTACCTCTGAAACAAATAATACATTATATGTTAAAAAAAAAAAAAAGAAAATAGTAGGAAGGGAAAAATGAAGGGTGGGGAGATCGGAGGGGGAGACGAACAATGAGAGACTATGGACTCTGAGAAACCAACTGAGGGTTCTAGAGGGGAGGTAGGTGGGAGGATGGGTTAGCCTGGTGATGGGTATTAAAGAGGGCATGTACTGAATGGAGCAGTGGATGTTATATGTTTTGGAACACTACATTAAAAGCTAATGATATAATGTATGGTGATTAACATAACATAATAAAATTTTTTTAAAGTGTAAAAAATAAATAAATAAAAAAGTGGACAGGAATTTAGAAGTTGGTTAACTAACAAGCAAGGACAGAGTTCCAAGGGAATTTTTAAGAGGCTGTCCAGGTGAAACTTGTCTATGGCATAGGCATAAAATATTATTTAAGCAAAACTGTCTGTGTCTTCTAGCTTTATCATGTCTGAAATGTGTAAGTTTAAAAAAATCCCTTCATTTTAAATTAAGGTTTATGTGTTAACTACATGCTTTGTGGTTCCTTCTTTCTGAATTCTCCTGAAAAAAAGCCCTAGGTATCAGTTGTCTGAGATACACCCTTAAGGGATACATTCACCTTCTTTAAATGACCTTTCAGGTCAAAAGAAATTGGGGCTTCTAATTTTGGGCAGCAGGGAGAAAGCCAGGCCAGATATTTTGAATAGATTTTCTGATTTAATTCTCTCAACAAAACAATGAAGTGGATAGAAACATCCCTATTTCACAGAGAAGAAAACGAAGGTTAGAAGAGGTCACCCAGCTAAGGTCAGACAACTAGTGAGTGGCAAAATGCAAACAGTCTGGAATGCGTGTTCATTCATGGCAAGACTCTACAAGATCTCAGTCTCTTCGTTGTTCTCCAACTAAACCAGAATATTTGGACACAACTGCAGCTTAGAACAAACCAAGTTACAAATGTGTCCACATTCCCGGACCCTCCTGCTTTCCTGACCTTTCACTCCCTCTGTTCTAACCCAGCCCTGACCCCAGCCACACCCTTAGTCCTCATCTCATCCTGGACTCTTACTCCATCCCCAGCCTCTTGAGTGGTATGGAGTCCTAATCCTACCCGAGCCTCTCCCCATCTCTCGCCTGCAGATGTGGGACCCACCAATAAGATGTCCAGGGACAAAACAGTGCAGATGCCTGTTTCGACAGTACTTGGCAACTTTTTAAAAGCAGAGAGCTTAATGACCTCTTAATAGTAGCTGCACCAAAACATGTCTGATTCAAAATAGTCATACATACATATCCAGACCAAATGTCCCTGGTGTCAAAACAGGTCTGCCCTATCAAGTCATGACCGGAGAGAAATGTCAGGTGCTATGCCACTGAGATAATTAACACCTGAGATTGTAAATTATAACTAATTTCACCCTAAAAACTTCCTATGGGAGGTCTCATTTTAGTCTTCAAACCATGAGGCAGGTGCTACTGTCAATCACTTTATGATTAAAACAACAACAAATCAAAAACCAGAGAGCTTATGTCATATACTAAGGTAGAAGGGCAGTTGGGGATAGATCCTACACAACCCTGCCTCCAAAGTCCAAGTACTTAATTAATATGTTTATCACTTTCTGTTCCAAAACTTGAAAAAAACCACATAAATATTCAGGATAAAAACTTCTTTTAAAATGACTCTTTTAAAAACCAAAAGATTCTCACTTGATATTTTTTTTCTTTTTTCTTTTTTTTCTCTTTTTTTTTAATTATGTTATGTTAGTCACCATACAGGACATCATTAGTTTTTGATGTAGTGTTCCATGATTCATTGTTTGCATGTAACACCCAGTGCTTCATTCAGTACCTGCCCTCTTTAATACCCATCACCAGGCTAACCCATCCCCCCCCCCAGAACCCTCAGTCATTTGATATTTTAACTTGGAACTGAACAGGATAAATTTCCACAAACATTTGATATTTAATACCAAGTATTAATATCAAAGAAACGTTTATCAAATATACTTTTAAATGGAATCACATTCTATGGATGTACATTTCACATTGTAATTTGTATGCATTTGAAGTCCTATCATATCTTTATTTTTAAACCTTAAAAATTTTTATTTTTGGGCGCCTGGGTGGCTCAGTTGGTTAAGCGACTGCCTTCAGCTCAGGTCATGATCCTGGAGTCCCTGGATCGAGTCCCGCATCGGGCTCCCTGCTCTGCAGGGAGTCTGCTTCTCCCTCTGACCCTCCCCCCTCTCATGTGCTCTCTCTCATTCTCTCTCTCTCAAATAAATAAATAAAATCTTTAAATAAATAAATAAATAAAATAAATTAAAAAAATTAAAAAAAAATTTTTATTTTATTTCTTTTAGTCTTTCTAAATGAAAGTATTTACTTGTAGGAAACAATTATTAACAGCTTGAGAGCCAAGTCTCATACATTATAATGTGAAAACTATATACATAATGCGTAAGATACACTCATTTTCTTTTTTTTTTTTTTAAGATTTTATTTATTTGTAAGAGAGAGAATGAGAAACAGAGAGCATGAGAGGGAGGAGGGTCAGAGGGAGAAGCAGATTCCCTGCTGAGCAGGGAGCCCGATGCGGGACTCGATCCCGGAACTCCAGGATCATGACCTGAGCCAAAGGCAGTCGCTTAACCAACTGAGCCACCCAGGCGCCCCGATACACTCATTTTCTATAGCACCATTAGGCAACTCTCTTTAAACACATGGAAGAGAAAATTAAGGTATGTGATGAGAAAATCACAAGTAGGTGACAGCAAATAATTTACAGAACAACAAAAATACCATTTATAAAATGTGTTCTAACATAATATTTTCATATCTTTTTGTTTTCTCACCTGAAAAAATACATATAGTCACACCACAGGTTATATGGAATGTTCTGCTTTTATCCAACAATCTTCTGGTTCTCCTGCTTGGAACCTAAATAAAATTCAGTATGGTGAAAATGAAGCAGGAAATAAGATATGTGTACAAAGTTTTTCACTATAGCATTGTTCATAATATCAAAGATTTAGAAATATGGCAGAGGCCTAGGAATTAAAAGTTGGTGAGATGAATTATGATATATCTAGTCAGTAGAACACCCAAACCATTACAGAGAATGTGAGAAGACTTATTGATATGGAAAGATGTGTCAGATATATGGCTAGGTAAAAGTGATAACACATAAACTATAGTCCTATAGTGTTTAAAATTAATGGCATTCTATGCAAATCTGAAGGCATTTACCCCAAACTAATCTGTGATTGTTCCAGCACAGTAATATTAGGAGAAACTTTCACTGATTACTTTACATATTTCTGGAATGTTTGAGTTGTACAATATATATGATTTCCTTTTGTAGTCAAAAAATAAGATGATTTTTAAATGAAGCAATTCCATCTACGGTTCTAAATGCCTTCTTGATCTTATAAAAAAATAAAATGTCAAGCATCTTTGAATACTTATATTTCACATCAGGGGACCATTCTTTAAGACTTATTTAAATACTGAGAGACTTAGGTGGGCACTTTTCATTTCCTGCAGTTTATCTTCTCTTTCTTCACACCAAGCCAATAGCCAGCCATAGGCATCAAAACCTAGCATTTTACAATAGTAGGCAACCTAGAGAAAGAGTTATTTCCACAAATTACTGCATTAAAAGCAAAGAGTTTCTAAATATAATTACATGAAAAGGTTGAGAAGTTTTACTGCAGTAAATCTGCTCATATGAACCACACAGAACATCAAAGTGACTCATATTAACAACTTCTTTTAAAGTATCAATATTGATCCAGGAATGCCTTATTATTTCAACAAAGAAAAGAAACACAAACACACCAGGATAACTGAAGACAAAAAATAATTTGTTGAGTTTTAATTTCCAAAGTGCTTTACTGTTTCCGTACAACCTTCATTTTACAACATCACACATGACATCACATCTTAATCAAGACATCTCCAAGACTATTACATAGCTTAAACCATGCATGTATTTGAAAAGGAGATAAATCGCCACCAACACCAGTAGACACTGTATATTTTGATGAAAGTCCACAGGGCTCTAGTTTCTAGTTTGCTCACCTGGACTTAACTAAATGAAAACACAGGCTCTAAATGAGGCATAGTAGTATAGTGGAAAAATCTCAGAACTGGGACTGATCTTAGCTCTGCCATTTTGCTAGTCTCATGATGTTGGTCAAGTTACTTAACCTTTCTGTGCCTCAGTTCTTCATCTACAAGACCTGTAGAATCATTGTGAGGATTCACACTTACATCCATGGAGTGCTTAGCCCAACACCTGAAATCACTATTAATAGCCATTTCTATTATGCACTGCCTCTATCTAGCATTGCAGAAGAGCTCACTGATCATCTTGACAGGTGACATGGTCTTTACTATCATCTGGTAGCTGACAGCAGATGATAGAAATCAGTCTATTAGGTCAGACCATGAAAACTCAGTAGTACTAACATGCCACTGTTCCACTTGGTTTTTTATTCTGGAATCTGTGACTAGGATTTTTTGTTCTTACCTTCTGGGATCCTCGTAGGTAAGCCAGGAGCATCCGGCACATGGGTAAAAGGATAAGGCTGCAGTTGAGGTTAAGAACAGATGCGGAGGCTCTGCTTAGACACAATCCTAGCTGAACAAATAAGGCAAGAGTCAAAACACAGTCAAGACAAAAACAGACTACAAACTTGCTGCAGATCTCACCCTGCTTCTCCTTGAAGGATCATGGCAAAATGCCAACTTCTTCGAGAATCTTGAACAACTGCCTACTTTCCTCTCACCAAAAACCCCTAAAAGAAACTGGTGTCTGTCTGCTCTGCACTGCCATATAACTTAGTCTCCCCTCATTTCCACTAGTGTTATAAACACTTGAGTACATTTTTCTGGCGTGAAGTCAATTTCTTGTTGTGCCCCCACTATACTGTTATGGGTATGAAGGGGCCCTCCAGAGCCTTGGTGTATTATCAGGTACCTCCACACTGGTGCAGTTGAATCCTCTTTTCACCGATAAGGTGCCAAAAATTTCAAATAAAGCTTTTTCATTTGTGTTCTCTCTAGAACCTTCTGACCACACAACCCCCTTCCAAACCATTGCCTGCCTGCCTTTCAGCTCTTTACCTTACTGACTCTACCCATCTTTCAGGTTTTACCTTAAGCACTGTGCCTCTAGAGTTCTTCTGTGACCCAAAACTAGGAGGGGTCCAGATTAGCCCCGTACAAAGATAATCATAACCACATTGTGCATTGCTTTTTTCAAAGAATCAGAACCCTCGGTGTTGAGGCCATACTTTCTGGCAACTAATTTTAAATCAAACTCCTGCTAGATTGTCATCTGCTATTGTCTGGTACTACCTACATTCTTCATATAAATAGTGTATCACATGAAAACAAGAGAAGGGGTATCTGCACTCTTGTCCTAAAATAAACATAAAAGGACTTTATTTGAAGGATGTTGACTAAGAAATATGTATAAGTCAGATGCTTTTCTTATCTTAAAATTATTTATGCTCCTGAGATTTCCAACTTAACTCTTGGCAAAATAGCAACTCTGTTACAAAATGTTTGTTGTCAGCGCATGAAGTATTGTTCCTGAAGGGGAGACAGGGTAATAAGTCATGTCAGGAAAGCAATAATTTTCATTGACTTATATAAAAAGTAATTAATATTTCCAGTTAGGCTATTTCTACACCATGAGTTAGAAAACCTTAGGGATATATTAAATGAATATACTAGTAATTAGACAAATAGAAATAAGCCCCTCTAGACTATCTAAAAAAATGTTAAATATTCTCACCTCACTCAGCAAAGTTATTATCATTTCAGAGTGATGGGTTTTTGTTATTTAGGCCTCCAGAGAAATAGAGTAATTGTTATCTCTTTGATCTGGCATGTGCACATGATAAGAAAATTTTAGCTCAAGGGATTTTAGATGATAATTTTATCTGCAATTTTAATGTACCAGGACAATAATTCACTTAAAATTTATCAGCTAAAATCTATCATATAAGTGTAGGACTTAAGAGATACAAATAAATTATCCAATTTTATTTTGTAGTTCAACAATTTAAAGAAAATTCTTATAGTCTTCATTTTCTAACCATATATCGTGTCTGGAAGTGTTTTATTGTTGTGCTTATATTAAATCACATAGTAATTTAACTCAAAGTGGCTTTAAGTGTCCCCTTAGGATAGATGGAGTTTATCTTGGCATACCACTTCTTCCTTAACAATGCTATAAAATCTACCCGGAAATTTTACCAAGGACTCATTTCCTCTGTATGTTTGTTCCTGAATTTTTTAGTTTTAAATTTTTCAACAAGATGAAACTTCTCTTTACTAGGTTATCAGAGTACAAAACTCCCTCATTCTGAAGCAATGGAGAGAGTGAGGAACATGGAGACAGATCGCAGTCAAGTGGCGCAAGCATAGGAAACCACGTGATCTACTTACTACATGGGTAACATCCTACGGCGAAGAGCATTTGTTTTATTTAGTCCCTCTTAATGCATGACCATTGTAAGAATCTGCTCCCTCAAATGTTTACTGAACACAAAGGACCGCCCCAAGTTATGTGGCCAGGTCCACTCTGTGACTCTGACTCGTGTTACCATTCCTAGAGCACTTAACCGCTGCTCTACTTTTCCAACTTCATTCGAGTTTGTTGTCACCAGATGGCAGTGTTACTTTCACGTTTAGAATCCTACCTGTCAAGGTCTCTAAAACATAATTGAGAATTCCATATGTAATTTTAAAACTATAAATATATTTTAGATGAGTATATACAAATAAAACACAGCTTACTCCTTTTTATGGACTGAATGTCTGTTCCCCCCGAAATTCATATGATGAAATCTAATGTCAAGAAAGAAAAGGAAAGAAAGAAAGAAAGAAAGAAAGAAAGAAAGAAAGAAAGAAAGAAAGAAAGAAAAGAAAGGGAAGAAAAAGGAAGGAAGGAAGGAAGGAAGGAAGGAAGGAAGGAAGGAAGGAAGGAAGGAAGGAAGAAGAAAGGGATGCCTGGGTGGCTCAGTCGGAAGCATCTGCCTTTGGCTCAGGTCATGATCCCAGAGTCCTGGGATAGAGCCCCGCATCGCGCTCCTTGTTCCGCGGGGAGCCTGCTTCTTCCTCTGCCTGCCACTCCCCCTGCTTGTTCTCTCTCTCTCCCTCTCTCTCTCTGACAAATAAATAAATCAAATCTTAAAAAGAAAACAAGAAGAAGGAAGGAAGGGAGAAATCTAATGTCATAGTATTTGAGAGCTTTGGGGAGGTAATTGTGTTTAGATAAGATTATGAGAGTAGGGCCCCCATTGTGGGATTAGTGCTCTTGTAAGAAGAGGAAGAGACCACAGCTCTCCAAAGACTCCATGTCAGGATACAGCAAGAAAATGGCCCTGCAAACCAGGAAAAGGGCTCTCATCAGACATCAAATCTGCTGGCACTTTGATCTGAGACTTCCCAGCCTCCAAAACTGAAATAAATGTTCTCTTAGCCACCTGGTCTACAGTATTTTGTTAGAGCAAACTGAACTAATGCAATCCTAAAGAACATCATAAGAGCATATGCCATTTGAAGCAAGTTATAAAAGAATATAACATCTGCGTATAACAAGTGTGTGGTAATTTTCCTAAAATCTCAAACACATGGTTTCTTATCTTAAATCTGCTACTTAATAACTATTCATCTTGAGCTAGTTAACTGTCCTTTTCTGTAAAATTAAGAGGGATAAATGTTCTTATCTGTAAAATTAATATAATATGCTATGATACAATAATCCTAGTTCTTAGAACTTTTGTGAAAAGTAAAACCAGTCTAATATATGCAAGCACTATATAAAATTAATTTATTGCCTTGAGGTCACTGTATCACATCCTTTCTCTGAATGTTCTCCTCTGTACTTCTGCAGTAAGTCCCACTTACATTATTCATTCAATATATATTTATTGTGATATGCACATATCCCAAGGCACTGGGAGTTCAATGGTGAATGAAAAACAGAGAACGTCTATTCCTTAGTATCTTTATATTCCAGTAGGGGAAACAGATACTAATCAAATAGCTACATAATCAAATGTAAATTCTAACAATGATCAATGCTGTGAATGAGAAATACAGAGCACAAGCATGTGTAACAGGAAATGAAAGCTAAATAAGAAGGTCAGGAAGGCTTCCCTGATTAAGTGAAAAGTGAACTGAGATTTTGAGGGTGAGAGTACAAGTCATCCAAAAATGAGAAAGATATCCATACAGAAAAAAAAAAAAAAAGCATGAGAACTGATGCGACAAATGGGAGCATGGTGTATATATGAGAATTTAATAGTAGGTCAGTGTGGTTGGATTGGAAATGGAGGGTGATTACAACAGAAGACTGGAGAAGGGGTAGACCTGCTGGATTGTGTAGGTCACATTAAGAATGCAGGTCTTTATTCTAAAATCAGGGCAGAATGAATGTGTTTTAAGCAGAGAAGTGATATAAAGAGATTAGTATTTGCTAATGATTACTCTGAATCAAGTATGGAGAACAAATTGGAAGAGAGTAATTTGGGCAATTACATTACTTTGTGTAATCATCACAAAAATGTCATTTGAGACAAGGATTGCATTTTATGGTAATTATGACTGAATCTTACATACAGAAAGGATCCAGTGTTGACTAAATATTGTACTTACGAGTAAGTTTATTTTGCCAAGTAATTTACCAATACATATACCTCTGAACTTGGAGAACTAAAAGGGCCTCTCCACATCCCACCATCCACCCAGAGTCTAACCCCTTCTATGACTGCCCTAACCAAAGGTAATCCACCCTCTGTTGATTTTTTCCTGAGATAGCAGCCTCTTCCACCATCAAAAACTTGTTCTGCTTTCTTACAGTAGCATGAAGTCTGCATCTCTGTAACTTCCACCCACCAGGCAGCTCTAGATAATAGTATTCCTAAACTGAAAATAAAAGAACAATGATTTGCTAATCCAATCTTGTTTTCTTCTTGCAAAACACAATCAGTTGCTTCTGAAATTCTTGAAATAATCGTTAGACTCCCTCTCATCTCTATGACCTTTCCCAATTCTGCCAGAATTCAGCACATCCTCAAGATATTAGTAAACATAGACTAATAGTAGTAGGCAGTACTGAAGAGCATCATCTCCCTCACAAAGCCCATGATCTCCGCTAATTCTAAGACTGTGCTAATTTATAGGGCAACTCTGTTACATAATGGCTCATCTTAAGTTTGCAACATAGAGATTTTCTCACATGAGTTGCTACCGAGCAATGATCCCTATCCTACAGTGGAAAAAAACAATGAAGGTGAGAGATAGCAGGTGCAATGCAAGAATGGATTGGCTTTAGCCTATTCGATCATATTGGGTATAAACCCTAGATTCTGACATTTTTCCTTCTTAATTTTGCTTTAGCTAAAAATTTTACATTCACATTTTCCACATCTTCATCTAAGTTTTTGACAATGCTATTAAAGTGTAACAAAATCCTATTGAAATTGTTGACCTGCAAACTACCTTTTTCAGTAAATAAACTTTCAAATGAACATTTTGCTCTCAAATGGGAATTTTCTCAAAAATTTTGAGGAAATATGACATTCTACATGTAAATATCTATGCAACACTATTGCTCAAAGGGATTTGTAAAGCCAGCGAAGTATTAAAAGTAAGTTTCAATAACTGGTCATTTTTCTGTAGCTACCTCTCAGTGAGTCAACAATTAGTCAACTATTTGCAGGAAAAAAAATAAAAATTACCATAGAGGTTTATAACAAATTATTTTATATTCTGATTTGGTATTTTGTGTTTTGTCTAAAACTATGTAAATTTGTACTCATTGAGGTCAATTTTGTTGACTCTTTTTAATCAAACCAAATGAAGCCTACACAACCCTTAATTCTTACATGTTGTATAGCCACAGCACTGTAGCTCTATCATGGGGCTTTACACATCATCCAGTCCAACCTTCTTTTTGCCACTATTCACAATGCTGCTTTGGAAAGAAACAGGGGCTAGAACCCAGGCCCACCTCCAGGTTATCTGACATTTTCTAAGAACATGTCACTCCCCAGAACAGATACGTGAATCCAGACATCTTGCCTAGCGCACTTTTCAAACCATAATACTTCCTTACTCTTTCAATTGCTTATCTGTTATCCAACCAGTATATTTCCCTGTCATTTTGTGTAACTCTTTGCAAAAAATTTTCCTACTCTGACTGCACACTGAAATCACTTGATGGACTATTTAAAAATAAACACATCTCTGTTGTACTTCCTGAAATTTTTATTCCTTAGTTCTGGAGAGGGGGCCCCAGGAAGTTCACCCAGGCTTGGCAATCGCTGTTTTAGAATGAACTTCAAAGTCAAACAAACCTGAGTTTAAAACACCTTTAGAGCTGTGTGGCCTGATGTATTTTCTTACCATGTTTCATTTTCCTCATCTATAAAATAAAAACAATACATCAACCTAAACGGGTTATTGTGAGTATTGAGTATAGTACCTAGTGCAGTGCCCAGCATCTAGTAAAAAGTCAGCAGAAGCTATTATCATAATCCTGGTCCCTGGCCATCCACAAACCTGCTCTAGTTTTAGAATGTAAATGTTCTTAAAACACACCTTTCTGCAAATAACTTTTTCCTAGACTGTCTTTCCATCCTCAGCTCTGAAGAATTAAGATTCTAGCTGCAGCTATGGGAGCTGAGCTTTATTGCACTTGTCCATATCTAAAGATCTCAAGGAAAGTTCTAAGCAATTAGTGGGTGTTCAATAAACATAGGGCAGATGAATGAATGAATGAGCCTATGAGATGATCCTTCAGTGTCCTCATTTTGGAAAATTAAGAAAAAAAAATCAAGACCAAAAGTGATCAACCAAGAAATCTAGTTTACATCTAGGGTTAGACTCAGACCTGCTCTTTCCATCAACCATATTGCCCAAGAATTGCAACTCTGCCTCCATTTCCCCAACTGCCACCATTCTGGAGACTAGGATTTACTCTAGGGAACTACACACCACCCAGTTGAAGAAAATCCTCAGGGCCACTGTAGCTCTTTGATGAAATTGTATAAGTCATCTAATCCAACCCTCTTTTTATACCAACTTATATTAAAAGTCTGTAAATAAGCCAAATTGATGATGCCATAGGGCCAATTGTTATCCTTTTATATTTAATGCAGCTCCTGGATGCATTACCAAGATTAATCAGCTCTTCTTCTAAGTTTTTACCACATATCTCCATTCCCTATCCCTAGCTCATGTCATTCCTTCTATTTGTGATGCCATTCTACCTCTTTCAACCTCCACATTTCCTTTAGAGTACTTTACATATTATATTGTAATATTTTACCTATTTATTGTTTTCTCCCCAAAAGCACTGCTAAGGGGCAATGCCCAAAATGCCTCTTATTGTTGGGGACCTCAAAAGCGCATGCTCATTAATAGTGAAAGTTATTTTGAAAAAAATAATCCTTGGGGAAAATATGCTTTTAGCAATGAAAGTCAAAGAAAAGTAGAAGTGAGACAGATACATGAGCAAAAAGAGACAACCCCGTAAAGTAGTCCATACAATTTTCCAAAGCAATAGTAACCACTTTTTATTGTCTTTATAATCACCAAAAGGGTCCATGGCAGAAAATCAGAACTGTTTAGTTTTCCTATCCCTATAAATCAAACTTGTGATCCTAACTTAAATTTCAGTGTGTACCATTAATATATAACAGGGATATGAATTTAGAATATGATAGGTATTTCATACAGGCAGGATTGCATTTAATGAGTCTTAAAAACAGTATTTCAATGAAAAGGTACTTCAAAAAGTTGATTACCTAACTACTTTGATATGGTTTCATATGAAAACAATAATGAATAACATGCCATGAACTGTCAGAAAGCAGTTAATAATAATTGGAGTAATTATTTCTTTAAAAAAATTCCAAAATAAACTGCCAATTCAGTGGTCTTGGGGTATATCCAAAAGCTCATGAATGTCTCTTCATTCCATTATGAACTGTAATTCATGCCAAATGATCCTAGCTGGTTTCTGTCAACTAACTGCCCTGGAAACTTTTAACTATGATGTAATTTTTGACTCAAGTTGACCTCTCTTCCAATCTATAAACCTCTTTTTTTTTTTTTTTAACACTGTCTCTAAAGAAGCTATCAGTTCTAAAGAAAGAAGCTGGGGGTGGGGGGCGGATTTTGTTTCCATATAATTAAAGAGACCACCAAAAGAATAGAATCCATCCTGACTTCATATGCAGATTTCCTTATGCTTAACTCAAATCTTTCCTTTTATATCTCATCATCCATCATTCCACCCTTTCTAGAAGTAAACTTTCTTCCATTTTCAGTAGGAATGTAGTCTTTCCTTAGAAGTCTATTACCAAACTGTGGAAGGAGCCAAGATGCCCTTCAACAGATGAATGGATAAAGAAGATGTGGTCCATATATACAATGGAATATTACTCAGCCATCAGAAAAGATGAATACCCACCATTTGCATCGCCATGGATGGAACTGGAGGGGATTATGCTAAGTGAAATAAGTCAAGCAGAGAAAGACATATGGTTTCACTCATATGTGGAACATAAGGAATAGCACAGAGGGCCATAGGGGAAGGGAGGGAAAACTGAAGGGGGAGAAATCAGAGAGGGAGACAAACCATGAGAGACTATGGACTCTGGGAAACAAACTGAAGCTTTCAGAGGGGAGGGGAGTAGGGGGGATGGGGGTAGCTGGGTGATGGGTATTAAGGAGGGCACGTGTTGTGATGAGCACTGGGTGTTATATGAAACTAATGAATCATTGAACATTACATCAAAAACTAATGATGTACTATACAGTGGCTAACTGAACATAATAATAAAAAAAAAGTCTATTACAAGTCAGAAAGAAATATAGCTCTCAGAGAAGAAGAAAGCAAGACTGTTACAATTATTATTGTTATTATTATGGTATTTCTGTCCAGATTTTGTCTACCTTGTTTTTCCTGTGCCAGAAGCCCAGAGAGCAGAAGAGATTCACTTCTAGACTATATGTCTTCTACAAAAGTTAAAGTTCAACCTAAGTGGGATCCAGAATTGCACTGAACACATTCATGGGTTTCAGTGGGCAATGCTGTCTACTGAACAGGTCATCACATTAAAAAGCATGACATTTTTTATCACACTTAATACCTGTAACCTCTACCAAGGTCATTGTCTCCAAAACCTAGAATTGGAAAACTTAACAAAACAATGGTAAAAACTTGCTCCAGTTTCTCTTGTAGTACTGTTCCAAAAGGTAAAAACACATCAAATGAAAATGGCTTTTTAGGGGCGCCTGGGTGGCTCAGTTGGTTGAGCGACTGCCTTCGGCTCAGGTCATGATCCTGGAGTCCCGGGATCGAGTTCCACATCGGGCTCCCTGCTCGGCAGGGGGTCTGCTTCTCCCTCTGCCCTCTTCCCTCTCGTGCTCTCTGTCTCTCATTCTCTCTCTCTCAAATAAATAAATAAAATCTTTAAAAAAAAAAAAAAAAAGAAAATGGCTTTTTAGCTGACAAAATGAATTTTTTAAATCACCTATTACATTCCTGCAGATATTCGTGCTCATCTCTTACCATCTACTCCTATCTATGGCACAAGAACAAGGGTCTTGAGAATTACAGTGCATTTGCTTGTATGTCATTGTTACAGTTCCTCTTCCTACAGAAGTTAGCCATGTACAGGGAAAAGCACCAAGGAATGGCATGCATTTTGCAGAGCACGGCTGACTAGAAAGCTGAGGCAGGCCTTGTTTCTCTTTCATCACAGGTCCAGCACATCTGATCACAATTACTGGATATTTATTTAGTAACATCTCAGCTACTCTTCATCAGGAATCATCATTCCAAAACTTTGCATCATTCTTCCTCATCCTTAAAACATTTTTAATTTTTCAACATTCCTCCTAAAAGTTAGAAGCCAAAACAGAGATACTAGTGGCCCGAACACATGGAATAATTTTTGAAAGGAAACAACAGTCATAGCAATGGCACAGCCTCACATGGTTAGAATTGCAATCAGACTATCCACAATGACATATATTAAAATGCATACAGTGCGGGCATACAAAAAGAACATAGATTATATAGAAATAAAGGGGTTCAGTCAGGTAAGCGTCTGCCTTCAGCTCAGGTCATGATCCCAGGGTCCTGGGATCGAGCCCCATATCAGGCCCCCTGCTCAGTGAGAAGCCTGCGAGAGCAAGAACGCTCTCCCTCTGCTGCTCCCCCTGCCTGTGCTCTCTCGAGCTCTCGCTGTCAAATAAATAAAAATCTTAAAAATAAATAAATAAATAAATAAATAAATAAATAAATAAATAAATAAATCTCATACAGTGAGTATAGAATATTCAATATTAAGATTTTTCTCTCATGACTGTCAAGCATACCCTACTTAAACATATCTATTTTACTCTTCCTGAACTCAATCCTATTTCTTAATAACTCTTCTTAACTGACTCTATAAAACTGTCTTTACGTTCTATCTTGGTCCTCAAGATATTAGCAATCTTAGCTAACTTAGCGTGTCTTTTAACCATAACTTTCAACTTTGAATCCAGTAAAATTTCTTCTAGTCTTTCTTTGGAAAAAAAAAAAATACTGTCTCCAAGAAGATATTAATTCTAAGAAAACAAACTCTGGGTGCATGAAAATGGCCAAAATGGGTAAGAGAGTAGGTACTCAGTAAAATGGACTGAATGAATGGATTGTTTGGTACAGACTATTGACCTAAACTTCCTGATGCATACATATTTAAGCACTAGACTCTTTCAACAAATTCTTCAGAGTTTAATTGGTCAACACACAGTGGCCCACACTAGTTCATCTCTTGGTAGAACAATACATTAAATCAAATGTAAGATGATAAATGGGTGTAAGAGAGGAAATATAAATCAAAAATAATATTTTTTCCCTAAAAAACTAACATTTAATAGGTTTAAAATATCTCACTTTGGAATTTCTTAAAAAAATAAAGTGGCATACAGAAATACTTGTCCAAGTGTATATATAAATTTCTACAAGGATATTCACTGCAGTATGGTATGTGATATAAAAACAAAAAGAACAGAACCAAAATGGTTAACAGTAGAAAAATGAAAAAAGTTTTCTATATATTACGGACAGTATTTAGCCACTGAAAATAAGTTAAACTTGCATAATGGAAATGAATTAATAATATACAGGTGCAAAATGAGTATCTGCACATAACATAGATTATATAGAAATAAAGGGGAGTTTCTAATTTTTTTTCTATGGTTAACATCAGTATTCAATGTACAGAAGCATGTGTTTCTTTTGAAATGTAATGTATTTTAACAATTAAGTACCAAGAACTAAATGGATAGATCACAATGAAAACCCACACTAATTAAAACTAAATGGGTTAATACACTACAAACTTCTAATAACACATCCAAAGGACATAATTATAAAAACAGAGGAGGTATTCTACACAATGATGTTGTTCACAGCATTTTCTGGGTTAATAGAGGCCATCTGGATGCCCAAAATTTGGGGAGTGCTTGTGACAGGTATGTTTGCATTTATTCAGTGAAATATTAAAAATAAAAAATGTATGTTTAACAATTTGTGATAATATAATAGAAATAAACCTAATATAATATTTGATGCTGCATGTTAAAAGAATATAAAACTGTTTATTCTGATTATATTATTTAAAAAAAAAAAGAAAAAACTTGTATTTAAGAAATACACCAAAATGTTAACAGTGGTTATGTGTGGGTCCTGAGATATAAATGACTTTTTTTGCATTTCCTCCCATTTTCTATAATAAATATGAAAAAGATTTAATAAATTTGAAAGTCACAAGAAAGATTATTTTCTAAAGAAAATGGAGTGGGAAAAAGTCAATTTGAGGAGAAATATTTTCTTTAGTGAAAATGCGAAAGGAAATTTTCCTTTTATTTCAACTTTTGTGCATTTCCCATTTTTTCTCTTAATTGTATATATTATTTTCATACTGAAAAAAATGACAAAATTTTATAAATTATCTTGCAAATATTTCCATGGCTTAAGGTGATAACTTCCAGAAGAAGGACATTAAGCTACGCTTTTTTCCCAGCCTTTGACAAATAAGGAGATATTTACTTAAAGTTCAGGATCAAAAGACAGGATAAGATAGGACAGGACAAGAAAATAAAGGGCAGAATAGGATGGGACAGGATAGGGTGGGACAGGAGAAGACAGACTAGGACAGGACAGGACAGGATGAAATAGGACGAGACAGGATGGGATAGGACGGGCCCAGGACAGGATGGCACAGAAGAGAACAGGATAGGACAGGGCAGAATAGGACAGGAACAGGAAAGAGGGAAAATGATAATGAGTGACATTATAGCTGGCAAGGGAAAAGGGGGTTCCAGGTAATGAACAGAAGAACTACCAGGGTAATGGGAGGCTGTGACAGTTACCGATTCTTGGACACTAGTGCAACTTAAATGGGGCCCAAATGTTAAATATCCAAACCACGGGTTCCTTGTGACAGATAGCATAACACATTTCTTACAGCTTGGTTAGCTTATGTGCTCTTAAGGTATTTACCAAACTGGTCCTGGGAAAAAATAAAGTATTTCTACATATATTAAAATATTAATAAAGAGGGCCCTCCCTCATATGCTACCATGTACAAAAATAAAAAATAAAACAAAACAAAGAACAAACAAAAATAACCCTCCAGTCACACTCCATCCCACAACCTTTGAAACCTTGCTTGGTCTTTGGGCCCATACAGCTCTTTATTATATTATATTTTGCAGCGCAGAAAGTAGGGTGAATTGTTGCTGTGACGCTTCTTTGTTTATCTTTTCTATAATCCATTCTGCTCTATTCACCTATCCTTTTCATGTTCTCTCCTATATTTATTCCATGTCCTATATTTCTTTTTTTTTAAGATTTATTTATTTATTTTAGAGAGAGAGAGAGTACAGTGGGGAGGGGCAGAGGGAGAGGGAGAGAGAAACTTCAGCAGACACTGCACTGAGCAAGGAACCCGACACGGGGCTCGATCTCAGGACCCTGAGATCACAACCTGAGCAGAAACCAAGAGCTGGAGGCTTAACTGACTGTGCTGCCCAGGCGCTCCCCCCCATTTCTTATATTTCTAAGTCTGATGTTATATGTTATTATTATTGCTTTTACTATAACTGTTTATATGGCTGTGTTTTTTGTTTAAATGGTTAATATTATGTGCCATACATAAGAAAAAAGCCACAGGAATATAGAAATCATATAATACTTAAAATACTTGCTGCATTCTTCCCTTTAGTTATCCAATAACCTTTAGATTTCTCACTGGAAACCAGTTACTACAACGGAATGTTGATTTTTAGAATTGTTCTATGTGTGATATCACCTCCAATGTCATCTTAATCTCACTAAAAACCATCATAACAAGTACACAGAAATATCCTAACAAAATATGTAATTTTGTTACAATATGAACAGATTAGTTGTCCTTCAGTGATTGGGCAAATCTCTAAGGTATAAAACCAGGAAACTACTGTATAATATTTACACTCTAAGAATACGCTTTATGTTCATCATGATGTTATATTAAGCAGTAGGAAATTAGAGGAAATCAAAGAGTCCATTTCTGGGAGAACGTGCAACTAAACTGGCAGATGCGAAACACGGCATACTGTGAGCAATTAGAAACAAAACCCCAAAGAACCACATCATCACATGACAGACTTTGAAAACATAATACCAGATGGAAAAAAGCAAGAAACAGAATGAGTCTATGCATAATACCATTTCAGTGAGTTCACAGAAACATGCAAATAAAATAGCGATAGAAGGATACATGTCAGCACATTAAAAAGGTTGCTACTGTCAAGAGGAAAAAGGAACTGGAGAATTGGAGAATGAGGAGTGATTAAACAATGAACTAATAAATGAATGAATGATGAAGCAAAATACCCATGAAGACAGTGTGCTATGAACTAAGGTACATGTTTAAATACTCCGTACCTGAAATCCAAAACATAGCTTTTTAAATCCTTTGTTTTTACAGAGAAGATTCACTGCTAATGTCCTTTAAAGTTAGTTCTCTTCATGTGTACCTCAATCTTTGGTTGATTTGACAGAAAGCTTTAAAAAGGCCAAAAAACTGAGATAAAATTTGAAAACCATTACCAGTTAAAAAGCAATTAATTGTGAGCTTCAATAGTTTTGAAATTATAATTAACAAAAACACACTGCCGCTTGCAAAAGAGCTCTTTAAATCATTCAGAATGTATACACTATATGAAATTAGGAGTTAATCTCTTAATTGTGTCATTAGCAGCCATTTACAAATAGATTTCAACATCAAAACATTCTTAACTTCAAAAACGTTGCCTGAAGGAAATGACTCTAACATTGTCAACTCTAACTTGCCATTAGCAAGAAGGAAGTCATACTTTCTGAAGGCCTCACACGCATTTCTTCCTCATCCTACTCAATCCTCTCCTCAAAACAAAACAAAACCCTGTAAGAGATACTAGGTTAAACTATGCAAAACTGCCATTTTTCTAAGTCAGAATATTTCAATACTGGAATTTTTAGGTAGTTTGATTTCATAATATAATTCTCCATTTAAAATTGAGGAAACTTCGGGTGCCTGGGTGGCTCAGTCGTTAAGTGTCTGCCTTTCGGCTCAGGTCATGATCCCAGGGTCCTGGGATCGAGTCCCACATCAGGCTCCCTCCTCGAGGGGAAGCCTGCTTCTCCCTCTCCCACTCCCGCTGCTTGTGTTCCTGCTCTCGTTGTCTCTGTCTCTGTCAAATAAATAAATAAAATCTTTTAAAAAAATAATAAAATAAAATAAATAAAATTGAGGGAACTTCAGGCTTTGAAGATTTCAATAAATTAATTATAGATACATTTCTTAAAAGGTAAAGTCCCGATTTCCACTTTAGTCAATTTGTCCATAAAATCCATGTTCTCATATTACATTGTTCATTACATTATACTGTTTCCATTAAACTTTGGAATTTTCACAGGTATTAATATATTTGAAATTTAAACTAATAGTCATTCCACGCTTAGGAAAAGGTGGTAACAGACACTTAGTTTGAACAAGAATTTTTACGCATGTCACATAAGACTTGGACAAATTTTATATATCTAAAATCTGTGGGTTCAACAAAGTATGTTTTCTTCTTTAAGAATAACATGTCCTGGGGTACCTGCGTGGCTCAGTTATTAAGTATCTGCCTTCGGCTCAGGTCATGATTCCAGGGTCCTGGGATTGAGCCCCACATCGGGCTCCCTGCTCAGCGGGAAGCCTGCTTCTCCCTCTCCCACCCTCCCCTCCTTGTGTTCCCTCTCTCGCTGTGTCTCTCTGTCAAATAAATAAATAAAATCTTTTTTTAAAAAAAAAAGAATAACATATCCAAGCTTTAAAATCAGTGCAAGTAAAAGACTAGTTTTCTTCAGGCAAACCAAAATTAAGTAAACCTTACAGATCCATTGTCATTAGAAACTCATCTAAGATGTTCTTTTGACTCATTCTTCTAAGATGTTCTTCTAAGATGTTCATTTGACTCATTCTTCCCCTCTCTTATGTTTTACAAAATGTACAAGATCAAAATAAAGAGTTCAGTGATGGGTTCTACATAGTCCAAGCCAAGCTCCAACCCCACAGAAAACTTCCACAGGAGGTAACAAATGTAATACAGACAATGCCCAACAGCAAATGCCATTTCTTGAGTGGAATAACATTCATATTGAAGCTCTGCATTCTTGTGGTTTAATATGAGTCATTTTTTTCCAACTGGAACCCATTAATATAGACCACTGATGATATTTGCTTAGTTTTCCCTTTAGATATTCTGAGCTAGCTGGAGTGAGGGAGGGGGGGACATATTCTTTACCTTTGTTTGCATCACCTAAAGCACTTTACAAATGAGCTTTTGGGTCCATGCTTTTCAAACTGAGGAGAATTCACAAAGCTCAAAGGCCCAAAGTAACTTCTCAAAAGCAATTTGGCCAAGGGAAATCAGTGAGAGGTGAAAGCACTCTTATCACCTATTTCAGTATATTCACAAGAGGTGGTTCTTTTCTTGTACCACAACTCTCTTGGGACACCCTCACCAGCATGGAAATCAATGTTCTCACTCAAGGTAGGGTGACAGCGAGTTATGCAGATAATTAGAAGGCCCATAAGAGAGAGAATTGGGGGTGGGGAGGAATTAGCAAAGAGAATCAAAAGTATAGCATGGGGAAAGAAGAAATTTGTTTGGATCACTACCCCTTTGTATCCTTCCAATGCACCTGAGCTTTCTAAGATCACATGAAACAAAATTACTAGCACTTTGAAATCAGCTATTCGATAATCTTATCACAGGAGAAAGGAATATAGTCAGAAAGGTATTCACCATAAATCATTTCTTAGATTTATCTTATTATTGAAGTGCCCACTTTTTTTAAAAAATTCAGATGTATAAAATGCTTTTACTTTGTGAACATCACTCATCTCTTCTTGCCTTAAACTATTTAAGACCTCTGATATCCTTGGATGTGTCTGAAGACCTTTAACAATTTCCAAATTCATGAAAACCATTAAATCATGCAATTTAAACCACGTTCCCCATAGAACTTGTATTTGATTCATTTATCAAATGAAGTCATTGTCAAATTCAAGTTTTCAATTTCTAAATATGTAAACATCCTATTGATCATGCAAAGTCCATCTCCTAAATCTACTTTTTCTTTAGTCCCACTGCCAAAGCACTAAAGAAACTAATTTTCACATGACTTTTTACCACACTATTTGATTACTATCACATCACAAAGTTGCATTAAAATGTGGATACTAAGAAGTGAGACCCACTCCCCACCTAAGTCATCTGCTCTTATACTAAGGTCTGTCTTAGTTTGTGCCTTAGCCCAATTATTAATTACAACATGTCACAGACCTTCAAGATCCCATTTCAAGAGTCAATACTGTAAATGTAATGCATCCTGGATGTTAAAGGGCATCTGCCACTTTTCCCTCATTCCTTTCCCTGTGACTCCTCCCTGGAGGAGCTCTGTCATGGTGCCATGGCTGGAGCCTTAAAAGCTGGGAGGAATGACAGGATGCAGCAACAGTAAATGGTAACCATTTTTCACATCCATGATGTTTTTCAATTCTTTAAAGTACTTTCCTATCCTTTACATCATCTAATCCTCAACACAACACTCTGAGATAAGTAGAACAGTTTCGTCATGTTTCAGTTAGGTGAATTGTCATCTGTGGCTATGAAGGAGAGAAGAGGGAAGGAAAGAGGAAATTTGGCTTTGGGGGGAACACCTGTTATGTAATGGGCTTTATGCTCAGTATTTTATTCCATGAACGATTTATTTATAATTTCTGTTAGTTTCCCCTTATGTAATAGAACCTACCTTGTGGACTAGTTAAGACTCTGACACAGAATGTATAAAGAACGTAACTCAAGACGTCTGGGTGGCTCAGTCAGTTAAGTGTCTGCCTTCGGCTCAAGGTCATGATCCCAGGGTCCTGGGCTCCTTGCTCAGCGGGGAGCCTGCTTCTCCCTCTCTCTCTGCCCCTCCCCCCGCCTGTGTGCACGCACTTGCTCTCTCTCTTACATGCAGCCTCTCTCTCTTTCAAATAAAATCTTAAAAAAAAAAAAAGAACATAATACAATGTCTGCCCATGAGAACATTTCAATGAATGTTGGCTCTTGTTATTACTATTTCTTTTAATTTGCTTTTTTTAATTTTATTATGTTATGTTAATCACCATACATCATTAGTTTTTGATGTAGTGTCCCATGATTCATTGTTTGCGTATAACACCCAGTGCTCCATTCAATATGTGCCCTCTTTTAATTTTCTTTTAAGGTTCACAATATCCTGGTGAGATAGGAATTATTTCCCTTGTTTACCTGTTGAAGACTCCAAGTTTCAGTGAAAATTAACAAGTGCTTTTTGAATGAAATAAATTCTACTTCAAGCTGAAATTCCACACAGCCATCTAACCAAGGTGCTACAAATTTTGTGTCAATTACAAATAGCAACAGATATTTGCTTTGTCCAGAAGGATCAAAGAGGGAGCCAGAGGTCAACCAAAGGAAAGGATAGGTCTCCCTGTCCTAATGTCATCTGCTAAATGCTCGGCAAGTTCCCTTCATCTTTACATAGTTCTGAATTCCTTTTATTATTTTTATTTATAAACATAAATAATTTATAATATTACTATTCGGTGCTATTAATACTATTAATGCTAAATAATACTACTTAATTACAGTAATAACTATCATTTGCTGAGTACCTATGCACCAAGTGCTAAGCATTTCACCCACATGTTCTCATGTAATCTTCACAACTAAACTAAGGGAAAGACTTCAACCCAACTTCACAGATGAGTTAAACTTATACTCAGAGAAGGAATTTACCAAAATCATAAAGGGAGATAAATGCCTGAGCTAGGATTCAAACTCATATCCGTATATCTCCAAGGTCCATGATCTTCGTTTGATTGTTGTTTGATTGCTTATTTGATTTTCCTCCCCAGAATGACCTAGGTACTTTTAAAATCAATTTTAGGATCACCACATTGCTTAGCACGATGAACTAGAAAACTTGACTAGGATTAAAAAACTGAGTTGATAAAGAAGACATTTAACTCCACTAAGTTCATCTATCAAATGAGCTAAATGAACTAGATCAACCCGTAAGGTCCCTATAACATTCAGCGATTCTACAGGCTCCTCTCCCTTGGGCTGGGTGTTCCCCAGAGAAGGCAGAAAGCATATGACCTCCAGAATTGTGAGGAAACACATTTCTGGTGGTTAGACCGCCCAGTCTGTGGTACTTTGTTATGGAAGCCTGAGCAAACTAATGCAGGAGACACCAGTTAGGATGAGGTGTTCATATCTGCCTCAGGTCTAAGAATAATCCATAAACAATATTCTTACCTTCATTTCTGATCAAGTACTTTTTGATAAAAAAACACACAAACATACATATAGACAGTCTGATGCAGAGCCAGTGGTGGGACATATAAGAACCTCAGGCAAGTGTAGAAAATTCCAGCTTCTAACCCCATCTGTCTCAGAACCTCCCTGGTAGAGCACAGTGATTGAGAACATGGTCTTCAGTATGAGACAAATGTGGGTTCAAATAGGGCTTCTCCAGGTGTTAGCTGTGTGACTTGGGGAAAGTTACCTAACCACTCAGAATCTCAGTTTCTCAATCCCCTAAAAAGTGATACTTCCTATTTTCCAGGCTTGTTACTTATAGGGATAATTTAAATATAAGGAGTAAGTGAGATTATAAACAGAAAGAGCAAAGAACTAATTACATCTGGCACATAGTATGTGATGAGTAAATGATAAGTTGTTATCATATTAAACTATATGAAATGGTTGATATTTGATTTTTTATCAAAATGGCAATTCCATATAGTTCAGCCTACTATATATAATGTCACATAGAGGCAGAAGAGCATAATGGTCAATAATACAAGTTCTGGAACCAGGATATTTGGGCTGGAGTCCTGCCTCTGTCACTCACTAGCAAGTTACAGAACAACCCTAATTCAATTGCTCGGCTGACAAATTAAAAATATCTACTCCAGCGGCACCTGGGTGCTCAGTCGGTTAAGCATCTGCCTTCGGCTTGGGTCATGATCTCAGGGTCCTGGGATCGAGTCCCAAGTCAAGTTGGGCTCCCTGCTCAGCAGGGAGTCTGCTTCTCCCTCTGCTCCCTCCCCCCCATCATTCATGTTCTCTCTCTCAAATAAATAAATAAAAATCTTAAAAAAAAATCTACTCCACAGGATGGATGGAAAGGTTAAATAAATTAATCCACACAAAGCTCTTAGACTAATGCCTGCTACCTAGACAGTCCTCAGTGAATGTAACCTACTATTGATGTTATTAATATTATTAATAACAAAATGAAGGAAGTAGATTTGAAATTCTCTGAAATTAATTCCACCTTCTAATTCTATTCTGTTTTGGCTGGTATTGATAAAAGAGAGGTATACAGTGGGCTTTCAGCTGTATACCATAAGGAGGTTAAACACTGAGTGCTATAAGTCCAACAAATATTAAGGAATCAGAAATAATTTAAATAAAAATAAGTCTCATAATTCCTTAATAATTTGTTTGAGACAAATCTAAAACAACTGTAATGCTGAAAATTATGTTACCTTAGGGGTAAATCAATAATTTTCCTTAACTTCTTAAATTGCTAAACATCTTTAAATATCATTTCACATAAGATGGAAAGCTAGTGGTCTCTACATTGTGGGGTTTAATTTGTTTATGCATATGTGCATAGAGTTGTTCATCATAACAGACTGACTGTTGGACTGAGGATCGATGGACCAGAATAGTAACCAAGCCACTCATTCAGTGGGTGATGGTGAGCAAATCACTTCAACTTCATTTTTCTGTTTGGGAAAATGAGGAAGAAGTCTAAGTAAAGATGCCAAAGCTTACTTCCAAGTCTAAAATTCTGAGTCTTTATCTACTGTAAATGGATTAAGAATATAACGATTGCGTCAAAGTAATGTAAGTCATTTCACCTGGCAATAAACAGGAAGTAAAGTATTTTCAAATAGCAGAATGTTAAGAATAAAGACAACAACAACAAAAAAACTCCCATTCAGTTAAAAATATCCCCTGAATTGAAACCACAACACATGCCTGGGCAAATCTAAGGGGTAACTTTTACATTTTATGCAATAAATGAAAAGAATTAATGATCAAGCCTTTTCTGAAACCAACAGATGGTATATATTCCTTCTCAGCAGAAGTAAAGCTGCCTGGGCCAGCTATGAAACAAATAGTGACTTAAAATTCTAGGTCCATTTGTACAGACACTCTAATCTCTGACCTTAACAAATTCACATGACATCAGATTTCTGTCTCTGAAAATTGTTAATTATGATATAACTTCTAAGACTTTTGCGAGGGTAAATTAGTTAATGTTTCTTAATCACTTCAAGGATAATGATTAACCAAAAAAAGATCGTCACTGTGAGACTAGAAAAAATCTCCACGCTCACAGCTTTCTTCCAATTAACATAGGTATCTCAATAAAAGTTTTTTAAAAAGAAAAAAAAGATCTTCATGACCGTGCAGTAGATCTAAAATAATAATTGTGAGGGGGCGTCTGGCTGGCTCAGTCGGTAGAACATGAGACTCTTTATCTTAGGTTTGTAAATTCGAGGCCCACGTTGGGTGTAGAGATTACTTAAAAATAAAACCTTTCGGTGGCGCCTGGGTGGCTCAGTCATTAAGCGTCTGCCTTCGGCTCAGGTCATGATCCCAGAGTCCTGGGATCGAGCCCCACATCGGGCTCCCTGGTCTGCGGGAAGCCTGCTTCTCCCCCTCTCACTCCCCGCTTGTGTTCTCTCTCTCGCTGTGTATCTCTCTCTGTCAAATAAACTCTTTAAAAAAAAATAAAATAAAATAAATAAATAAAACCTTTCAAAAAATAAAATAATAATTGTGAGACAAAGCAAAAAAAGTTAAATTTCTCATCACAACACCATGAGAATATCTAGGTTGAAACTGAACGGTCCATATACAAATGTAAGTTTTGGGGGGAAAAGATAGTAAAACCAAGACACACTGAATCTGGTACCATAAAACACATTCTCTACTCAACGTAAGATTTTCTTATCAATTAAATTATATCTGTTTAATTACTAAAATGTCAGAAATATAATTCAAAAATAGATGAACTTCAATATGAGGGCTTCTATGAATAATATTTTGAGTTAAATTGCTCCAACATTCCAAAAAATCTAAGAAACTAAGTTTCTCAGGGTCAGTGACAACACATTGGGACTTTCTAGTAAAGTGCAAGCAACTACATTTTCCATTCCTTGGAAACAAATAAATCAATAATAGACTTTATCTTAAAAAATCAAGTACTCCTTTATTTAAAAGCTTGTTATGGGAAGGTGGAGGAGGTTATTGCTCGGTTAGTTTATGTGCGCGTGTGTTTGTTTTGGCTTCCCTCAAAAGACTTTTTTTTTTTTTCTTCTTAGCTTAATTTTAAGATTCCAAAACTCACAGCATGTCATAATTAAACATCTCCTAGGAAGTGCACAGTCTGATTAGCACATTAACTCAGGCATAAACCAACCGTGACCAGGCTGCCTCCAGGTCTGGGTCAGACCAGTCTGGGAAAGAACAGTCCTGATGAAAACTCCTACTAAGATACATTAACCTCAACATTATTTTATCTTCCATCAGTTAAGATCTTTTCTCTGACAGTTCTTATGCAGTTTTTTTAATTGTTAATTCTGGCCTGAGAACAATCAACTAACATCCTATAAATATAAATAAATATAGATAAAAAATGGATCCACTAGTTCTGAGAATGAAATAATTTTACCTTCATTCTCAACGGTTCCCACCACCAAAAAGCTCAGATGATTAGGGAGAAGTCAGAGATATTTTTATGATTACACACCAACAGCTAGAGACCGTGACTTCTTATCCGATATCAACTGTTTTGGAAAGGGAGAGCAAGAGGACTACCCATATCCTGATGTCTTTTTATTGGGCAGGTTGGTGGCTAGCTGCTTGCTGTAAAACAAAATGATAAGTGCAAGTGACCACGGAAGTAGAAACATCTTCCCCCACAGTCTACACTTACACTGTCCAAAACGGTAGCCATTAACTGCACACAGCTATGAAGCATTTGAAATGTGCCTAGGACCACCAAGAAACTCAATTTTTAGGTTTATTATTTTTTTTTAATTTAAACTTAAAGCTGATAGTCCTTTGTGTTATTAGAAAAATTTTAAATATGTTTGCAACAGCTTGGGTATGTGAATTCACTTTTTTATTTGTAAAAATTTTATGAAATCTAAACACAAGTATTTCTGATGAAAATCTGGTGACTGAATTATGATGTGCACAAGTATAAAATGCATACCATATATTTCAAAGAATAGGCAACAGGCTAGAATACATCATTGATATTTTTTAAAATATTGGCTACATGCTGAATACTTCAATCCAATACTTTAGATAGACTCTTTTAAATAAAATATATTATTACATTTAATGGCACTAGCATTTCACTTTTTTAATGTGCTACAAAAAAAATTTGAATTGCATGACTCATATTACATTTCTGTTGGGCAGCACTGATGATGAGTAATAGTAACCAGTGGCCTAACTATCAGAGATGGGCCAGTGAAGTGTTTTGCTGAAAATCTGTGTAGCATGAGGAAAGGCAAAAAGGCCAGACAGAACTGCAATCACATCCTAGCTCTGATTCTGAACAAGTCATCAGCTTCCTCCGCCCACCTTTTCCCATGTATAAAATGGGAAGAATGGTTTCCTAGCTTAAACCAAATATTTGTAAAGTGTCTGGCATATGACAGGAATAAACAGTTGAACACATAGTCGGTTTTCAGTAGAAAACAGAGATTTCAAACTACTAAGAATTAACCGCTTGTCAATATCTATGCGTTCTTGTAAATGGACTATATTCTGTAGACCCTTCCTTCCCCTCATACTCCTGCAACTTTGTTACTACCTTACATTTAAAGATGAATAACAGCAACCTTTATACTCCATGTTATTATCAAAATAATCAACAACTGGAGGGACTCCTTCCATTTGTGTTTTAAAGTGGTAGTAAATTCATTTCCAGGAATATCACCATGATTTTTATGAATCTAAAATTCACCTTCAAAAGAGACTTATGGGAACACCTGGGTGGCACAGTCAGTTAAGCATCCGACTCTTGATTTTGGCTCAGGTTGTGATCACAGGGTCATGAGATTGAGCCCTGCCTGGGGCTCTGGGCTGAACGCAGAGTCTGCTTGAAATTCTCTCTCCCTGTCCTACCCCTCCCTCTCGTGTTCTCTCTCTCTCTAAAATAAATAAATAAATCTTTAAAGAGAGAGAGAGACTTGTAATATCAGAATATTTATTATGTCCTTTTCAGGCTATCTAAAATTCATCACAGTGGGACCTTGTTCTCGTGAGTGTTCGGTAGGCTCTAAGATGCTCTATCTAAGGCATTAATAATAATGAAGTAGCAGTATTAAACATGTAAAAGATGGGAGCCAGCAATATTTATTTTAAAATTAATTATATCCCCTTGTTATACTCTATTTTCTTTGCGACTTGAAAAATGCCTGCAAATTCTTACACTATGAGGTAATACCATAATCATCAAAAGATTAGGAATGATAAGCCTAGGACAAATAAAATTAAGTCCTCCTTCATAAAGCAAATAGTAAAACCACAGAGTTCTTGTTTCACTAAAAAGTAGAGTAAGATAGACTGAAAATATTCCAAAATGGTTTAGATAAATTAATGCCTAGAAAATCACCATATAGGTAACTACTGAAAAGTGAGAAGTTTGGAAGTCATCTTTCATTTTTCAGGAGGATGCCAAGGAGAAAAACCATTCCTCCCCACAGTGACTTTTTTCATACAGTGTTGACTTCTGACAGGATGGCCTAAGGGTCAACTCACTATGGTCATTCTTAGGTTTCTATAAAAACTAATTTACAATGACCTCTCTCTTCTTCTGTTTCTTGCACTTTTCACTCATAGTTTTCCATTTAGCCCTTTTGTCATTTTTTTCCTTCATTCATCTGATGAGTATTTATTGAGCCCTTACTATGTGCCAGCTGGTCTGCCGGCCTCACCATTGAACCTCACTAGCCTGTCATATTATTCAAACAACAGCACTAGAGTGAGATGGCGAGAGGCAAAACATACTTAATTTGTTTTAATTAGTTGGGTAATACGTGTGTGTATGCGTATACTCTTCATCATCTCTGACTTGTCACCAAAATAAATTTGAAGTTGTCACACAGCATCCAAGCTCATAAAAATTAACTTGCTGGTTTCCAACATAATTAATTTTTAAGTAAGTTATTATTTTAGCTTATACTATACCATAGAGCTGAAATCCAAAGTTCATTTGTGGCTTCAAGTTACCTATTCTTAGATTGTATAGTAATACAAATATCTCTTTATCAAAATTTGCCATTTTTGATGGCAAAACTTGCCATCATAACTCTTTTGAATTTTCTCCAAGTTATTCATATAGTTACATAATAGGTCAGATATCTCCTACTGAAAAATCTTGTGTTCACTAATTCACAACTAAGGGGGACTTTCTAGGGGAAAAAATTAAAAAGACAGGTCAGAGACCTTCATATGTTTATTAGAGAAAATTTTTCTTAACTTGTTTATTCAATTATAAGTATATACTTGTTCAATTTTCCATTAGATTGTAAGAAACTTGAGGGCAGGGGCAAGGGCTCACTTTCTATGTGTCCATTTGAAAAGCATGGGTTTCATGACAGTTTGATAGATGGAAATGGAAAGTTGGTTAGATGAAAAAGAGAAAGAAATGTTCAGATTTAAGAGTTACCAATAAAATGAGGAGCACTTGGGTGGCTCAGTCGGTTGAGCACCAACTCTTGATTTTGGCTCAGGTCATGATCTCAGCATTTGTGGGATCAAGCTGGACATCAGGCTTGCGCTCAGTGCAGAGTCTGCTTGAGATTCTCTCCCTCCCACTCTGCCTCTGTCCCTCCCCAGTGTGCTCTCTCTCTCTCTAAAATAATAAATAAATAATTTTTTTTAAAAGTTAGCAATAAAATGAGTTTCATCTTTGAGACTATTTTTCTTAACCCATTAGTTAAAAATACAGTTGTTGGGTGATGATGATGTGTCGATGTAGGTTCATCAATCATAACTTATGTATCATACTGGTAGGGGATGCTGATAATGGGGGAGACTATGCATGTGTGGGGGTAGGGAAGCATACGGGAAATCTCTGCACCTTACTCTCAATTTTACTGTGAAGCTTAAATAGCTCTAAAAAAAATAAGTTCTTTAAAAAATAGGTGTTAAACTTTAAAAATATCAATTGTGTGACCAATAGATAATGAAAAATAGTACTTTATTGTATAAAATAAAACATCAGTTAATTAATTCAATCTCAATTTATTGCAGTCTTAGCATGTGCCAAGCACTACTTTCCTCAGACCTGAGGTTTAAAGATAAATAAGATCTGTAAACGTAAAGTACGAAATGGAAAGTTGGTTCCACAAAATTCATGTGACCTAATCACAATTTTAAATAATCATTAAACCATGGAAAAGAAAACAATGCATCTCCTACTTAGAATGTGTTCACTTCCCCAATGAAAAGGAATGACAAAATCTTTTTCATATGCCCTAAAATTCTTCAATACACTTTATACTTTTTGCTGGTTGCTCAGAAAACGCTACCTCCTAATACAAAGTAAGATGTCTTCAGTGCCTCTGTCTTTTGTTAAGGAGTCAAGTAGGAAGGGAATGAAAAGAATGAAATCAGAAATGTCATGGAATAGAGAAAAGGAAAAATATCAACATGAGATAAATCGGAGCAAAGTTCTGCACAATATCATTCTCGTATTAGGCCAGAATACTGGAACCATAATCAACCTAGGGTAAGAAGCTAAGAAATGCCTAGAAATGAATAACCGCCTTAGACACATACTTTGTGAGAACTGGCAGTAAAAGGAAACAGTGCAGAAATCCTCTGGATAAGCTTAGGGGCAAGGCTGAAGTCTTGATTAGTGAAAACTAAAAGCCTGTCATTGGTTAGTCCTGCTGGTGAAGCAGAGCCTTCAAGGCACTTGGCAGCCTACAAGAGGTAGCAACTTCACTCAGGCACTACTAGCCTGGTCTGGCAGCTTCATTCCTTTCACTTCACTGTACATAGTATCTTTGGTTCTTAAAAGAGTCAGTCATTTTAACCTACATGAGTGTAAATGATACATCAAGGAAACCTGACCACTTTAGAGAATGACAAACCTTTCTGAAGTGAACACCCAGGGTTTCTTTAATAAATGGAAGAACTGACCAAGCCTGGTAGCAATGCCTGCCTACCTTAAACCCATTCTACCAGGTTACCCAAGTCCCACTTACCCCTAACATCTGGTGGAGGTAGTGATACTCTGGCCCTTGGTTATACAGCAGGAAGGCTTTCCAGAAAAGCAAAACATTCAGGGAGAGCCAGATAAACTAAATCATACAGAGAGAGAAAACAAAAATTAAAAATAAACATTACCTGATGAATGGAAACCTCAAGTACATTCACTGGACACAATACTTTCTGTGGAAGCTGGGTTAGTAATTGCAGAAAGCATTTTCAATTAACCATCAAGCTGAAAACCACTCAGAGCAAAACAAATCGGCCCTCACTCAGTCCCTGCACCTGAGATTAAGCATTTGGGTTGCAAAGACGTCTCCTAAATGATCGGCAGACATCCCCTGCAGTACAAAATGAGCCTAAGAAATTAGTGACATCACCACGTCCCGAGCATTGCATGTTGTTAAAATGCAACACCAAACAAAAGCAATCTGGGAAAAGAGCAAAGGGGGGAAGATGTTTAAAGGGTTAAGAAAAAGATGTGTTCACTACAAGTGATCTCTTCTCCCCCCCTCCACATCCGCTCTCCCATCAGTGTGCAGCAAAGTTCCCATGCATTTGGAGCGGGGGTGGGATGGGGGGGGTCGTTATTATCTCCAGGCATGAACAGCGGAAAGTTTTGTTAGTTGAGAATATTTGAATTAGAGGCAAAACGTCTCCAGCTCCCCACCCGCGCACGCTCAGAGAATGAATCAAAGTCGCTGCACGAGAGACAAAACGCAGGGAGAGCCTTGCCCGCCATCCTACCAGGCAGAGGTGTTTAACCCCTTCGTTGGCCAGCCAGTTCCTCCAGGACACAGCCATGCCGCCGGCCCCGCCGCGCTGCGCTCTCCGCCGGCCGGCCTGAGAAGGAGCGGCGGCGGCCGGGGCAGCGGTTACAGTTGTGCGGCCTGCGAGGGGGAAGGGGGGGCGAGGGGGGACGGAGGGTCAAAGACTGAGTGGAAGCCCGGACGCCGGCGCCGAGCCAGCCCGGGCGGGGTCTGCGTCCCCGAGCCGGGTCTTCCGGGCGCCGCGGCTGCAGCCCGCGCGGGGTCTGTGCTGCGCCCTCGGCCACCCCGGCCCGGCGCTCGGAGCGCGCCCGCCGCGCCCGCCCCTTTGTCTGCGGGCGAGCCTGTTGTTGCGGCTGCTGCCGTTCAGGATGTCCCGGCTGGGAACCGGGAGGCGTCCCCCGCAGCCTCAGCCCGGCCGGCGCGGCTTGCAGAGACCGAAAAAGATGTGGAGAATGATACCCATGCCCTAGTGGGGAACCCCGCCGCACCCTCGTACACTCGCACACACCTAGTTCTTTGGCACGAGTCGTTTTCCCCCCAAAAAGTTCAACTCAAAGAGCCTCCGTAAGGAAATTTGAGCCGGAAATAGCCTTTTGTGTACGAGCGTCCGCCTTCTCCCGCCCATCCTCAGCAACTCATCCCACCCCCAACAAGCGCCTCGCAACCCCTTACCTAAAGCTTTCCTCTACCTCCCTCTTCTCAGTCCCTCACCCCTACGCCAACCCACATTCAAAAGCAAAGCTTTGAAGAAAATTCTGAATAAAAAGAGGCCAGCGGTATAATGGTTAAAGCTAACGTAATTCTCAGGGGGCTTTAGGGAAGCTCAGATTCCCTGTTCGGAAAAGTGCGTTTTATTACCTAGTATCAAAATCTGTTTAGTAATAGGAATCCCCTCAAACTTCCACCAGAGGCCTGGCGAAGGGTGAGAAGAGTATGGGATTGACACAGGCTACCTATCCTACACCGCAAATTATCAGTATTAGGAAAGGGGGGAAAATCATTCATATAGAAGAATGTCTGATGCAAAGTTGAGTGTTCAACAAAAGTTTATGAAATCAGGAATTTTCCAAACTTTAACAACTAACAAGTGGCAGAAAAGGTAAACCACTAGTAGCCTAATCTCATGGCTTTCAAGCTTTTTTTGTTTTTAACAAAGTCCACTTTACAACACATGCCATAATATGTAATTAAAACTAAAATATCATAAAATCTTCTCTTACTACAGCAATTAATTTTATGGACTGATTAATGACAGCAACCCTCCGTTCGAAACTTGAATTAATCCATATCAAGTGTGGGTTTCATTTCATGCAGTTCACTTTCTAGCAGTCTGTCATTTCTCTGTGATAAAGGACTTTCCTGTTTCATGCATGATCAAATCCTGAAAACTGCTTTAAATCTTTCTGGGGTTAGGAAGCATATTATTTATAAATAGCACTCTGTTCTTTGTAATTCCCATGTGATACCTAGAGGAGCCAAAAAAAGACCACACAGGGAACACAAGAAGAGTCACCACTGGGGAAGGTCAAATTCTGGGACACCCTGGTACTCCTCACATTACACCTCTAAGTAACTGTCTGAGAGCCCTAAGTTCAGTAGATGGTAGGTAAAAAGGGTCCAGCAAAATGGTTTGGTTCTAGCCAAAATTTGAGAGGAATGAAGCAATGGAAAAATAGTAAAACAAAAGACATTTTTTCTTGACTTAATTGATCTAGTTCTTTTTTTTTCCAGTTTTATTAGGAAATTATTGGCACACATCACAGTATAAGTTTAAGGCATACAATATGATGGTTTGGTTTATATGTATTGTGAAATGATTACCACAATAGGATTGGCTAACATCCATCTTCCCATATAGATATAATAAAAAGGAAAAAAAAAATTCTTGGGATGAGAACTCTTAGGATTTACTCTCTTAACTCCTGCATATCATACAGCAGTGTTAGCTATGGTCATCATGTTGTACTATATCTCTAGTATTTATCTTATCACTGGAAGTTTGTACCTTTCACCATCTTCCTTCAATACCCCCTCCTCCCATCCTCTATCTCTGGTAACCACAAGTCTGAGCTCTTTTTCTATGAGTTGTGTTTTTTTTGTTTTTTGGGGGGTTTTTTTTGGTTTTTGTTTTTGTGGGAGTTTTGTATTCCACTGATAAGTGAGATCATACACTATTTGTCTTTCTCTGTCTGACTTATTTCATGTAGTATAATGACCTCAAGTTCCATCCACATTGTCACAAATGGTAGTATTTCTTCATTTCTTTATGGCTGAATAATATTCCATCAGCGCACACGTAGGTTCTTTCCATGTCTTGGCTAGTGTAAATAATGTTGCTATAAACATGGGGGTGCAGATATTGTTTCCAGTTAGTGTTTTCATTTTCTTTGGATATATTTCCAAAAATGGAATTGCTGGATCATATAGTAGTCCTAGCTTTAATTTTTTTGAGGATCCTCTATACTTTTTCCATAATTGCTACACCAATTTACAATCCCACCAACAGTGCACAAAGATTCCCTTTTCTTCATAACCATGCCTTGTCTTGTCTTTTGTTGATGGCCATTCTAATAGGTACGGGATGATATTTCATTGTGATTTTAATTTGCATTTCCCTAATGACGAGTGATGTTGAGCATCTTTTCATATACATGTTGGTCTTTCATGGATCTTCTTTGGAGAAAGATCTGTTCAGGCCCTTTGCCCACTTTTTAATTGCTTGGGTTTTTTGTTTGTTTTGGTTTGGTTTTTATTTTTTGCTATTGAGTTGTATGAGTTCTTTATATTTTTTGCTATTGAGTTGTATGAGTTCTTTTTATTTTTTGCTATTGAGTTGTATGAGTTCTTTATATATTTTTCAGATGGATGGTTTGCAAATATTTTTCCTATTCCATAGGTTGTCTTTTCACCTTATTGATGGTCAAAGACAATTTTTTTTTTTAAAGTTCAGCTACTTCTAGGGAAAAAAAAGACAAAAATAATGGATCTAGCTCTTACCATGTACCTACTACTTGTCAGTCACTGTCCTTGGTACTTCATACTTAAAATCTCACTTAATTCACTTGATAGCTCTCCCAGTGGAAGTCAGTGCCCCTACGTTAGAGATAAAGAAACTGAAACTGAAAGAGATTAAACTCACCTGAGAAGGTGGGGGAAATGGGCAGATGTTGGTTAAAGGGTACAAACTTCCACTTATATGATGAGTAAGCTCTGGAGATGAAATATACAGCACAATGATTATAAATAACAATATTGTAATATATACTATCTGTAAGTGTTTAGGAGAGTAGATCTTAAATGTTCTCACCACAGAAAAGAAAGGATAATTATATGAGGTGATGGAGGTGTTAGCTAAGCTACAATGGTAATCATACCACAATAGATAAATATCAAATCAACATATTCAACAGCAAATCAACATAACCAACACTTTAAGCTTACACAGTGTTATATGTCAATTAGATCTCAATAAAGCTGGAAAATGTTAACATTACAATAAAGACTAAAAAAATCAAAAAAGAAGAGAAACTTGCTTGGGATGGCAAAACAGGATTTGCTTTCATTTCTAACAGCCCATAATCAGATACTTTTGTGTTCTGTAGAATGATAGAATGCTATGCACATGTTGATTATTACATTGATCCCTATTATCTTGTAGGAGTTCTGTAGAAGGGGCCCAGGATCTGACTGTGTACTTTGCCTTACAAGGAAACAATCCTGCAAGCTATCCTCAGGGGACAGAGCTATTGCCCTGCTATGCAGGAACTCTCATTAATGAGGTTCTTTTCAATATTTTCTCTAGGCCAGATGGGTTAGTGCAAGGAGTTACTGTCTTTACCAAGATAGGAAAGCCTGTCCTTGAAAGAAATGAGGAGAGAGTTCTGTGGTTGTATCAGCATTCCAAAAATCATAATGAAAGAAACAAATTACATTCTTGCTAGGAAAAGACTTCACAGGAAAAAAAAATCAATGACAACAAATACCTTTGCTGTTGGCTTAAATAATAGGAAAATAGAAGTGACCACCCTATGCTGATTATAACCTGTTTGGCAGTTAGAGATGTTTTTGATCTGTTATTTGTTACTTAATAAACACTGTCTAAGGTAGATAGTTTCCTTCAGAGTATGAAATCCATGGGGAAAAAAATGATTAAAGTTTACCCCTTTGGCCTGCTTTATTACTCCCTCCTTTATGTGTCAGTTCAGAGGCATGCCTTTGCCAGGAAACTTTTTCTAGCTCCCTTCTCCTGCGTGCTCATGCAGATGCATCCTGTAGTCTGTGCACTTTTCAGTGTGTTCCTAATACTCCGTGCACATGATCATTACTGCATTTTCCACAGATTTTTAATTTCATTGTATGTGTGTATGTCTAATTCCCCCCATCAACCTCCTCAAGGACAAGGATCCTGTCTTATTCAGTTCTTATTCCAGGACTAAGGACAAAGATGAAAACATACCAAGAATGAGACCCCTGGGTGGCTCAGTCAGTTAAGCATCTACCTTCAACTCAGGTCATGATTCCAGGGTCCTGGGTTGGAGCCGGTGTTGGGCTCCCTGCTCAACAGGGAGCCTGCTTCTCCCTCTCCCTGCTCCTGCTCTCTCTCACCATCTCTCTCAAATAAATAAATAAAATCTTAAAAATATATATATACCAGGAACTTACAGAGTGAGTACTAGTTAAGCATATTATCTTTGTTTCTGTGTTCCCTCAAACTCCAGTTTCTCAAGTATAACTTTCTGGTAATGTAAGAAAAGTTTCTGCTCAGCTTGGTAATTAACTGCCAGTAAGGAGAGAGGTCAAGGACCCTTTGATCTAGGCATCACCTACACCACAGATCATAAGATAGGCAGTTGAGACAAGTGGGCACCTAAATTAATTTCCTGGGGCTGCGGTAATAACAGGTTGTCGCAAATTTGGTGGCTTAAAAAAGAGAAATTCCTTTTCCCACAGTTCTGGGAGCCAGAAGTCTGAAATCAGACCATTAGTTCAAAATCAAGGTGTCGACAGGGCCGCACTCCCTCCTGAGATTCTCAGGGAGAACGTGTTCCTTGCCCCTTCCCCATCCTGGTGGCTCCTGGCCCACCCTGCCTTGTGGCTGCTTCACCTCCACTCTCTACCTCCCCGGTCACTTCTCCTCTTCTGTCTGTGCATATGTCCACTCACTCCGTGCCTCTCTCTTCTAAGTAACACCTGTGATGGTATTTAGGGTCTGCCCCCCCATGTCAAGATCCTTAACTTTTTTTTTTTTAAAGATTTTATTTATTCATTTGAGACAGAGAGATAGAGAGAGAGAGCGAGCATGAGCAGGGGAGAGGCAGAGGGAGAGGGAGAAGCAGGCTCCCCGCTGAGCAGGGAGCCCGACGTGGGGCTCGATCCCAGGACCCTGGGATCATGACCTGAGCTGAAGGCAGACGCTTAACAATCTGAGCCACCCAGGTGCCCCGTCAAGATCCTTAACTTAATCACATCTGTAAAACTCTTTTTCCCCCCACCCTTCTAAATAAAGTAACATTTATAGGTTCCTGAGATTAGGACCTGATATATTTGGGTGGTCAGTTTTCACCCTGCTATCCTACCAAAATTAACTTATTTGTTATTAATTTTATTTCTCTGGTTGGATATGCCAGCCTCGGAGTAGGATTTTTGAGGAAATTCATCTTAAGAAATAAAAGCTGAAACTCCTGGTTAGCAAGAAATCAAGAAGTCAGAAATCATGCAACTTTGTGACTTGATTGGATTTACTATTTTTCTTTTTCCCTTATCTGATTATCAGGAATGATAAGTGTTAAACTCAAGATGAAAAGAGCCTGTGTGTTTTTCTTACGAACAGAAAAGAGGAAAGTAGGAAAACTGTCCTAGGATGGGGTGTTACTGGCTGAGTGGACAGAGAATCCTAGAGGTGTGAGAAACTGACATTAAAGAGAAAGCAAACCACATTGTAAGCTTTATTTTCCAAAAAAAAAGTATCTGTGAGGGCATAAGAACCTCTCCAGCTTCTTCGGTATTTCTCAAAGAACTGACCTAGCTGTGTGAGTGCAGAGAGAACGTTCCAAATTAACTGAATCAGATGATGGTCTACACTTGTTTTTGTGTAGAAATGACAATGAGTCACTGTCTGGAACTTGTCCCCAGACTTGTGAATTTCTCACTGGTTTCCTGAGGGGCTCTTCCTTGCCAAGGGTCTCAGGGACATGGTTTCATTGAATAAAACTGAATGATAATAAATTTTTGTTTGGAATTACCCTACATACAACACTTTACCAAACTTCTGGATTTCACAAATCAACAAAATTTCAAACAGAAAAAAAAAAATAAATGAAACCAACACAGACTATCTAAATTTTGCTACAAAGGACAACCTCTAAAATGAAAAATAAACAAAAATACCATATACTGCCATTTCATTAAAGAAAATTATTTTCTACCAAAAAGAAATAATAATCGTAAGAAATTTTGAATACCTTCAGCTTCCACAGAAACTCATTATATTCTTTCTCTCCCCCTTCCTCTCTCTCCTCATTATTTTTCATTATTTGAGCCTGAAATCTCATCTATAAGATGGGTGGAGACATTCTTATCTTCACCCTCATTTTATACACGAATGAATCAAGGCACATGAACAGTAACTAACTTGCCCAAGGTCACTTTTTCATGTTTCTGGAACCAATTCCAATGTGTGTGGAGAGTGGGAAGGAGGGGAGTTTCCCCACACCAACAAAAAATTCTCCAAACACCAGCTGCGTGTCCTGCAATTCAACTCGATTCTGACACTACCTAGAGAGTGTCAGATTCCACAGGTTAAGGACTCATTCCTACAAGACTGCCCCACTCTGTCCCCTACTTCAGATGGCAGTCTCACCCCCACGTTGTTACCTGTACTTCAGACTGACTGGCTATAAATTAGAGGTTCCCGCCACCCCCTCCTCAGGTTCAACTGATTAGCTAGAGTAGCTCACAGAACTCAGAGAAACATTTTACTTACTAGATCACCAGTTTATTATAAAATGATATAACTCAGGAACAGCCAGATGGAAGAGATGCATAAGGCAAGGTGTGGGGGAAGGGTGCAGAGCTCCTATGCCTTCTCCAGGCACACCACTTTCCTAGCATCCCCACATGTTCACCAATCCAGAAACTCTGAACTCTGTCCTTTGAGTTTTTATGCAGGCCCCATTACATATGCATGATTGATTAACCCAATCACCATGATTGGCCACTGGTGATCCGTTCAACCTCTAGCCCCTCTCCCCTACTCCTGGGGGTCGGGCTGGGGGGGCAGAAGGGGTTGGGACAGAAAGTTCCAACTTTCCAATCACATGTTTGGTTCCTCAGGCAACCAGCCTTCATCCTTAGGTACTTTCCTAAAGTTACCTCATTAATATAACAAAAGACACCTATATCTCTCTCATCCCTCCCTTAGGAAATACCAAGGGTTTTAGAAGCTCTGTGCCAGAAATGAGAACAAAGACCAAATATACATTTCTTTTCATAAATCATAATATCACAATCATCAAGGCAGAAAGTAGTAGATTCACAGAAGCCAGTACCCATGTTTCTTCCTCCACACCAAGTTGGCATTTCAAGGGCTTCCATGAGTTCTGATCTGATACTTCAGACTCCAAATGAAGCCATGGTTGGCGACTCCCCAGTCATCTGAGGTGTATAGGGATTTATCAGTGGGCTTTTGTACTCCCAAGATGGTACACTTTCTCAAAAGACTGTCTAGTCTATTGCTTATGATATTATTTGTCCTTTTTATTGTACGGCATTTCCTAAATACAGCTATTAACGGAATAATTCCTGGATGTTTTTGTTATTTGATTGTTCTTGAAGTTTTA
Source organism: Leptonychotes weddellii (assembly GCF_054177405.1). NCBI lineage: Eukaryota > Metazoa > Chordata > Mammalia > Carnivora > Phocidae > Leptonychotes > Leptonychotes weddellii. The sequence continues at coordinate 59,881,903 of NC_138379.1, forward strand.
AATAGAAGTGTCCCAGGGGGCCAAAAGATATCCTTAACACCTGCTTCCATACTTCTGGTTACATCCTCAGACAGCTTTGAAATGTTGAGGAAATAAGATTGGACTTCTTTCCTAGTCTCACATCACTTTCTGAACATACCATAAAAATCTTAAGTCATAACTATTAGAATCTATGATAAATGATATGCGTGTCAGAGTCAAAAAACATCAGAATAGGAAAAGCTTTGGAGAGCATCATCACTTCCACTTATCGAGAGGAGACTGAAACCCTTCTCTCAGTCCTTTGAGTTCACAACACCCTTCAAAACCACTGAGCCTTTGCACAACCTGAAATCCTATATTTATATATTCATTCACAAGCTTACTTGATTCATAATCTGTCATAATGTGAACTCCCCAAAGGTAAGTACATGTCTGTTTTTGTTCATTCTTATTTCCCAGAGCCAAGTATAGGATTTAGAATGTAAGTGTTCAGTAATTATTTTGAGTTAAAGAAATGAGTGCCAGGAGAATGGATTTCCCAATTTCTTTTACAATAATATTTACACACTGATTTTTCCTTTTCTACACTGACATGGTATTCTGTACTTCTTTAGTTATTTTTCTTCCCCAAATATATCCTGTTTTCTCCCATCTTCATCCATGTGTGCATGTTATTCTTGCTTCTGGGCACACCCTACCTAGTGGTACTCAGTCTCCAAACTCACGACAAGTGTTCTTTCCTCTTGGGGCCCAAATGGATTCTTCCCAGCTGGATCAGAAACCTCTTCTATGTGAATCTGTGTCCACCGTGTGCAGACCTTTCTCTGAGCAGTTCACAAGCTGCATATGTTGATGCATTTTCTAGGTTGTTCCTTCAACTAGACTGTGAGCATTTTGAGAACAGAAAAGTTTTCTTCATTACCTAAAGCCTGGCACATAGTAATTGCTCAAAAAATATTGAATGAATGAATGAATGAAAGCCTAGCATGCAATAACAGTTAAGGTTATTTTCAAAATGAAAAATCAGCACTCACCAATCTTATTCTAATTTCCCAGAGTGTAGCAAAGGTTTAAGGTTAGAATTGATGGAAAATAAGTTCAGGAACATAAAAGAAAAGGAAAGAAATTGACTTTTCCTTTACCTCCTCCTCCACATTTTTTTCATGGAGTTTAACCTTCAGGCAAAATTTTTTCCTACTATTCCAAAATTTGAGATTGGAAATTCCAAAGTATTCTTTTTATTGTTATTCTCACATATTAACTCACTTACACCAACACAGCAACTTAAATGTCTGTACATACATATGCGATTATGTATAGCCTAGATGACCTTGAAAAACTATTGTGTGGGATCAAATGTTTTGAAAAAAACAGAACGATCTTACAACTTAGAGTTCCAGCTTCATGTTCTACAATCGAAACTTTTGGTGAAGAGGAAAGTTTTGCATTCTTACTTCATCTTTCCCTTTTCTTCAACTTCCATCAATTTTTTTTATTTGGAGCCCCCTTTTTTTTTTTAATTTTTTTTATTCTTATGTTAATCCCCATACATTACATCATTAGTTTTAGATGAAGTGTTCCATGATTCATTGTTTGTGCATAACACCCAGTGCTCCATGCAGAACGTGCCCTCCTCAATACCCACCACCAGGCTAACCCATCCCCCCACCCCCCTCCCCTCTAGAACCCTGTTTGTTTTTCAGAGTCCATCGTCTCTC
>NC_138379.1:59884102-59912680 GCF_054177405.1 Leptonychotes weddellii
TAAGAATTCCTCATATCAGTGAGATCATATGATACATGTCTTTCTCTGTTTGACTTATTTCACTCAACATAATACCCTCCAGTTCCATCCACGTCGTTGCAAATGGCAAGATCTCATTCCTTTTGATGGCTGCATAATATTCCATTGTATATATATACCACATCTTCTTTATCCAGTCATCTGTCGATGGACATCTTGTGGAGCCCCTTTTGAATCAGATTCCCACCAAAGGCATCACCGTGACTCCTCCAATCTTCCAAATTCCTTAGTTCAAATTTACATATGCTAAGCCGTTATACTGTGATGTAATTATTTGTTACCCAATTGTTTCCACATCAGTGGGATTTCACTGGAGTGGCAGAGTCTGCGATTCTTCCATTATTACCCTCTTCTTCATATTAGTAATAAGCCACCCTGAGTTTCAGCTGAATCACAGCTGCCCACCTAACTATTACATACCCTAGCCTCTCTTGCAGTCAGGAGTAGGCATTGACTATGTTTCTATTAATGCCATGTGAGCAGAAGGGATGTGTACATCCCTATTACAAAGGAAATCGCTTGCACTCCACTTTCTTTTTTACCCTTTCACACAGGCTGGAAATATGCTTGGAACATGATGGTAAAGACAATGAATGGTAATGAAGAAATAAGATATTAAGAATCTGGATACCCCTGTGGGTGAGTTATAGCTACCTCCCTCATTGAGCTCACTTTTTGATTGTTACAAGAGAAAGAAATAAAAATTCTGCTTGATTTCAGGTTTTATATTTTAGGCTACATCTGCTTAGCTTGTACTCTATTATTATAGAAACTGGCTCCCGGAAATGGAATACCATCATCATAAAAATCAAAATATGTGACATTCGTTTAGCAAATTGTATAGCAGGTAGAGAGGACCAAGCTCAGGCTAAAGAGAGGTGCCCCTAGTATGCTGCTTGGAAATATGTGGTAACTTAGAAACAGACCACCATGCTACCAAGCTTGTAGCTTTGGGGAATCAGGTAGGAAACAAAGTCATATTTTTGGTGTATGCTGGCTGCTACTTGAAATTTTTAGCAAAGTGCTATAAGAGACATGAGATTAAATTAGACAAAAATGACCCATTTGCATATAGAGACGGAAGGGAATGTAGCTCTAGTAATGTAGAGCCTATCTGTGAATGCAATTTAATGGATTAAAATGCCATTAACTTGAGGCCTTGAGGACTGGAAAAGTCAAGTGCTTCTGTTCCCCAAAGAACATGATATAACACTTGTCAGAGTCAGCCCAGGAGCAAAGATTGGTGTTAGATTAGCAGCTAACTTCCCAAGACTTCATTTTCAGTTGGCATTAAGGTAGCTGATATTAAGTTAAGGGGAAGAGAGATGAGCAGTGTAGAGAAAGAGAATAAATTAAAGATGAGTGAATATAGGTTTTATAGAAATTTGTCCAAAAGAGGTCTTCGAATGGGACTACTCCATATGGAACTGACTAGAAGCAAATAGACAAGAATTTGACTAAGGTTTTGTGGGAATTTGTTACCAAAGAAATCTCAAGTCTAGAGTACAAGAACCTATGATTGTTAAATCTCTAACGCAATGCTCGGTCCCCCGAAGCTGCCCAGAGTAGACCATGCTCTTTCTTGCTCCCTCTGACATGAATGGTGGACAGGGAAAAACCTCCCAAACACACATAACAAAAGATACAGGGAACAATGAACAAGGGAAATACTTCAGAGCAGGGTGGACCAAGAAACTTACTCCACCAGCAGGAAGGAAGCTTTCACAATTTGTGCCCGGAAGAATTTAACATTCACCATGGTCTGAAAACCACTATGAGCTTTCCATTCTTTACATTTCTCAAAGGGTGTTTTTTCTTTCTTTCTTTTTTGAATTAAAAAAAAATTGTGGTAAAATATATATAACATAAAATTTACCATTTTAACCATTTTTAAGTATGCAACTCAGTGGCGTTTAGTACATTCACATTATTGTGCAAGCATAGCCAACCATCCACCTCCAGAACCTTCTCACCTTCCCAAACCGAAATTCTGTACTGATTTAACAATAACTCTCCATCCCCCTCCACCATCTTGCTCTCTTTGTGAATTTGACTATTCTAGGTATTTCGTGTAAGTAGAATCATACAATATTAATCCTTTTTGTGTGTCTGACTTCTTTCATTCAGCACAATGTCTTCAATGTTCATCCATGTTATTGTTTAATGTCAGAATTTTGTTCTTTTTTTATTTCTTCATTTTTTTTGAGAGAGAGAAGAGAGCATGCCCATGTGCACGTGTGCACACAAATGGGGGTGGCGGTTAGAAGAAGAGGGAGAAGCTGACTCCCCGCTGAGCAGGGAGTCCCGATGCAGAGCTTCATCGCAGGACCCTGGAATCACGACCTTAGCTGAAGGCAGATGCTTAATTGACTGCGCCACCCAGGTGCCCCCAGAATTTTGTTTCTTTTTACAGCCGAATAATATTCCATTTATGTATTCTTGACTGGAACCTTCCATAGGCAATTTGTCCTTCTCAGGATACCACAACTGGCATACTGCCCTTCCCTATTCTTCCATTGTGTATTGGAATTGGGAAAGACTTACAACCTGTGTTTAGTTGATGGGTTACCAGATCAGAAGAACCACTTTTAGACCTAATAGAGGGGACTCCACTCTGGTCCTGGATTTTTAGCTGCATTGGATAGGATTACTAGATAGGATTTTAGACAGCTCCCTTACAGAGGAAAGATGAGGATGCATAGATACCTAGGTGGCTAGAAGAGAAAAACTGTGACAGAGACTGTTAAGTGTCCCTTAGAATATTCATTCATAATAGAACCCCCAGAGTTTATCCAAGCATAGAACTTCCCAGCAAGAAACTGCATTTCTTAACCTACCTTTAAGGTAAGAGAGAGGTGACTAAGTTCTGGACAACTAGATGTCAGTAGAAGTAACGTGTTAAACCTTCTAGTCATATCCATTGCATAGGAAATTGCTTATATTTCACTTCCTCTCCCTTTCCCCTTTTAGAGAACCAGAACAAAGATGGGCCAAGGAACTGTTTTTCACCATGAGGACCACACTCTAGGGGATAGTTGAGCAACACACTAGGAGAAATTGTGTCCCTGAATGATCCCTTGGAGCAAAATCCCTACTAGCCAAGACTGAACAAATTCCTACATGAGAGAAAAACTTACCATCTTGATGAATTCACTGGTTCTTTGGAGTTTTTAATCTTACAGTAGCTTAATCAATACCCTATGTATTATAATTAGATTATAAAAATATAGATTGATCACTGAGGAATATTTCTGATATTTAGAAACACAAGCATATTAACATTCTAAATGTTTTCACTACATCTTAAATGATTGATAAGTAAGGGACTGTATCTTAATCTTCATATTCCTAGCATTTATCCTATTGTCTGACATGGTAATCAATGTATATTTCTTTCATTAATTAATCAAATAATTCACACAATGACACTAGTAATATAAGAATGGCTGTGTGATTCAAATAGCCTTTTAAATGAACATTAATTTGGGTGCCTGGGTGGCTCAGTTGGTTAGGCGACTGCCTTCGGCTCAGGTCATGATCCTGGAGTCCCGGGATCGAGTCCCGCGTCGGGCTCCCTGCTCAGCAGGGAGTCTGATTCTCCCTCTGACCCTCCCCCCTCTCATGCTCTATCTCATTCTCTCTCTCAAATAAATAAATAAAATCTTTAAAAAAAATAAAATAAAATAAAATAAATGAACATTAATTTGCCTCCTTTATCTATTAATTGTAGTTGTTTCCCTAATGTCTAGCCTTGTGCCTTCTCATCAAGGTTTGACTGAATTATTACTCATCATATCTGTCCTATCTGAATGAAAAATGCCCTTGATCCCCATTTATTTGTCCTAGAAAATTTTTTTTATTCTTATGTTAATCCCCATACATTACATCATTAATTTTAGATGAAGTGTTCCATGATTCATTGTTTGTGCATAACACCCAGTGCTCCATGCAGAATGTGCCTTCCTCAATACCCACCACCAGGCTAACCCATCCTCCCACCCCCCTGTCCTAGAAAATTCTAACATTTATTTTAACAGCAAATTTAGAACAACAGAAGATGAAGTATTTAGTAAGTATGGAGATGTGCTTGTTAGAAGATTTAAAACTTTGTTTTCATATTTTTATACTCCCACAGCCCAATTTTCATGGCAAATTCCATACTACAGTATTCCAAAATATTACGAGGTCACACAGAACTAAGTCCTCAGATAACCTCTTCCACACAAATTTAATTTAAATAAGAAAAGCATCCAGTTCTAATTGTGATAATTATCTGAGTGGCAATACTCATTAATATGGTCTCTAACAGAATAAATAAAGAATATGTGTGGAGAGCACAGGAATAATATAACTGGGCCACACTATTCAACACAATGGAAGGAAAAACTGCTACTCATTTTCCTGTTGAGTATCAAATTCATTTTCTCCTTCAAGCTCATTAGTACTGGATATGGTATTGTTTTCCTCATAAGCGAAAAGTCAGATTATGAAATTGAAAATTGCTATGTTAGGGAGGCATTCCAATATACTGGACTGAGCAATGAATTTGGAGTTAGAAGTTCTGACTGGCACTGAATACTGGCTCTGCAATTAAATTTTTTTTTTCTTTTACTTTGGACAAGTAATCTAACCTTTCTAAGCTTCAAATTCTCAACTTATGAGAATAGTAAGATGGGCTAGATGATGACTAAGGTATTTTCTGGTTGTAGAGTTTTATGATTCTATAAATTTCCCAATCCACCCCATAACATTAAAAACTCATTTAACATATATTAGTTGAGCAACACATTTTGTGTTAGGCACCATGTTAGATCAGTGTTGAAGATAAATGACCAAGATAGGCATGATCTCTGTCCCTCTGGAGTTTACAGTCAAATGGAAAGACAGAGAACATAATAATAATTATAACACTAAATAATTGCGTTTTTGAGAAGTGCCGCCAAGAAAGGTGGATAATGATAAAAGATATAAAACAAACAAAGCTATTCAAGTCTAGAGTATGGGGAATCTCCTCAGATTAAGAAATATTTAAGCCAAGGGCGCCTGGGTGGCTCAGTTGGTTAAGCGACTGCCTTCGGCTCAGGTCATGGTCCCGGAGTCCTGGGATCGAGTCCCACATCGGGCTCCTGGCTCGGCGGGGAGCCTGCTTCTCCCTCTGACCCTCTCCCCTCTCATGCTGTTTCTCTCTCTCTCTCTCAAATAAATAAATAAATAAAATCTTTAAAAAAAAAAAAGAAATATTTAAGCCAAGACCTACAGCAGAGGGAATGTCCAGAGGGGAAATAGTATGAGCAAATTCCCTGTAGTGGAAGAGAGTTCTTGGTCCAGTTAAGTTGCTGAAACCAAGCTAGTGTTGCTGGAGAGCAGAGTGAGGGAGAAAGTGGTACAAAATGAGACAAGACAGGTAGGCAAGGTCAGGTCTTTTGGAGCCTTAAACACAAACATTTTGGACTCTGTACAAAGATATATGGGAAGAGATAGGAGGGTTTTAAGTAAGGAAGCGATGTGATTTTGCCTTTAAAACATCACTCTCTCCCTGAGAAATACTGTAGGTAGCGATTGTAGATACGAGGAAACCAGATCAGAGGCTATTGTAGCAGATAGATGAGAGATGATAGGGATTTTAACAGGGTTCTTATAGTTAAAATGGAAATAAGTGGATAGATTTTTGATATATTAGAAGCTAGGATCTACCAAAATTGTGATTAATTTGGATCTTAGTGTTGAAGAAGTATGAGATTTCAAAGGTCATTTCATACTCTCAGGCTTCAGCTGCTAGTAGATGCGGATAACATATATCAAGCTGTGTTACATCCCCCTTTGGAGAAGGGGGAATAAAGATTTCCACTTGTAATAATGAGTTGTGTTGCCCATGAAACACCCAAGGAAAATGTTGAGTAGCATTTGGATACACAGGTCTAAATTTTCATAGAGCTATTTGGGATATATAATGTATATTATTTTATATATATTATTAGGACAGGAGCTGTTAACATGCATATGGTATTTTATGCATATGGAGGGGAGAACGGGGAAGAGGGGGAGGAGGGGAAGGAGGGGGGAGAAGAAGGAGATGGAAGAGGAGAGGAGGAGGAGGAGGAGGAGAAAATAATGATAATAATAATAATAATGGAACTAGTTGGTTGGAAATGTTCCCCAAAAGGTAGAAAAGAATGAGATCCATAACACAGGCAGACTTTAGTTGGAGGAGGGACATATCCTTTAACAGAAAGAAAGGAGAAAAAAAATAATAAAGATACAGAAAGATTTATAAATTTGGAAACAAGAAGCTGAAGTGGTCTCCCTATGATGGCTTCCATTTTTTTTTCTGCAAAACAGAAGTTTTATATGCTGAAATTGCTGGAAGTGAGGCAAGAGATCAGAAATTTGAAGAGAATGGAGAAGGTTTAAAATAGGAGTTTTAGAAAGTAGGAAAGATAGCTAACTAGAGAAACACAGGAATACTGCCAGCCCCTGTTGAGGCAGTTAAAACAGGCAGCCATGAATCATAGAACAACTTTTCGGCTTCATTGTGCCATTGTATTAAAGTGAATTTCATGAACATGGAGCCAGAACCCCAGAGAGAAGGCTGTATGTACTCAACTGTGGATACTTGGCTGGACAAAAGGGCAAGAAAACATAGTTTCAAAAGTCTGTAGCCACAGACTACAGAACATATGGTAGATGTACAAGAAGTGAAGAAGAGGAGGCTGATGAGTAAAGAGAAAAGAGATGGGACAATTAACTGGATGCCATAGAATTCTAAATGGCAGAAGAGGTTTAATATAAATAATTTGGAAGCAGATCTCCAAATAAAGGAGGTTGTGGTCTGAGGATTACAAAATTAGAGCTTTTTTAAGTGAAGCAATTCTGAGTAGTGTAAATGCCCAGTATGGGGCCCAAGTAAGGGCTGGTGGCAGTGAAAGTGACAAGAATGTCTCTGGATGTGAAAAGAGTCTTCTGTCTCTACCCTTGCCTGGGTCTCTCCTGTCTTTAAATAAAAGTTCAACAAAATTTAAAGAGCTTATTTTGAAGTGATGCCAAATCATCATGCCCAGGATGACCATTTGTCTAGGGTCAGCCCTGACGGAGGTGGAGGGAACAGCAAATTATCTGCTGGGAGGGAACAGTAAGCCATCTGCTGGGAGTACTGACAGTTGTTCAGGGAATACTTTCTGAAGGAGGTGACACCTGAGCTGAGTCTTACACAGTAAGTACTAGTTAGCAAGGTAAAAGAGAGGTGTAAGGAAAAGTTCCAGACAAAAAAAGCAAGCATGTGAGAGATACTTATATTTTTTACTTTTTTAAAAAAGATTTTATATATTTATTTGAGAGAGAGCACGAGAGATGGGGAGAGGCAGAGGAAGAGGGAGAAGCAGGCTTCCTGCTGAGCAGGGAACCTGATGTGGGACTCGATCCCAGGACCCTGAGATCATGACCTGAGCCGAAGGCAGATGCCTAGCTGACTGAGCCACCCAGCGCCCCATGTGAGAGATATTAAATCAATTTATTCATAAATTGTTTGTTTCATTCAAGGAAAGCTAGTCACCTTGAAAACACAAAGATATTTCAGAAAAGTTCTCAAATGAGGAATACTGAATGTAAAGCCTCACTGCTATATCTGAAATGATACTTGTTAGATTTCAAGCTTAAGGATAGGAACCAGGGCTATCTTGAATACCTCTATTCACTTAGTACCTACAATAATAATTTGGTATATAGTAGGTATTCATTACATAATTGTTGAAAAATGAATGAATAAATTCAAAGGCTAGTCTAAGTCCCAGTATTAATTATATTTCAGAGAACTTGTGAATAAAATATGACATTTTGAACTAATGCAGAAATATACGAATTTATTCCTTTAAGCAATGGTCATACAGTCTTTGAGCACCTCCAATTTCAGAGAATTTGCTGCATTTTAAAGATAATTGGTTTTTGGACAGTTCCAGATGTTAGAAGGATCTTCCTGATACCATGTCAAAATTTCCTGACTTTAATTACCACCCTAATTCTCCTATCTCACCTCTGAGATTATGATTAATTCCTCTTTGACAAGGCACAGTTCAAACATGTCAAGGTAGCATACCACTTATCACCTTTCCTTCTATCCTCACCTAGCTTCCACACCAAACCTCTTTTCCCCAGGCTAAGTACAGGAATTTCTTCTTTCTTTACCCATCACTCTTTGTTAGCTGTTATTCACTTGGTAGGTCTCAGATTAACTACTACTTTAGTCTCAGAAAAGCCTAACACAGGAAGATTAGTTCTCCTCATTATAAATTCCTGTATTACCTTAATTTTTTTTTTCTCATGGCACTTTTTGAATGTCTGTCTTACCTGCTAAACACAAAGTACATTAAGAGAATTGGGCCCACAAGGGGGAAAGACACACAAAATCACTATAGGGAGATTAAATTTGAATGAGACAGATAATTGTTAACTGAGTAAACAATAGAAAATTATAAATGACATAAATCTTTAAAAAAGCACTAGATAGAGAATAATATGGGAATAATGGAAAAGCCAAGGTCAGGAAAGGCCTTTCTGAGAAGCTGATATTTAAGGTGAAACTCAGAGGAGTAGAATTTAGTTAGGTGAAAATTTGGGTTTAGGATATTCCAGAAAGAATGTCAGTGTGGGAGAGGTCTCTGAGGCTTAGCATGCTAATACAGGTAGAGTAGACCTAGTGAGAAAATAAATGGGGGTGGGAGGGATTCACTGAACAGAGTGAGCATGCTATGTTATTTGATGGAAGTGTAATGTTAGGGAAACAAAGAGATCTTGAAACTTTACTGGTGCAACAAAACTTGACTAATTTCATGTCTACAAGACAGGGATACTATTTATAATCAATATAAAAATATTAAAATACAATTAATTAGATTTTTACTTCCAGCCAAAATGGTGAAACAGGGAGTAGAGTTAGTCTTCCTTCTGAATCAAATAAAAAACCAGACAAAATATATGAAACAATGGCTTTCAAGACATTGGACATGAGATGACGAAGCATAATGAACTCTAGAAATGGGAAACGAAATTAGTTGAGTCCTACAATTGTCACAGGTTAGTCTCTTCTGAGAGTTTCTAGGTTGAGGTGTGGGGCATGGGGACACAGATAGAGCCCAGTGGCCTTCCTGAATTGGCAGGATGGAGCTGAGAGTCTGGGAGACCAAGGGGTTTCACATAGAAGAGAAAATACACAAAAAGAGCATTACAGAGATCTTCAGAGGTCTCCCTTGAGTATTTATCAGTATATGCATGTGAAGAAACTACCTGAAAATGAAGAAAGAACTATCCAAAGGTTAAGAGGGAACAACACAAAGTAGGCAAACAGGGCCAGGAATAGTGCCTCTTCTCACCATTCAGCCTGGTAAATATGCAATTAACAGGTATTAGGAAGTGTACTCAGGAGGATCTTATGTCAGTTGTGGAGATAAATTAGCCTTAGAGTCAATGCTGTCTTGGTCCACAACACAAAATGTAAAATCAATATGCAAAGGAATCACTGTTTTTATGTAACTTAACTGTGACCCAGAAGAAATCATCAAGAATATTTATAGAAATACAGAACTATCCAACACCAAATAAGGTAAAATACAATATCTAATATCTAACATAAAATACCCAGGCTTGTAAGCCAATACCATGTAAATACATCTTTCATAAATAAAGATGAAATAAATATTTTCTCATATGCACAAAAGCTGGAAGGATTTATCACTAGCAGACACAAACTACAATAAATGTTAAAGGACTCCTGCAGGCAGAAGAAAAATGATACCATATGGAAATATAAATCTAGGCAAAAAAATAACAATCATTGCAAATAAGGACTAAGATGGGTAAATATATAAGATTTTTTTCATATTATTTAGATCTTAAAAGATAAATAGACAATTAGGACAAAAATATCAAAAATGCAATGTGGAATTTATAACATATGTAGAAGTGAAATATATGACAACAATAGCTGAAGGCTGGAGATGGGGAGAAAAACAACTATCCATTGTAGGATTCTTACACAATAGTTAGTGGTATAAAATCTCTTGAATGTAGATTGTAAAAAGTTACTCTAGGTAACCACTAAAATAAAAAAACAAGGAGTTATTACCTAACAGACTAACAAAGGAGATAAAATTAAGTCATTAAAAATGCTCCATGTATCCAAAATAATGCACAAAGGGGGTAATAATTGGACAAAGAACAGATGAGACAGATACAAAACAAGATTAATCACATTAAATTAAGATGATCTAACTATACCAATTAATCATCTGAAACTGTCTGGCTGCATAAAACAATCCTCCCCAAGAAAGCAACAACCAACCATAGAAACCACTTAAAAACACATATGCTTTATTTATTCATTCATTCATTCATTTATTATTTTGATCTTAAGATTTTATTTATTTATTTTTAGAGAGAGAGAGCATGAGTGCAAGTAGGGGGAGGAACAGAGGGGGAGGGGGAGGGAGGGGAAAGAATCTCAAGCAGACTCTGCTCTGAGGGTGGAGCTTGATATGGGGCTCGATCTCAAGATCCTGAGATCATGATCCTGAGATCATGACCTGAGCCAAAATCAAGAGTTGGACTCTTAACTGACTGAGCCACCCAGGCACCCCTTTCATGTCTTTTAATGTTCCATTATGAGGAGTAAAATGTGTAGGATTTTTATGTCCTCTTGTTGAAGTAACCTTTTTATCATTATTAAATGATCTCTTTTATCCATGTAATACAAAGTTTGTTAACTTTTTAAAAAGAAGTATTAATATATCGACCATTGATTAAAAAAAACTAGAACAGAAAAAATATAATCTCAGTAACAAATATTAATCAATCAATATTGATAATCTCAATATCAAATGCAGAAAAAGCATTTAACAAAATCATACTTATATATCTGATAAAAACTCTAAGAAAACTAGGAATTGAAAGTAATTCCCTCAACTGGATAAAGAACATCTACAAAAAGCTTACAACAAACCTCATACTTGATGGTGAAAGCCAATGGTGAAAGCTTTCATCCCAAGATCAGGAATAAGAAATTGACATCCTCTCTTACCATTTCAATTCAATATACAGTGGTTCAGGAGGCTCTAGCCAGTACAATAAGGAGAAAAAGAATGTGACCAGATCAGAAAGGAAGTAACAAAATAATCTTAATTCACAGAGGACATGTTCACCCTGAGTTGGAAATCCAATGGAATCTATGGGGAAAAAACTTCTACAATTAATAAGGAAGTTAGGCAAAGTTGGAGAAGGAAAGATCAGGAAAAAAAAAATCAATTTTACTATTATGTGTTAGCAATGGACAATCAGAAATTGAAATTAGAATCTATAATAACATGAAAAATATAAAATACTTAATGATAAATCTGTCTAAATGTGTTCATTGAAAACTACAAAACACACACACTCTCTCTCTGTCAAATAAATAAAATCTTAAAAAAGGAGGGGGCACCTGGGTGGCTCAGTTAGTTAAGTGTTTGCCTTCGGCTCAGGTTATGATCCCAGAGTCCTGGGATCAAGCCCCATGTTGGGCTCCTTGCTTAGCAGGGAGCCTGCTTCTCCCTCTCCCTCTGCCTGCCACTCCCCGTGCTTGTGCTCTCTCTCTCTGTCAAATAAATAAATAAAATCTTAAAAGAAAAAAAAGAAAACTAAAAAAAAACATATTTAAGGAAAAGTATAAACCTGATTAAAGAAATCCAATATCTAAATAAATGGAGAGATATTGCAAGTTCACAGATAGGAGACTCAATATTGTCAAAAAGCCAGTTCTTCCCAACTTGATCTATAGATTCAATGCAATCCCAATCCCAGCAAGTTATTTTGTGGATATATACAAACTGCTCCTAAAGTTTATAAAGAGAGGCAGAAGATCCAAAATAGCTGACACAATACTGAAGGACAAGAACAAAGCTGGAGGACTAACACTCCCTGACTTCAAGACTTAAAATAAAGCTACAGTAAGCAGAACAGTGTAGTATTGGTGAAAGAATAAACATCTAGATCAATGAAACAAAATGGAGAACCCAGAAATGGACCCATGTATTATAGTCAACTGATCTTTGACAAAGGAGCAAAGGCAATAAAATAGAACAAAGATAGTCTTTTCAAAAAACGGTGCTGGGTCGGGCGCCTGGGTGGCTCAGTTGGTTAAGCAACTGCCTTCGGCTCAGGTCATGATCCTGGAGTCCCTGGATCGAGTCCCACATCAGGCTCCCTGCTCGGCAGGGAGTCTGCTTCTCCCTCTGACCCTCCCCCCTCTCATATGCTCTCTCTCTCATTCTCTCTCTCTCAAATAAATAAAATCTTTAAAAAAAAAAAAAAAAAACCAGTGCTGGAACAATTGTACTCCACATGCAAACAAGTGAATCTAGACACAGATGTTACACCCGTCACAAATTAATTCAAAATGGATCACAGGACTTAAAAGTAAAACACAAACTATAAAAATCTTCGAAGAAAACCTAGTTGATCTTAAGTATTATAATACAACACCAAAGGCATAATCGATGAAAGAAATAACTGACGGTTGAGGTTCATTAAAATTTAAAATTGCTGATCTGCAAAAAACAGTAACAAGAGGATGAGAAGACAAATCTTTCACAGGGAGAAAATATTTGTAAAAGACGCATCTGATAAAGGATTATTACCCCAAATACCCAAAGAACTCTCAAAACTCAATGATAAGAAAACAACTTAAACAAAACATGAGCCAAAAACCTTGGACACCTCACCAAAGAAGACATATAGATGATAAATAAGCATATGAACAAACGCTTCACATCATACATCATTAAGGAAAAGCAAATTAAAATGAGGTATCACTTCATACCCCTGGTTAGTACTTGGATGGGAGATATCACTTCATACCTATTAGAATGGCCACATGCAGAACACTGACAACACCAAATGCTGGTGAGGACGTGGAGCAACAGAAACTCATTCATTGCTAGTGAGAATGCAAAATGGTACAGTCACTTTGTAAGACAGGTGATTTCTTATAAAACTAAACATACTCTTACCATACAATCCATCAATTAGGAAGGAAGAAAGGAAGGAAGGAAGGGAGGAAGGCAGGGAGGGAGGGAAGGATGGAGGGAGGGAGGAAGGAGAGAGAAAGGAAGGGAGAAAGGAAAGATGAGGAAGGGAGATTTCCATCTATATTTTCCACCGTTATGCAAATATTAATTCAAAATATATTAGAGACCTAAATGTAAAATCTACAATTACAAAACAGCTGGAAGTAAATATAGGAAAAAAGATTGTATGACCTTGGGCTAGGCAAAAATTTTTTAAATATGACACCAAAAGCATGATTTGTAAAAGGAAAAAGTGATAAATTAGACTCCATCAAAATAAAAATAAATCTGCTGTTCAAAAGACACTGTTAAGAGAATGAAATAAGCCACAGACTTGGAGAAAATTTATCTGAAAAGGACTTGTATCTGGAATATATAAAAGATGTTCAAAACTTAATGATAAAGAAAAAAATATTTCAATGAAAAATACAGAGATGCTTAACCAAAGAATTTATATGGTTAGCAAATAGGCATAGGAAAAAATACAAAACACCATTAGTCATTAAGAAAAAGTAAATTAAAACTATAATGAAATACTACCATATGCCTATCAGGATGTCTAAGAATAAGAAAATGTATCAGTGATACTAAGAAATCAATAAATACTTTTGGGAAAACTGAAATAGCCATACAATGCAATACTATTCACCAATAAAAAGGAATGAACTCTTGATATGTACTATAACATGTATGAATCTCAAAATAATTATTCTGAGTGAAAGTCAGACATAAAAGAGCATGCACTGCATGATTTGATTTTTACAAACATCTAGAAAATACAAACTATATTATATATTGATAGAAAGCAGGAGGAATTATAAGGGATTGCATCTAGAAGGGAAGATATTAAAGGATCCTCTGGCAGTGATGGATATATTCATTACCCTAATTGTGGTGATGGTTTTATGGATGTATTCATATGTCAAATCTATCAAATTGTACCCTTTATTTATTTATTTTTAAGATTTTATTCATTTATTTGAGAGAGAGAAAGAGCACGAGCGGGGTGAGGGGCAGAGGGACAAGCAGACTCCCCGCTGAGCAGAGACCCTGATGTGGGGCTCTATTCCAGGACCCTGGGATCATGACCTGAGCAGAAGGCAGATGCTTAACCGACTGAGCCACCCAGGCGCCCCTGTACCCTTTAAATAACTGCATTTTGTGTAGTTTTATTTATGTTGGCTATACTTCAATAAAGTGCTATGCATCTGTGCACATGTATGTATACACAGGTATCCCCCACTTTTCAAAATTTCATGTTATGCCACTTCACTTTTACAGAAGATCTACGTTAGTACCTGGTTCTGCTAACTGGCAGTAATCTGAAGAGGACTTTTGCTTTTATGAAAAAAGGGGCATAGTAAAAATAGCATTGTGTGTTTGTTTTGCAGTGAGACATCATAGAGGTAGTGCATGACCCAAGCAGCGAGAATGGCACCTCCGGGCTCCTTCCCAGTGAGCTATGCTCAGCATCTCAGCATCAAGCTGTGTCTGTGAGCATCTGTGTTTTATCTCAATTTAGTCTGCTCATCCAAGATGTGTGCTAAGGTCTCAGAAAAGCCTAAGAGAGGTTATTTTTGGGTCTAGGAATGCTCAAAAAATTTTCCATATAAATGAATGCTAATTGCTTGTTTGCTATACACCATTTCGGTTTATAAAAGTTTTCATAGAAATGTTCTACTTTTGGATAACAGGGGAAACCTGTATATAATACATATGAAATAGATAATAATACAAAATAATATGTATAATATATAATAAATAATAAAAGGATGCATATATACATATATGATATACATATATCAAGAAGATTACGTGTGTGTATGTGTGTGTGTGTAGGCATATAGATAACTTTCTGTTGAAAGTCATGCTCAAATCTATCCCTTGCTGCAATTTGGTATCCTAAATGTTTGGGATTACCTCATTTTAGGAAGTTACTTGTGTAATATTCTGCTTTATTGTACTTACTTTCATTTACTCTTCTCTGGTTTTCAGCAGTGCCCAGCTTAGCACTTTCCAGATGGCATATACTAGCTAATTCATGGTTGAGTTCAGTAGAAGTAAGCTTCCAGAGGGAATTATTTTCCCCCTAAGGATATCCGTGATGGAACTTTACAAAGAAAGGATTTCTTATAAAAATCACAGTTTAATTAAAAAGTCAAAGAATCTAAACAATTTGGAAATAAAATCCAAATAGTTAAGCATTCCCTCTCACTTAAACCAATTCAAACCTTGCATCGGCTTTCACAGTTTATACTGAAGGAAATTTATTTTTATACTAAGCACCCATTCATTTAGAATATATACAACCAGGAAGATCAAATAAACATGCTTTTTAAAATGGCAGAATGCAATAACTATTGGTATACTAATTAACCTTCTTCTAATCCCCAGGATCCTTTAGACATAAAAATCTTAATACCACAGTGATAGGGGCCACCAATCCAAACCATTACTCGGAACAAAGTGAGGCTCCAAAGCAACTTGCCCAAAGTCCCACTGTTAGTAGGTCTGTATGGATGTGATGTGTCCTATAAATGAGTGCTAGCCCTCTAAAAAGTGCTGCTCTCTGGCTGGCCTGTGGGCAGACAGCCCAGATCACAAATGTGCTCGTTGTTTAGAGCTTGCCAGTACACCTGAAGGTCACTGCAATCATCATCACCTCTGAACCTTTTTTAGTTTAGTCTAAGATGACCCATGTTGAGAAAACAGAGGCAGTTATAGTTTGAAAAAACAAACCATTCTCAGCATGTTTGTAATATGTCCACGACTGTGCCAGGTTCTAATCATGGAAATAAGACACAATCATTTGACAAATGACACAGATTCCCATACTCTCAGATCTGACCAGAGATTGCCCATGTAGAGACATTTCTTTGGGAAGACTGATGAGGGCAAAGTCACAGAGATAGTTCCAGAAACTAGTATCAACAGTATACCAGGCCTATTAAAGATGTTGTATTATATAATCCCTGCAATATTTTGTAAGGCAGCGATTACAAACCCCATTTTATAGACTGAAAAACTGAGGCTATGCCCTGTTAAGCTACTTGCCAAATTCACAACGCAACAAAGTAACAGAGTTACTATTTAAACCCGGGGTTGAAGGATTGCCTAGGATTTCTGCTGTACTACATAGCCTCCCAGACAGAAGGATCCAGCAAAGGGGAAATACTAAGTGTTTTCATTTTATTCAGGAAGTGTATTTCATATCCAAATTCAGGTCATGTCATTGAGGACTTTCTGAAAATATGTCTTATACTGCTTTTAATTTTTCAAAATCATGAGTGCCATGATTCTGTTTCTCAAAAAAAGAAGTAATAGAATCAGAAACAGTAAGTAGAATAGATTTGTAAGAAATAAATCACTGAGCAAACCTAATTACTTTCTTTCTTCCCACAGAATTACATGGCCAAAAGATAATGGAAGTACAAAAGACACAATATATCTTGATTACTAATATAACAGATAGTGTCTCTTAGACATTAACTCGCACAATTAATTGAAAATCGTCTCAATCTGGAATAAAAATTGACTTCATAGAAACAAAAGGGCAACGTCATAGACTGTCAGGGACCATTCTGCGCTGCCTGCCTTGCCCTGCCCCAGTGGCCATTTGTCATGGTACTTGCAGGGGCAGCAATTGTCTGGAATTATGAAGCAGACAAATGCTTCTGTCTAGTGCTGGCTCTGCCTAGCTAGGAGACCCAACTTGCATTAGTTGGAAATAAAAGTGGGGAGCCATGGAGAAGTACAACCAGGCAAATGAATAGCAACCATAAAACAAATACATAATAATTGAAGAAAAGAAGTGTGCAAAACCACCAGAAGGAGCCATCAGGACTTCCAGAATTTTGTTGCTGAATTTAAACTGAGGAAACAATGCATCAGTCAGAGTCAGCCTTGAAAACATACAGAATGGAGCCACTGGGACAGGAAGTGAACCATGTTGGATTTAGCAAAGTTCAGAAACCTGCCCAAGGGCACAGCTGTCATTGAAGGGTTGGAGGGAGAACTAAAGCACTAGTGTGGCCCTGTCTCCTGATTTTAACCACCTGAGCTCCAAGGACACTCCGTGTAAAGATGGACACCATCAACTCACACTTCTCTACCTCCTTGAAGCCAGGCACTCGAGGCTTCACAAGTCAATGAGATGACCTGGGGTGGTTAGTAGTAGAAAGCACAACTTCCTGTAATGAAGATAATTGGGGCCCACAGAGCGGTAAATAAAGAGACAGATCCCTGCTTTCCTCCTAGGAACCTGTGGATTCTTTTGAAGAAATGAGATCTTGGTTTAATCAGAAGACATGGAAAGGGCCTGTGCAATGCACCTGTTGGGTCTCTAGCCAGGACAGAGATGGCCAGGTTTGCCCAAGTGATCACACCCTCAGGCTTTGCCCAGGAGGTGCCGTCATTCAGGTTTTACACAGAGTGACAATTTGGATTACTTGTTAGGATGAAGGCAAATTCCTCATGAATCACACAGAGCAAAGAATTCTATGTTTGCTATTCTTTTTAAAGATTTTATTTATTCATTTGAGAGAGAGAGAGAGCACAAGCAGGGGGAGAGGCAGAGGAAGAGGGAGAAGCAGGCTCCCTGCTGAGCTGGGAGCCTGATGTGGGGCTCGATCCCAGGACCTGGAGACCATGACCCGAGCCAAAGGCAGACACTTAACCATCTGAGCCACCCAGGCGCCCCTGTTTGCTATTTAGAGATACAAACTGTCCCAGGGCATAGCTTCTGGTTGCCTGAGCTGAAGATAGGCAACCTCTAGGCAAAAAGAGGAAGCCCTCAAAATGTTTTTCCATATTCTGGAGATTACATTTTGCCTCACTGAGTGTGATAGAGTGAGACTACTACAGCTTCAGACCAAAGCTTTTCAAAATTATGCCAATGGGAAAGTGCCCCAAAGTGACAATACTTCTTATGCAAGAACTTGAAAGATTATTTTATCAATTACTAGCAAGCCATGTACTTTTGTACTAATCAGATGTCATTTTATACTTGAGTATAGTGTCGATGCATAAGAGCAGACATTAGTGGTTTAAGAAAAATTCAGAAGTCTGGGGTCTGCTTTCATGGGGGTGCCACGGCGGGACGGGCTGGAAAGATGCCAGTGGTGGTGATAGCGGAAAGTGCCTTTAGTTTCAAAAAGTTGCTGGATCAGTGCGAGAACCAGGAACTCGAGGCTCCTGGAGGAATTGCTACTCCCCCAGTGTATGGTCAGCTGTTAGCTTTATATCTGCTCCACAATGACATGAATAACGCAAGATATCTTTGAAAAAGGATACCACCTGCTATAAAATCTGCAAATTCTGAACGTGGGGGCATTTGGTCAGTAGGACAAAGAATTTGGCATAGAGATTTCCCTGGGATCTATACGACCATCAACGCACACCAGTGGTCTGAGACAGTCCAGCCAATCATGGAAGCACTTAGAGATGCAACGAGAAGAGCCTTCACTCTGATCTCTCCAGCCTACACCTCCATCAGCGATGATGATTTCGAAGCCTTTGTGGGGCTCCCTGTGGAAGAGGCCATGAAAGGTATATTGGGTGGCTCAGTCATTAAGCGTCTGCCTTCAGCTCAGGTCATGGTCCCGGGGTCCTGGGATCGAGCCCCGCATCGGGCTCCCTGCTCAGCAGGAAGCCTGCTTCTCCCTCTCCCACTCCCCCTGCTTGTGTTCCCTCTCTCGCTGTCTCTCTCTCTGTCAAATAAATAAATAAAATCTTAAAAAAAAAAAAAAGAACAAGGATGGCAAGCGGACTCCACCACAAGAATGGTTATGCCCAAAAAGCCAGTTGCAGGGGCCCTGGATGTGTACTTTAACTGGTTTATTCCTTTATCAGAGCCTACCCCAGTGTCCCCGATCCCCAATGAACAGCCATTAGCCAGACTGACGGATTATGTGGCTTTCCTCAAAAACTGATGTAGTGTTCTGAATTCAAGATCCACGTTCAGAATCCTGTATACTGACAGAGAAATGTAAAATTTTTATTTTCAATTTATTGGATGGATGAAGCACCTCAGCATTCCTTACTGAGGATGTGATAAAATCCATATATAAAAGTGTATTATATGTATTTTGTCCTTAAACATTATGCTGAATAGTTGTTGAAACAATTCTCATTTTGTAATATTTGACAATTTGGATGGAGCCCGTCAGTATTATGCAGTTTATATTTCCTACTGACTTATGAAGTACAGCTCTCCTGCTTTGTGTAGGTCAGTGGTTGTCAGCTGTTTTTCCCTGCCCCAGCGCGCAGCACACTCCCATCTGCACTGATTGTTGCTACCTACAGCAATTCATTTGGGGTTTGAAGAGGACCATCCCCATAGGCAGTATCTGAGCTGCTAGGGCTTCTGATGCACCCCCTTCAGATAATATGCTCTTTCTCCTCACCTCCTGAACATCACTTCTACAGAATGCTGAAATGTAGCTGAAGAACCGAAGACCATTTCCTCAGTAAACCAATTTGTGAACTTCAGATTTTTTCCTGATAGCGTGAGTACATCCATTGCTGGCAGTGGAGGGCTTGCCATGAAAATGCAACTATTTAAGAACCTTCAGGAGAAGTATTAGATGTAATGTTCCTTTCAGAAGAAGGGAAACTTAGGGTGGAATGCATTCTATCGGCAAAGAAGCTATTAAGATAAGTGTTCTACTTTGTACAATTATCCTGCAACCTACTGGTTGCTTATATTTATCCTTTGGTTCAAGGTCTGCCTTTTGGAGAAATATTGAACAAGTCTTTCAGTTTTTGTGTGATGCCCTGTAAATATTTGGAGGTGTTTATTGTATCTTCAGGTTAAAAGCCCCCCTGCTTCATTTATTCTGCATTTGTTCAATAAATATTTAATTGCAAAAAAAAAGAAAAATTCAGAGAAAATGAAAAAAAAGAACTTTCTGTAAACTTAAAATATTTAATAATTTTTTTCTGAAAAGGCATCATTTTTCCATCTAAGCAGTAAGATGCATCTAGCTTACATGCTCCATATGCATAATACTTGAGAAACACTGTCTTGGATCCAGGAAATGCTTAATTTGTGAAAATTCGACTCCAGGATTTAAACTTTGTTCATGCCCTAAACATATCTAAAAGTGAGCACCTCCCTTTGTGTTTGTAGCCCACTCTCTTTAACATCTAAGATGAAGTCTCTCCTAATTTTAACAGAATCCTGCTACTGCTACTTCAATGGTCCCAGATAAACATTTTTGGACTCTTTGACATTTTTTTCTAGAAATAATTATTTGTGTTATGTTAGTATGCAGTGATGTTACCATTGTCCTTTTGGAGTTCCTATAGCTTTTTTAAAGCAGAATATTGAGGAAGATTTTTCTGGTATAAATTTCACAAGTTAAGATGAGTCCTTTTTGGGCTATCTAGTTGCAAACAGATACTCTGATGACAAAGATAGGATCCTGTTTACAAACACCTGTGTCATCAGAAGACAGCCTGTCTTCTTTCAAATAATACTGAATTTGGCCAACTTCTGAAACTAGAGTAGAACCTTCTGAAAGATTCTTTGGAGCGCAGTTAAGGATTTAGAACCACTTGGACTATTTTCCAGGATACATGTTCTCCAAGGCTTGCATTTATCTGGGCAAAGTAAAGGTTTCTAAAGGGAAGAACCACTTTTCAGATTTTCCTTGGGGTCCATTATACCCCAGACTTGTTTTCAAACAGACCCTACTCCTCTTAAGATAATCACAATTTACTGAACTTACAAACATATTAAAGGAACACCTTCTAACTAGTATCACCAGTCTTCCCTGTCTAGAGATTATAAATATAATTAGTAGGTGTTTGTACTGCTAAACTTGATCCTGAGCTCAATAGAGCACTTTTTAAGGAATGTTTTTCTTGACATAAGAGTTGCCTTAAATCATTTATTGTTTCGTCTTGTTTAAACCAGTATGTTCATCTTCATCTCAGGTTAAACACCGCATGATCAGTGAATCCTTCCCTAACCTGCCATGTGATTCTAAATTATCCCAGATTCCTTCCCATTCATCACACTTGAGTTACCGGTCTGCATATAAGCACCATTCACCACCACACTTGATAGTATGCAAATATCATCAGAGTATGGTTCTGTCCTACTGCAGAACCAAAATCTAGCAGAGTGCTTGGAACATACTTGGAATTGAAAATATGTTGAATAAATGAATTATTTAATTGAAATCTTTGGAGGAATATTTGTGAAACTCTTTAAAACTCTTTGTTCTAATACTACTACACTCATAGAAAGAATTTCAACAGAGCTGTGTCTTAACTCACTGGGTCCCATGAAAAGCCTGACTTTAAATCTCACTGAAAAGCAAACACAAAACAAAAATTCAAAACAATGAGAAACTCTCTAGCCAGCGACCCTTTGTAATGACATGCCACAGACATTAAGGGATCTGTTTATAATACAATTTTTCAAACATTAGCAAAATAATTTTTCAATGCAGTCAGCTTAATAAAAAAAAGTTAGCCTGCAAAAGAAATGCAGATATATTTTTTTAGACATTAAAAACCTCTGTTTAGGGAAAATTTCCTCCTGATGATCTGTAAACTTACAGGTTTAGGCACAAATGAGAAGAATTTATATAAATTCTAAATAATAATAAATAAATTCTGCTCTAAATGAATTTAGGTCTCCCAACTTGACAAATTTTTATTAGAGAAAACAGAGGGAACCAGCAGATGAATTTGTTAAGTGTCAATTGTCCTTAAGGAATCTTGGAGAATGAAAGATATGCCAAAAGATTAGAGAAGGGAAAAAATATGATCTTCATATACATAAAGAGTGTATTCTGTGAATTATCAATCTATGCATTTAGTAGAGATCCAAGACAAAATTCTAGGGGATATTATTAAAAAATTGTTTTAAGTACTTGGAAAATAAAGGAGAATGGGCAAAAAAAAAATCTGTTTAGGTTCCAAATTATTACATATTAATGTGCTAACAGATTTAGGAATATGGAGTAGAAATTTTGTCCAAATAAGGGCTATCTTTGGAGAAAATGATGCTCAAATTGCTTTATAAGAGGATTTTTTTAACCTGGCGGGGCATGTATTAGCTTCACAAAGTTCATAAACTTCCTGAAATTGTGAGCAAATATTTCAAGTATGTCTAAGTACCTTTTATTAGGGAGAGAGCTCATAGCTTCCTTATCTCAGCTTCTAACTCAGAAAAGTTAAGAACTGCTTCAGTAAAGTCTAAGAATCCTAAAGGCAAGTAATATTACTTAGGTGATACTGATTATTCACAGGTCATGTGGATCTCAGAAACTATAAAGTTCAGAGGGTTAGCTCAAGAGAACCCAAAGAACTTACAGTATTCCCTGCAGTGCATACAAATGACTGACTGCAAAATATAGGCTGGCATTTTGGTGATATATAAGGTATAGGTGGTACCACATATTTATCATCGGTAAAGAAACCAGACAGGGCATCTCTCATTATCCAAAAAGCTGAAGGCTTTATAAATCCCTTAACATAAAGATTGATTATTAGTGCTATTCAAACTTGGCTGTAAAGTTTCAGTATGATTGTTTTCATTAAGAAATTCAATAGTCAGGGTGCCCGGGTAGCCAGTCGGTTGAGCGCCTGACTCTTAATTTTGGCTCAGATCATTTTCTCAGGGTCCTGAGATTGAGCCTCCCATTAGGCTCTGTGCTCAGTGGGGAGTCTGCTTCTCTCTCTCTCTCCCTCTGCCCCCCCCTCCCCTTGTGCCTACGCACTCTCTCTCCCCTAAAATAAATAAATAAATCTTGAAAAAAAAAAAAAAAGGAGGGGCACCTGGGTGGCTCAGTTGTTAAGCGTCTGCCCTCGGCTCAGGTCATGATCCCAGGGTCCTGGGATCGAGCCCTGCATCGGGCTCCCGCCTCCGCGGGGAGCCTGCTTTTCCCCCTCCCACTCCCCCTGCTTGTGTTTCCTCTCTTGCTGTGTCTCGCTCTGTAAATAAATAAATAAAATCTTTGAAAGAAAAAAAAGAGTATCACTGTGAAATCATGCTGAAGACTTCAGTAACTCAATTACATATTTTCTGAAGAATACGGGGTTTATGATGGTAGGCAGGGAAATTCCTTTTTTTCAGTCATTAAAGAAATTCATTATAAGTTAGAACCTCTGATTTTTTTACTGAGATATAGTTGACATATAACATTATATTAGCTTCAGATGTACAGGTAATGATTCAATATTTGTGTATATTGTGAAATGATCATTACAATAGGTCTAACATCCATCACTTTACATAAAATATCTGATTAAAGATTTAATTTTTGCAATTACTTGGACACTGGTTAAAAATAAATTGTCCTCTTTACCAGAGGGGAGATGGGTGGGAGGATGGATTAAATAGGTGATGAGGATTAAGGAGTGTACTTGTTGTAATGAACACTGGGTATTGTATGAAAGTGTTAATCACTAAATTGTACACCTGAGTCTAATATTACATTGTATGTTAACTAGCTGGAATTTAAATAAATTCAAACAAACTAAAAAACAAAACAAAAAACAAAGAATCATATTAAATAAATAAATAAATAACATTGTCCTGAAATAAAAATTTACATTTTTAGGGTGAAAAATACAATATATAAGTCCCTCCTATTTGACATAAATAAGGTTCTTTTGAAATTCTATATTATTTAATCATCAAAACAAATCCGTGATGGATATGTTACAGAACCTGGACTGGATCGCCTGACGGAAGAACCAAGCAGCACCTGGAGATCTTGGAGAATAGGAGGTTTACTTAATGCCGGTGAGCTCTGAGGAGACTGATCTCCAAAGGTCTGAGCCCCGAGCACAAACAAAGGGGGCAATTTATACACTTCTACTTCTGCATACTTGGCACTTTTGGCGCGTGCGTGAAGCGGGGCAGGGAGAAGAACCCGGATTGTGGTGCATGGGAAGCAGAGCTGGGAGAAGAACCCGGAGGAGCCCCGGGGCAAGGACTGGGATTCTCTCGCAGGCTTGGTCGGCCATCATAGGATACAGATTTTCCTTATCAGATATACTGTTACTCCCATTTTACAGAGGAGAAAACAAGCCTAGTGCAGGTGAGTAATCCACCCAAGAACACTGAATAAATATACCATGATAGAAATCCACGTCCCTGTCAACTATTCAACGTTTTTCCTGCTACTCATGACTTTTTAAACACTATATTGGGATATAATTTACATTCAATAAACTGCATCTGTTCTAATAATACAGTTTAGTGAGTTCTGATAAATGTATACAACCCTGGAACAACCACCACAATTAAGACTCCAAGGTAATAGTTGAAGGATATTTATTGCACCCTTGTAAGTTTCCTCCCATCTCTTTGTAGTCAGTCCTCTCTCAACTCCAGGAAAAGGTTTTTTTCCCCCTTTTCAAATTCTATACCTTTATTGACTATAATTCACACACTATAAAATTCAGCTGTTAAAAGTGTTCAATGTCTTTAGCATGTTCATAGAGTTGTGCTACTATTACCATATTCTAATTTTAGGACATTGTCATCCCTTCAAAAAGAAACCCCTTACGCATTAGGAGTTACTGCCGATCTCCACCCTTCCCCCGGCATTCCCAACCCCAGCCCTCAATAAACACTAGTTGACTTTTTGCCTAGTCTGCACATTTCAGCTAAGTGGAATCATACGGTACGTGTTTTGGGGGGGAGATAGGCTTCTTTCAGTTGGCGTACATGACAATTCGTCCATGCTATATTATAGCACGGATCAGTACTGCACTTCTGATTGCCAAATATCCACCCTGCAGATGTATCACATCTAATTGCTCTGTTCATTATTTGTTGGACATCGGAGTTGTTTCCACTTTTTGACTCTAATGGATAATAATGCTGCTACAAACATTCGTGTATACATTTTCGCGTAGACATGTTTTTGTTTCTCTTAGGATATATACCTGGAGTGGGACCTCTAGTTTCCTGTCCGGCACCTAAGGAGTTTGGAAGCCATCCCTTCCATCCACACAACAAGGAAAAACCTGAACAAAATGAAAATCAACATCTCTTCTTGGCTGCATCGCAGAACTGACGTCTCAGGGCAGAACACACGTCATAGGGCAGAACACGGCCTCCAACTGGAGAGACAGGCAGATACAGAGAATCACAATTTAGTGAAGCAGAAACCCACGAACTGAAATCTCTGGGAACTGGTACCAGGGTGGGTACACCAAAACTGTTGGAGCCTCAGGGTGGGCAAGTTTGAAAGTTTAAAACTCCAGGAGAACCTAGTCTTAAAGGAAGGCCCCCGAACTTTCGTAAATTTTACCTCCAGAATCCTGCCAGGTTCTCGCAATGAAGACCATGGAAAACTACTCTCCTACTTCCAGCAGGGGAAGGGGCAAAGCAGGCTTTTCTAAATATTCCGGAGAATTCTGTTCTTAATGAGACCTGTTCTCAAAAGAAACTATTTTACCAGAGCCAAACGAACCTAGGAGGGGTAGGAAAGGGAAATACCCCACCGCAGCCTGCTCCACCCTTCTTCGTGAGGAAGGCAAATACCTAGCTCTAGCCTTCTAGTCTCCCCTAAGCGTGAGGGGGACCGAGAAGCGCTTGTGAAAGTCATAGCCCCGGGGCACAAGCTCACTGAAAGACAGACCAAATCGCAGGCCGTGGAATGCTTACTCTCCCCCTGCACTTTACCACAATATCAGTAGGGCTGCAGTGTAACTACAACTGAGGGATACAGCTGAAAGAAGTGCAAGCCTCAGCTTGTATTTAGGAAGTCGCTAGGGAAACCCAAAGATAATAAAGGGACGACAATACACCGAAAATTTTAGCTTATGACATATACAGCTAGGGCAAATAGTAAACAGTCTAATCCTTAGCTGGGATTAGACATGTGTAAACCCTCATATTAAAGGTTATCTCGCTCTGTTTCTTTTACCCAGCATAGCATGTCTGGCTTTCAACAAAAACCTACAAAGCATACTAACAGACAAAAAACACAGCGTGAAATGACAGAGCAAGCATCAGAAGTAGATTCAGATAAGGTATGGAGGGATATTGGAATTACCAGATTGGGAATTTAAAACAACTGTGGTTAAATGCTGAGCACTCTAATGGATAAAGTAGACAGCATGCAAGAATAGATGGGCAATGTAAGGAGAGAAATGAAAAAAATCTAAGGATCAAGGGGAAATGCTAGAAATAAAAAACACTGTAATAAAAATCAAGAATGCCTTTGGTGAACTGATTAATACACTGGACATGGTCAAAGAGAGAATCAGTGAGCTTGAAGAAATGTTGATAGAGACTTCCAAAACTGAAATGCAAAGAGGAAAAAAAATAAAAGGAAATAGAACAGCATATCCATGACCTGTGGGACAATTACAAATGTATTAACACACACGTAATGGGAATACCAGAAGGAGAAAGAAGTAAAGAACAGAAAAAATATTTGAAGCATTCATGGCTGTTAATTTCCCAAAACTTATGGCAGATATCTACAGCGGATTTGCTGAGTCTTATATTAACTGCATGTTTAACATTTGAGTGACTGTTAAACTATTTTCCAAAGTGACTACACCACTTTGCATTTCCACCAGCAAGGTATGAAGGCTACAATTTCTCTACATCCTTGCCAACACATTATTATCTTTTTTTATTATAGTCATCCAGCTGAATGTGAAGTCAGACCTCGTTTGCTTTTCTCTAATGCATAATAATGTAGAGTGTCTCTGCATGTGATTCTTGGTCATTTGTATATCTTCTTTGGAAAAATATCTAATCATTTTCTTTGCCCACTTTTAGCTGGGTTAGTTGTCTTATTATTGAGTTATAAAATGTCTTCATGTTTTCTGGGTATCAGTCCCTTATCAGATATATGATATCAGATATATGACTTACTAATATTTTCTGTAGACTGTCTTTTCACGTTCTTGATGAAATTATTTTTAGCACACTTAAAAAAATTTATTGTAGTCCAGTTTATGTATATATGTATGTTTATACATATATGTACTTATGTATTTTTGCCACTTGTGTTTGGTGTCATGCCAATGAAACCATTGTCTAATTCAAGGTCAAAGAGATTTACTCCTGTTTTCTAAGAGTTCTATAACCTTAACTATTAGAATTATGTCTGTGATCCATTCAAATTAAATTTTGTATATGGTGTAAGCAAGAGGACCGACTTCATTTTTTTGCATGTGAATATTCAGTTGACTTCACATCATTTGTTGAAAAGAATATTCTCTATTAATTTTTCTTGACACTGTTCTTGAAAATCAGTTGCCCATAAATTTATTTCTGGACTATCAGTTCTAGTCCATTTATCTGTGTGTCTATCCTTATGACAGCCCATACCATCTTGATTTGAATTCAGGAAATGTGAGTACCCCAGTTTTGTTATTTTACAAAATTTTCTGGGCTACTCTATGTCTCTGAATTGCTATATGAATTTTCTAATCAGCTTGTCATTTTTGCAAAAAAAAAAAAAACCCAAACAAACAAAACAGAAACAGCTGGGATTTTGATAGAGATCACATTAAATTTGTAAATCAATTGGGGAGTACTGTCATCTTGATAATACTGTCTTTTGATGCATGAACATGAAATGTCTTTCCATTTATTTAGATTTCCTTTAATTTCTTTCAACAAAGTTTTATAATTTCCAGTGAATACAAGTGTTACACTTCCTTGTAAAACTTATTTCTAAGTATTTTATTTTTATGATGCTATTTTATTTTATTTTATTTATTTATTTTAAATTTTATTTTATTATGTTATGTTAGTCACCATACAATACATCATTAGTTTTTGATGTGGTGATCCACGAATCATTGTTTTCATATAACACCCAGTGCTCCATGCAGTACATGCCCTCCTTAATACCCATCACCGGGCTAACCCATTCCCCCACCACCCTCCCCTCTAAAACCATCAGTTTGTTTCTCAGAGTCCACAGTGTCTCATGGTTCATCTCTCCCTCCGATTCCTCCCTCTTCATTTTTCCCTTCCTTCTCCCAATGTCCTCCATGCTATTCCTTATGTTCCACAAATAAGTGAAACCATATGATAATTGACTTTCTCTGCTTCACTTCTTTCACTTAGCATAATCTCCTCCAGTCCCATCCATGTTGATGTAAAAGTTGGGTATTCATCCTTTCTGATGGCTGAGTAATATGCCATTGTATATATGGACCACATCTTTTTTATCCATTCATCTGTTGAAGGGCATCTCAGCTCTTTCCACAGTTTGGCTATTGCAGACATTGCTGCTATGAACATTGGGGTACATATGGCCCTTCTTTTCACTACAACTGTGTCTTTGGGGTAAATATCCAGGAGTGCAATTGCTGGGTCATAGGGTAGCTCTATTCTTAATTTTTTGAGGAACCTCCACACTGTTTTCCAAAGTGGCTATACCAACTTGCATTCCCACCAACAGTGTAAGAGGGTTCCCCTTTTTCCACAACCTCTCCAACATTTGTTGTT
>NC_138379.1:59912780-59927796 GCF_054177405.1 Leptonychotes weddellii
GTTCTCCTCTAGGATTTTGATGGGTTCCTGTCTCACATTGAGGTCTTTCATCCATTTTGAGTTTATTTTTGTGTGTGGTGTTTGAGAATGGTTGAGTTTCATTCTTCTGCATGTGGCTGTCCAATTTTCCCAGCACCATTTGTTGAAGAGACTGTCTTTTTTCCATTGCATATTTTTTCCTGCTTTGTTGAAGATTATTTGACCATAGAGTTGAGGTCCATATCTGGGCTCTCTATCTGTTCCATTGGTCTATATGTCTGTTTTTGTGCCAGTACCATGCTGTCTTGGTGATCACTGCTTTGTAATATAGCTTGAAATTGGGCAATGTGATGCCCCAGCTTTGTTTTTCTTTTTCAACATTTCCTTGGTGATATGATGCTATTTTAAATAAAATTTTTTCTTCATTTAATTTTCAGACTGTTCATTATTAGCAATGGGATTTTAGTTGATATTTGTGTAGTGATATTTTGTCCTGCAAATTTCCTGAACTCATTTATTTGCACTTACAATTTTTAGGTGGATTCCTTAGGATTTTCTATATACCTGATCATGTATCTGCAAAAAGTGATAATTTCCTTTTTCCTTTATAATTTGAATGCCTTTTATTTCATTTTCTTGATTTTTTCCCTGCCTAGAAACTCTAACATAATGTTTATTAAAAGTGGAATGACAGGGGTGCCTGGGTGGTTCATTGGCTGAGCGTCTGACTCTTGACATTGGCTCATGTTGTGATCTCGGGGTCCTGAGATTGAGCCCCACTTTGGGCTCTGCACTGGGCATGGTTCCTGCTTGGGATTCCCTCTCTCTCTCTCCCTCGGCCCTTCCCCTGCCTTCTCTCTCTTTAAAAAGAAAGGAAAGGAAAGGAAAGGAAAGGAAAGGAAAGGAAAGGAAAGGAAAGGAAAGGAAAGGAAAGGAAAGGAAAGAAAAGGAAAGAAAAGAAAAGAAAAGAAAAAAGAAAAAAGTGGCAGGTCAGACAACTTTGTCATGGTTCTGATCTTAGGAAGAGAACATTTTGTCTTTCATATAATGTTAGTTGTGGGTTTGTTTAGATGCCCTTAACTGGGTTAAGATAGTTCCCTTTATTCCAAAACTGTTGATGGATTGTTTTGATTTGTTTTGTGCTGTTTTATCATGATGAAGTACTAGGTTTTGTCAAATGCTTTTTGTGTCTATTGTGATGTGTCAGGTGCTTTTGACTTTTATCCTATTAATATGATGTATCACATTGACTGATTTTTACATGATAAACCATATTTTCATTTCTTTGATAAATCTACGTTTGTTTGTCTGTTTTAGGGTTTCATATACATTTAATCATTTAGTATGTTTTTTTGTTGTTGTTCCTGTTCTTCAGACCAAGATAATATTCTTTTTTTTTTTTTAAGATTTTATTTATTTATTTGAGACAGAGAGAATGAGAGACAGAGAGCATGAGAGGGAGGAGGGTCAGAGGGAGAAGCAGACTCCCTGCCGAGCAGGGAGCCCGATGCGGGACTCGATCCCAGGACTCCAGGATCATGACCTGAGCCGAAGGCAGTCGCTTAACCAACTGAGCCACACAGGCGCCCCCAAGATAATATTCTTGAGATTGATCAATGCTCTTTCCTGTATCAGTAGTTCATTTGTTTTTATTGCTAGTAGTATTCTGTGGTATGGGTAGAATATGACATTTTTCATCCATAACATATTAATGGACATCTGGTTTGCTTTTAAATTTTGGCTAGAATGAATAAAGCTACTATAAATATTTGCATACAAGTCTCTGTGTAAATATTCATCTTCATTTACCTTGGGTAAATATCTAGGAGTGCAATTTCTGGGTCATATGGTATATGGAAGTTTACCTCAAGAAGAAACTGATAAATTTTATTCCAGTGTAGTCATGCCATTTTAAATCTTCACCAGCCGTGTATGAAGTTCAGTTGTTCTACAACTTTGCCAACACTTTTATTGTCAGTCTTTTTTTTAGCAGTCCTAATGGACATATACATGCTGAAACCTTTCCATGTGCTTATTATCCATGTCACTCACATAGCTTCTTTTCTAATGTGTTCAAGTTGTGTTTCTTCTTTTGTTTTATTCTTTGGATTAAAATCATTTTTCACATATATGCACAATAAATATTTTTTCTAATTCTGCTTCTTCTGCAGATTCATTTTCCTAGTGGTTTCTTTATAAACCAAATGCTTTAATTTTTATAAGTTCAGTGAATTAGTATACTTAAGGTTTATGATTTTTATAACTCTGTGTAAGACACTTTTCCCTAGGGGTGCCTGGGTGGCTCAGTTGGTAAAGTGTCTGACTCTTGATTTTGGCTCAGGTCATGATCTCAGGGTTCTAGGATCGAGCCCTGTGTTGGGCTCCCTGCTCAATGGGGAGTCTGTTTCTCCCTCTCCCTCTGCCTGCTGCTGCCCCTGCTTGTGCTCGCCTGTTCTCTCTCTCTTTCTCTCTCTCTGTCAAATAAATAAATAAAATCTTTTAAAAAAGGAAAGAAAAGAAGAACTTTTCCCTATTCTAGGCCTTCAAATTTTTTCTTTTGTGTTTTGCTTTGGAAATTTTATAATTTTAGCATTTACATTTAGGTCTATTATTTATGCCAAATTAATTTTGGGTATGGCAGGAGATGATGGTAGATGTTAATTTTCTTACATATGGAATCTATTGTTCTAGCATCACTTGCTTAAAAGACATTATTTGTTGAAAATCAATTGACCATGTATACATGGGGCATTTCCTAGATTTACTATTCTATTGCAGAAAAATTAGCTGAAAATATCCTAAATATCTTGAAAAAACATTTTTTACACTGATTATATCTTCTGCTATCTCTATTTCACTGTTGAGCTCACATAGTAAACTTATGATTACATCTCAAGAATTTACATTAGCTTTTTTGTTTGTTTTGTTTTCATTCTTCTAATGATATCTTCTTTCCGTTTACTATGTATTTACTTCATATTTAGCATCTCTGATGCTCTTTATTAATTTCTCTAGATCTGAGTTGCCATATGTTGTCATTTCTCTTCAGCCTGAAAAAAATATATCAGGACCTTTTAACAGTACATTTCCGCTCACTCCCTCATCCTGGTACTGTGTTGTTTTATGTATTACATCTATATACATTATAAACTTCAGAATACAATGTTATTGTTTGAGCTTTAAATAAATAAATAACCATAGTCTTTTAAAGAAATTAAGAGAGGAAAAAATCAGCAAAATTGAATATAGATCATTAGGAATTGCAGATGTAAGATGCTCAGCAAACTAAACAGTGTAAACACAGAGAAAATGCTCCTAGCTATACCATAGTCAAACTGTAGTTTCCTTGCTTTTAGATTCCTCTCTAATTTTCAGCTGCTCTGCCAGCCTTAGGCTTTCCCTGCAATACCTCAAAAAAATAAAACTCCAGCTTTCTCATCTACACAGAGTTGAGAATGCAGTCAGCTTAAAAAGAGCATACACAGGTCTTACCTGATCTTTAGCCAAATCTTTTAAGTGTAGACTATTCTCAGATCTCTGGCTGCATTTTAGCCAGTGCCCCTAGGACCTCCCTCATAGGTGAGGTCTAGCTATCAACCAGGTATTTGGGTAATTTATAGTCAAAATTCGGGGGTTTACTCCTGAAATTCTTTCACTCTCAGGTTACCTCCACCTGTTATCCTAGTTATTAGCACTATTGTCTGGTACCTTGGGCTAGTAAGCCTGCAATTTTCTGCTGCCCTTGTCTGCACCTATAGCGAGTGTTGGGGAGTGCCTCCTGCCAGAAAATTGCAACTCTTGCCCTTTCGGCTACAGTTTTTTTAAAAGTAAACTCTACTGGCTTCTGTTTTTGTAATGTCTTCTGGGAATTTAAACAATCATCTTTAATATTTGGTCCAGTTTGTAAACTCCATATATGTTTATATAAGTTGCTAAGTATAACTCCAGGTATTCATCAAGCTTTCGTGTTATGTGGCTGAACATTATCAATATACTGATGTCTGGTTAAATATTACTTGTCCAAGTAATCTTTCCATGGCTCCTTTTATGTGCTTTAAAATCACCTATGTCCTTCTTTAATGCTTATCTCCTTTAATATTCCTTCAATATATATTGTTTTCCTGAGGATATAAGCACCAAAGAAGAAGCATTATGTTTATTTTGTACAACACTGTATGTATGGCCAGCACCCAGCACAGTGCTTGGAATATAATATCTGCTTAATCAGGTTGACTGAGTGAATAAAATAAAATCTCTGGTGAACTATATGTAAAACCCAAAGTTAAAATGAGCTCTAGTCTCAATGAAGCAATTCCAACAAAATTCAATGGTATAAAAACTTCTGACTTTAAATCACATTGGAAAGTAAACACACAAACAAAATCCCAAAAGAATGAAGATTAAATGAATTGGCTAAATACAGTCAGGATTTTTTTTTGAACTTTGAAAAAAAAATCAATACAGAAGTTGAGACATACTTAGGAATTTGCAGTTAGGAATAAGTAAGGAATGGAAATAAGATAAAACAAAACTAAACTTTTTAGGAAGAGACAACATTTAATAAGAAAAAACTTCTCGTGCTTCAACAGGAACAGACCATAATTTGAACTAGGAAAATTTGGAAATGCTTTCTGGAGAGCTATAGAAAATGATCACAAGAATTCAGTTATCAATGTTCTTGTAATGACTACAGAAAATTGGTGGGATAGGCATGGAGGGCAAAAATGCTACTTGCTGGGGCACCTGGGTGACTCAGTCAGTTAGGCAGCTGCCTTCTGCTGTCATGATGCCAGGGTCCTGGGATCGAGCCCCACGTCAGGCTCCCTGCTCAGCGGAGAGCCTGCTTCTCCCTCCCCCTCTGCCTGCCTCTCTGCCTACTTGTGCTCTCTCTCTCTCTGTCAAATAAATAAATAATAAAATCTTTAAAAAAATGCTATTTGCTTATGATAAAAACAGTAAAATCAGAGGAAAACATAATCAGAACTAGTAGCTACCCAAACTAAAATGAAATGGTTATTTTGAGATTCTATCTTATCTTAGGATAAAATTCTATCTTATTTGTCTGTAGCAGCAATCTTGGTGTTTCTTACAAGAGTATCTCAAAGGCATTTTTGTGTGGGTTAACTCTATTCCTTTGACACTCTGGTAAGAGACATAAGTCCACAGCAGCCCCCCACCCTTTACTGAGAAAAAAAAAATCTGAAATCGCTGTTCTGTACTTTTGCCAAATTGGATAATCCAATACTAAATGAAAAGCTGTATGGCATAATAGAAGGAGCAATGAGAAAGGAAATGAGAAGATCTGTCCTTAACGAACTGTGTGACATGGAGTATTTCACTCAACTGCAAGGCGTCAGTGCTCTCATTAGCTAAGCAAGGAGACTCAACAAGGTGGCATCTAAGATATATTCTATTTTTTATAATTTCCTAATTTGTCATTCAAATAATTTTCCACTTCAAGATCCACCTGTCATTATGACCTAAAACTTTACAAAAAAATAAGTTTTGGAATTAATTTTGCAAATTATCAGATGGTAAATAGTATCTTGCAGTCCTTATGTAGGATTACATTGCATTGCATTTATTCATTAATCCAATACATACTTACTAAATGTTTGTTATGTTCCTTGCTACTATGTTAGGCTCTGGATATAAAATGGTAATCAACACATTTCAAGTCCTCAATTAAATCATAAAGAAATAAGGGAGACAGGCCAACAGAAAAATGTGCTATGATTTGAATAAATGCAAAGTATTCTGAAAGCACAAAAGAAAATTACTTCACCTCATTTTTAGGAAGTTAGGGAAAGTGTTTCAAGGTAGATGATACATATGAAATTGTGCTATGTACTCTAGAGAAATTTACAGATGCCACCAAACAACCCTTAGTTTCAAAGTTATTGTGGTTTTCAACAGAAGACAAAATGTAGGTAAATTAGGTATTGGATGAAAAGTAACAAGTGACATAAAAAGTTACCTATACAAATTTTCATCATTTTAAAAGAAGTGGAAATTTCCTCCAACTAAAGAAATCAAGGATATCAGTTTGTTTTAAAAAGACAAGGGGAAGCATTCTAGAAAGAAGAGATTTATTAAGCCAAAATTTCCAGAGCTAAGGAGTGGCCAACAATGTCACTTACCAAATCCTAGGGAAGCAGGGAATAGAACTACCAAGGCTTACATATATGGGGGGTTGGCATATGCCCTTTAAATAACAGATGCATCCATATTCAGAGACAAATGATATCACCAAGTCTCACTCTATCCCTTGACACTCATGATCTCTGATCTTCTATGAATGATGACCAGATTTTTTTTGCTATAAGCATCCCTAAGCTAACATCTTTAAACCTTAGCAATGCAGATACAAAATCATTTCTCTTTGTCTTTTAACATTCATATGTAAAATGTACTGAAGGATTCTAACATTTCCTTGTTCATTACTTAGATGAATCACCAGGAAGTATAAAATGGGTTACAGTGCTTGGCCAGGCCTGTCTGTAACCTTGCGGTCAGGGAGCAGACAATTGGCTGTGACTGATGGTTCCTTTAGGACTGGGAAGGACTGAGGAAAAGTAGCTCTCTAATGGGACAGGGATTCTGGGTAGACAAAAAGACTTCCACACTACTGTTCCTGCCCTGAGGAGCTAAGAGAAAAAAAAAAAAATTATAAAAAGCCTTATTTTCCCTCTTGCTATATGTGAAAGCACATACTTCCATGTTGGTGCTTGATAAATATTTACTGGTTTTAAAAGAAACACACTAATGGTTCCCCTAAGTGTCCAGTATTCAGTAACATTTCAGTACGCAACCCCACCAAAACAAAATATTTAGGAATTATATTCCAAAACATATAGCCCTCACCCCATCAGCAAATACAAACACACATTCCAGAAGTAAAAGAATGGTTTAAATTCCGTAAATAAAAGGGGAGATGATGTTGAAAATTATTAAAGCTTTTGAATGAGAACCATTAAAAATACTGAAGAACTCGATTCAAGGATTTTTAAAAGGCTTTTTACAAAGTAAAACTAAACTTTTAATTTTCTTGAATCCAGAAATGGTATCTACTAAGGTAAGTAGAATCAATCCGCGGTAGTTTATCACAGGATATTTGTCAGCAAACGCAGTTATCCGGAAAAGAGAAAGAAAACAAAGTCCTTCAAGAAATTAAAGGAGGTATCCCCAGAGCTTTTGGATAACAGGAAGTCCTCACTCAGTTTCACATACTTAGATCAGCGTCCCTTACAGCAAGTTTAACTGGGTCAGCTGTATGGATTCCTTCGAATAATAGATTAGGTCCAATAGATGAGAAAGCAGAGAACTTCCAAGTGGTGGTGCGTAATGACAACCCCGAGGAAGGAAGGACAAAAGAAAACCCAAGGAGTGAAGAGACACAGGAGAATTGAAAAAAAGCAAAGTAGTCTGAGGGCGGGGGAATGGCACCCAAATAGAGGGTTAAGAGATGCTCTCTAAGTCACAATATTTATCTGTGTGGAAGAGACAGACCAGGCTCAGTTACTTAATTATAAAATTTTTAACCTTCTCCGTTGGCTCCCTCCATAGAGCTCAAAATCAAGGAGCTTCTCATCAGATATTCCACTCCTATTTATTTAACGGAGAGAAAGGAAAACACCTGTCCACACCAAAGACTGGCATGTGAATGTTCTTGTAGCTTTATTTTATTTTATTTTTTAAAGATCTTATTTATTTATTTGACAGAGAGAGACACAGCGAGAGAGGGAACACAAGCAGGGGGAGTGGGAGAGGGAGAAGCAGGCTTCTCGCTGAGCAGGGAGCCGGATGCGGGGCTCCATCCCAGAAGCCTGGGATCATGACCCAAGCAGAAGGCAGCCGCTTAACCGACTGAGCCACCCAGGCGTCTTGTAGCTTTATTTACAATAGCTCCAAATTAGAAACAACCCCAGTATCCATCGAGGAGTGAAGGGATAACCAAAATGTGATACACCGATACGAGAGGAACCTACTCATCAATTCAAAGGAACAGACCACCGGTAGATCCAAAAACTTGGATAAATCTCAAAATCATTGTACCGGGCAAAAGAAATTTGACACAAATGAATATACACAGTGTGATACATTAACATAAAAATTCAGATGCAAATTAAGTTGATCCAGGGTGATAAAAACCAGACCAGTAGTTGTCTGGGAACAGGGATGGTGGGAACATGAACTGCAAAGGGTCCAGTGAAGCTTTCAGGGGTGATGCAAATATCCTGTATTTGATGTCAGTGGTGGTTTAGACATGTATACATCTGCCAAAAGCTTATCTAATTGTATGCTTTAAATAGATACTGGTTATTCTTCATAAATTCTCCCTCAATAAAATCACTAAAAAACAAGGTTTTTGAAAAAACTTGTGAAAAGTTTAAAAACATTTATAGCAGAGCCCTGTTTGATGCCTAGTTACTAGACATGTTAAGTAGCTGGTTTTGTTTTTGTTTTTTTTTTCTGAACAGTATTTGAGAAGATTCTTTTAATTTAAGACTCTGTAAAGGCCAAAAAAGTAATAATTTTTAAAAACCTAAAGGGAAAAAAAAACGGACAAGTATTGATTGATCACTTATTAGGTATAAATATTTTACTTATACTGCATTGTTTATTTCAATGTAATAGATGGAATTTAATCCATATTGTAAGTGAAAAAAACCCAAGGCTCAGAAAGTTCATTGAATTTCCTCTGGCTTTCACATCATTTCAGACCGGTGCCTCATATTCCTATGTAAGATTTGCTTACTTAACATAGTGAGAGAGACATTACATTCAGTAAAATGTACCCATTTTAAGTGCACATTCCAGTAAGAGTTAATCAGTGTATCTAGTCATGCAATCACTATCACAAGCAACATACAAAATATTTTCATCACACCAACCATTTCTTTTGTGCTGTTCCCAGTTAATTGTTGCAATCCTTTGTCCTAGTCAATCACTAACCTGCCTTCTCTCATGATAGAATAGTTTGCAATTTCTTATATGCAAACTTCTATATTTCTATATTGAATATAAGCTTTTTTATTCAAAAAGAATGAGTAGAATCATATTCTTTTGTGTCTGGCTTCTATAACTCAATGTAATAGTTTCATGATTATTACATATTACTATGTATATAAGCAACTTGTCCTTTTAAATTATTGAAGAGTAATCCATCATATAGATATATTGCATTTTTAATCTAGTCACCTGTTGGTTGATATTTAGATTGGTTCTAATTCCCAGTTTAGGACTATTACAAATAAAGCTCTTATGAACATTTGAGTATAAATCCCTGTATGTACATTTTTTTTAATTCTCTTGGTATGTTTAACTTTAAAAGAAATTGCCAAATGGTTTTCCAAAGCGGTTGTATTATTTTACATTTGCACCAGCAGTAAAGAAGAGCTTCCGTTGTTCTCTATCCTGCAAATATTTGGTATTGTCATTAAAACAACAACAAAATGTAGTCATTCTAATGAATGTCTCATTTAGGTCCTGGTTTGCATTTCCTTGTGCTTATTGGCCATTTGTTTATCTTCTTTTTGCCCATTTTTGTACTGACTTGTTTTTCCACTTATTGTGTTGTAAGAGTTCCTCATGTATTGTGGATAAAAGCCCTTTGCCAGATATATGTTTTGTAAATATTTTCTCACAATGTATACTTGCCTTTTCATTTTCTTGATGTCTTTTGAAGAACAGAAGTTTTAAGTTTTGCTAAAGTTTGATTTATCAATTTTAAGGAATTATAATTTTTGTGTATTAAATAAATATTTGCCTACTCTTAGTTTTCAAGGATTTCTCTTATATTTTCTTCTATAAATTTTATGTTTTAGATTTTACATTCATGTCTATCATCCATTTCAATTTCATCTTTTCTGCATGGTATGTGGTGAAGATTCATGTTCATTTTTTACCCACATGTTCAGTTATTCTAGCACCATTATTTATTTATTTGTTTATTTGTAAAGATTTATTTATTTATTTATTTGAGAGAGAGTGAACGAGAGAACACAAGCAGAGGGAGGGGCAGAAAAAGAGGGAAAAGCAGACTCCCTGCCTAGCAGGGAGCCCAATGCAAGGCTCCATCCCAGGACCCTGGAATCATGACCTGAGCCC
Organism: Leptonychotes weddellii; assembly: GCF_054177405.1. Classification (NCBI taxonomy): domain Eukaryota; kingdom Metazoa; phylum Chordata; class Mammalia; order Carnivora; family Phocidae; genus Leptonychotes; species Leptonychotes weddellii. The sequence continues at coordinate 59,922,870 of NC_138379.1, forward strand.
AAAGCAGCCTCTTAACTGACTGAGCTACCCAGGCGCCCCTCTAGCATCATTTTTAAAAAATACATTCCCATTCAATTATATTGGCATCTTTGTCCAAAATTTACCATATATACATGAGTCTATGTTGGATACTCTCTATTATTTTCCACTGATCTTTATACCAATATCATGTGTCTTGACTAATAGAGCTTTATAAGTCTTTAAATCAAGTTATATGGGGCGCCTGGGTGGCTCCGTTGGTTAAGCGACTGCCTTCGGCTCAGGTCATGATCCTGGAGTCCCGGGATCGAGTCCTGCATCGGGCTCCCTGCTCAGCAGGGGGTCTGCTTCTCCCTCTGCCCTCTTCCCTCTCGTGTTCTCTGTCTCTCAAATAAATAAATAAATAAATAAATAAATAAATAAAGTTATATAAGTTTTTTTTTTCTTTTTAAAATTGCTTTGACTAAGTGTTGGGTCATTTGAATTTCCATATAGATTTTAGAATCTGCTTGTCAATTTCACTACAAAATAAGCTTGCTACAATTTTGATTGTGATCTAATTGAACCATTAGATTGATGTGGGGAAAATTCATATTTCAACAAGTCTTCAGCCTTCCAATTAGCAAATGTGTCCTATCTTTCCATTTTCTCAGGTCTTATTAAATTTCTTCCAGCAATGTTTTATAGTTCTTATTGCAGAGGTCTTGCACACTTCAAATTTATCCCTAAGATTTCTTGTTTTTGATGCTCTTAAAAACAAACTGTATATTTTCTTTTGTACTCCAATTTTCTGTTACTTTATAGAAATTCTATTGATTTTTATATATTGACCTTATATCCTGACTTTACTAAATTCACTTACTAGTTTTAGCTGCTTTTTTGCATATGCCTCAGAAATTTCTACATAGATGATCATGCCATCTGCAAATTAAACAGTTTTGTTTCTTGTCCATTTGGAATGCCTTTTTGTTATTGGTTTTGTTTTTGCCTTTTTCCATTGGATACTTTTTATATATTGTTTGATTCTGTTTGATAATTTTTTAAGGATTCATATGTTTTAAAAAACATGCAACTAAGTTATATACACACTCACTTGAGACAACTTATTACATTCTTCCTTGTAATATCTATGTGGCATCAGATGTTTTTAGATGTGACTAAGGCAACAATTTGTTGAGGATTCACTTGGTTTGAGTTTAATGGTAAATACTTTTGTAGTTCACTTTCATTTATAGTTACTTTATTGTAAGCTCTCCTGATGCAGGGATATCCCTCTGTCCACTGTACCAATAAACTCAAATTTGTGACCTGGCCGAAGTGTCTATTATGATGTGATCTTATTCTGACTTTGGTAGAAATGTGCATAAGGGAGGAAAAAGTCTGAAATGCATGAAGCCAGAAACTTGTATGTAAAAAAATCTTTCCCAATAGAAATATTTAGCACACAATATGTTGCTACTTCCTAATTATGTGACATTGAACATGCTCCCATGAACTTTGATCTCCTTCTTTATAAAATGGAGATAAAATACCACTTTCAATTCTATATATGTTCTATATAAATAAGTTATATATATATAATACATATTATATATAAATGTGAGAGATTGATATTTTTATCTCCATGCTATTGATACGCTATTGAAAAAATATATATATATATATGGCATTTATCACTGTGCTTTGAGTTATGCTGGCTATTGTTATGTGACAGGACAAAGATATTAAACTATAATTAATACAATCCCCTACTCCCTCATTTTCTATAAAGTGTGGTTTCTGATAAAGATAACTTTATGTTCTGTGAGCTGGTAGAAGAGGATACAGATTGAGGGAGCCAAATCCCAGAAGTGCAGACTCAGAGAAAGAGTAAAAAAAAAAGAAGAAATGTGTGCACCTGTAAGCAGCCTGACATTTGAGGGATAATGATAATGGACAAGTAGGATTCTTAGAAAGTTTTGTGTTTGATGTACCATCTAATCCCTTTCTGAATGTCCTCAAAAGACCCTCGATAAAGATGTACACTCCTCTTGAAGGTTTTTGGGGGTCGAATTCTGTTTATTTTTAGTGTGATTTTGTGATGAGGCTGGCCTTAAGGCAGGAACTGGAAAATACAAATGTATTCAATTTGCAGCCATAAATAATTTCACTAAAACAGAAGTGTCAGTGCAAGGCCGAAGGAAAGAAAGCATTGGAGAAATCAGGGAAAAGTGGCCTGGACACACAGACCTTCAATAAATCAAATAAACAATAATATTAGAAAATACTTAAGCAGGTGGAACCCTGGAAATAGATCCTAGACAGTCCTGAAGCCAAGGGTAATTTGTTAAAAAGCTACAAATACGATGTTTGGAGACTTTATTTCCTTTTCATTCCAGGGTGTCTCCTGAGATGTTTAGAAACTCAAGATTCTTGAAGAAGCTATCAAAAGAACAGAAGACAAAAATACTAGCCACCAATCACTTGGAAAAAGATAAACTGTGACCAGAGGGAATTTACCAACTCCTAAGTCCTGTCTCCAGACAGTTTCATGTTTAAATTGTTTCAGTGAAACACTGGAAAGCTTTCACTGGTAAATCTATCCAAGACTGGAAATTAAATCAGGGTTGTTTACCAAATTAGACACACTGTGCAAAGATTGGATGTGATGAAGAAACCTGTGTGGATAACAGTCATAGCACACTGGTTCCCATTTCAATGGATTTTGAAGTTCTTATAAAACCTATATGTTTGGGACGCCTGGGTGGTTCAGTCACTTAAGAGTCTGCCTTTGGCTCAGGTCATGATCCCAGGACCCTGAGCAGGGAGGCTGCTTCACCCTCTGCCTGCCACTCCCCCTGCTTGTGCTCTCTCTCTGTCATATGAATAAATAAAATCTAAAAAAAAAAAAAAACAAAAACCTATATGTTTTTTGGAGGATGACGCTCACTTTCATATGGATAGCACATACAAAAGAAATGAAAATGCAAGAATAATTAATAATGACAAACATCAGCTTTTAGCACCCACTTGGATGATTTATTTTTCATACTCTATTGTCAAGCATCATAGTAATCATGAGGACTAAGAATTATAATGCCAATATTACATATAAAAAGAAATCTGAGTTTATTTTAAATAGAGCTAAAATTATCTATGCAAGTTTATAGGCGTTGATGAGACACTATTCAAATCCAGATCTGCTTGGCTCCAAATCCCATGTTCTTCTCAGCTACCAGCTGTAGGGATGGTCAATGTACTGGACTCCTTTGAAAGAGTCTGTCTAACTCACAACAACCCATAATTGCCTTCCCCTTGCAACACGTACATTCTTATTTGGTCCATATTTGTTCTTCTAGAAGTCTGTTTTTTTTCAGACTATGATTCATTTCACTACATCATGCTCACTACTGGCCCTCCTTCTGGCCAGATCTATTGGTTCACAAGTAGGCACCTGATAAAAGCTGACCTAATTATAGTCTTTCTCTGGCTTTCTAAAATTAATGACAAATAAGTAGAATTAAGAGTAACATGGCTTTGTAAGCTGGGGAGCAGAGGACACCACACTGTAGAGAAAGAGAAGAAACATGTACAGAGAAAAATCGAGGTGAGAGAGATTTCTGCCTGGGTTCTTAATAGTTTTATTCCCAGAATTCAATTCCAATTCTTCCTGTGGTCCAGCCACATTCTTCCTGTTGAGTACCATGATGTTCCCTTGTTCCATTATGATTTGTTGTCCTGTTTTGCTTCATTTAGCTCCAGGTGGCTTTCTTTACTTGCAATCCAAGAGTTCTAACACCAAATACACCAGAGTTGATTTTCATCAGAAGGATAAACAGATAAAATTTCACTGGCCTCAAAGATCAAGTAGACCCAAGGGCTATGTCTTTCTTACAAAGATCTGGGTAGATCTCTAACTCTGTCATTCTCTCCCTGAGACTTCTGAGACCACACATTTGGCTTCACCCTCATGCTGAACACCAAATCTCTTTCTAGGCAACAGGGATTTTAAAACACCTAGACCAGTCATGCAAATGAGTTATCATTAAGACCCACCCAAACTTTGGATCAAACAGACCTGAACATAAATCCCAGGTGCAGTTTCCTCAGTGATCTTGGGGAAAAAATCACTTAAGCTCACTAAATCTTAAAGATTTTAGAAATGGAGATAATACTATGTATCTCAAACTGTGGTTGTATGTCTCAGATACAAACTATGTAAAATGCCTAACACAATGCCTGGCATATAGTAGGCACTCAATAAATGCTATTTTTAGATTGCCACAATTCTGACCTTATTATCCTATTGGTGGTGAGTAACACTGCCATGTATGTGAAATCCCTACACTGGTTTTCTTTATGATCTTCCTTTATACCAGAGTCGTCCCTCCTTTCTTTCCTTTCTTTTTCTTTCTTCCTTCCTTTTTCCTGCCTCAAACATTTTTGACTACCCGAAGCACAAACTAAAGATAGAGTGGCTGCCTCCAAGGGTTGACAGTCTAGCTGAAGAAAGGTCACAGTCATACAACAGCCCAAGCTGGGTGTACTGACACAGGGAAGCCCCGGCGCTAAGGTCACACAACACTGGAACATCTAACTCAGACTGGAAGTTCAGAAGAAATTATCTGGTTCCCCAGTTTCCCGAGTCACTGTTTAGAAAAAAAAAATCTTCTCAGAAGAGCTGTTAGATCTTCTTCCAGCCCCGCTGTGAGTGAGAAATAAAATGCTGTTCCATTAAGTGGTTAAGATTTAGGAGTTCGGTTCAGGTTTTCTATTTCATCCTGGTTCAGTTTTGGTAGTTGATACATCTCTAGGAATGCCTCCATTTCTTCCAGGTTATCTAATTTGCTGGCATAGAGTTGCTCATAATATGTTCTTATAATTGTTTGTATTTCTTTGGTGTTGGTTGTGATCTCTCCTCTTTCAGTCAGACCTATAACCACTAAGAAAATTGAAGCAGTCATCAAAA
>NC_138379.1:59928296-59936701 GCF_054177405.1 Leptonychotes weddellii
GACAAACCTAGTTCCCAAGAACCAGAGCCCCATCTCTGAACATAAGCCTCCAGGTTATGGATACTTGCACATAGACTCAGGAACCACTTTCCTGCACAGATTTCTATTGTTTACTGCAAAGCTTGTTGATTCCACACAGCTTGTCTTAACTCCTTCCTTTTGATCCATCCATTCCTTTTAATCAACACTGACCACGCCCTCCCCCCAACACAAGCCCCTGTGGTGACCTCTGATGGCATCATCTGGCTCACCTCATGGTGTCCGTCTTGTCTCCAGTTGCCCAATGATGCTGGGAGGACAATTAGAACTAAGTCCTTATTGCACAAAGGGCAGCTTTAACTCCATGTTCCCACATTCTCCAGGTTTCAATTTCTATCTTTAACCTTTTCCTAAATCTGCAAGAATGCTTACTCAATGACACTGCTTTGTGACTCGATTGAATAGGAAGAATGGCTTTTGTTTTGAGCAAGCACAGACCTTATTGTTTTGATTTAGGGTTTCCTAATTCCTCTCAACCTGAATTGGCACCATCTCCAGTCTTGATCCTTTCTCTACTCTCCCCATCTTCCCTTTTCACTTTCCCTCCTCTCCAACACACACAGACCATCTCCACACCACACATACCATAGTCCATGGGGTTCAGGCTCATCATAGAACCTTGTTGTGTCCTATATCCCATCCCATAGGACTTGGTTCAAGTTTCTCTATAAGTTTTTTCCAGAGCCTTCTCCCTGGGGCTGGATCCAATTCTATGAATTAGTTAGAGACCTGTCAGAAAAGGGAATCAGCTTAGAATGGCCTCAGAGTTCTCCCAGATTCTGCTCCTCTGGATATTTTTGTTTGTTTGAAGTAGGCTCCATGCCCAACGTGTAGCTTGAACTCACGACCCTGAGATGAAGAGATGCATATTCTTTCAACTGAGCCAACCAGGCACCCCGTTTGTCTGAGTATTTTTACCCATTTGCTTGAGTGCCCAGAAATCCTCCCTGAAAACCCACTTGAGCTAGATGAACATTTCGGACATGGTGCTTTGGCAAGGTTGGCTGTCCTTACTGGATTTTTCTTTCCACTATGCTTCTATCCTTTTTGGTTTTACCATCTAGTCTCAATATATTCTACACATATGGCTGTTTACATTATGACATTGTGCACAGGAGTCAATGATAACTATCAATTCTGACAGAGAAGCCAAGTAAGTTCTTGGATTTTAACTCCTTCCTAACTTGAATGCTTTGAATTTGGAGTTCAGTTTTATAAAACTGAAAAGTGTTTTAAAATAGAGCCTCTTTACAAGGGCTTGATCTATCTTTGCAGTCTTAGAAATTTATTTTTCTTTTGATACATTTTTTCTTTATCAAAGTAATATAAAACGCTTCAGGGAAGAAGCAAATGAAAAAGCACTCGGTAAGAAATATTAGCATTTTTCTACTGCTTTCTTTCTCTAGTCATTTTTTATAAATATGGATGTTACAAACAGAATTATGATCATAATATTTTTCTTCAATTTTATTGTAACTAATTATTCTACCCCACTTGCAGTTTTAGTTATTTGACTTGATTGATTTGAATTCAAGCTCTTCAACTGCCTTTTGCTTAAATGCTTGAGTCAAGAGATACATAAGTGACTTTTCCTACTCATTTCAGTGGCAGCCAAGACCAAGTAATTGTCCAATAAACACCATCAGTTTATCACTAAAGATGTGAGAGGTAATATTTCTTTCTCCCTCAAAAAGGACCTAAATAAGAAGAACCGCCAGATGCTATTGCACAAACCTTCATCAGATGCTTAATGGAATTTAATATCATGATCACTGTTTCCTTCTTTCCTTTCTTCTCTTTTTTCTCTCTCATCTTCCAGCAGTTGGTACTGTGCCAATAATATCTGAGGATACAGAGATGAATAAGATAGAACTTAAAATTTTAACTAAACAGTATATTTAAAGAGAATCTAAATTAACAATTTTTAATGAAAAATTTTGAGAAACTAGATGACAACCATAAAAATTTAATTGTAGCAATACTACGTCATAATATATTACAAATGAATTTTTTCCAAAGACATGTATCATATGTCCACTGAAAAACCAATATAAGAAAGATTGTATTTATTCCAGCTATGGAGGAAGACAAAAGTTTCCAAAGATAGAAAACCTAAGTGAGAGGGAACAGCCCATGGTCTCTCAGTGTAGACCTGAACTTCCTCTTCTGGAAAACTTTACCAAACCCTGCCTTCAAGCTGCTCCTGGGGTTCTTTCTAGGCATCTTAAGTCTCCTATTTGTCACTGTCACTTCATTCACTGATGTTCTCAGTGGTCTGATCTGGTCCTTCTATACCTGGGCCATTTCATAATAATATGTAATCTCTCTCTCTTGCCTCTTTTGTCCACTCCCACTCACATCTAAAGATCTAGGATTGTAAGGTTGCTGCAAGAATTTAATTGATTTAGACGTTCTACTACTTCAAATATTAGCTGGTACATCAAAAGCAATTCAGTAAATGTTACTGTAAACACTATTCACATGACTTCTAGTTTCTATTAGCACTATTACTACTATTACCACTCCTTCCACAACTGCCACTGCTCTTCCTCCTCCTCATTATTATGATTTTGACCAATTACAGTTATGACTATGATTTGCTAGATCCTATTGCTAACATAGGAGGAGTTTTACCATCCCCATTTTTCACTTAAGGAAACTAGACTAGGAAAGCTTAAGTTAATTGCCTAAGATTTAAAAGTTATAAAGCCAGAACTCAAATCTAGACTGCCTGACTTAAAACCCTGCTTCTTCTTCACAATCATTTCCAATTGGAAGAAGATTGTGTCATGTGAATCTTCATTTTGAAAATAATGACAAGATTCCTGGAGAACTTAGAGAAGTACATCTCAACTACAGAAGTGGGATTAGGCCCATTTCTGAAATTAATAATCAAAAAGTCAGCTGAACTAGTGTCAAATATTTGACTGAAACTCAAAAAAGCAAGGCATATCCAGAGCTAACAAGAGCAGCTTGGCTTCTCCTATTCTGAATTTTTGCCATTGTTTAAAAATATAAAAACAGAATGTAACATGTTAGAAGTAAAATGTCAGCCAATGTCCTTAGTCAAAACTGGAACTGCTTTATTTTCAAAATGTTCTAAAGATGTTATGCAAACATTATGACCTACTGAATATATTGTTTTTTTCATATGGGGCATTAAATGTATAATAAATAATAATAAAATGTATAATAAGATGTTTTAATTTAAAAAGCATACTCATATTTGCAGGGAAAAAATATCCCCTGAATTATTATTATACAATGCTTATAAACACCCTTACATATATTCTATATAAGGAATTGTACTAAAAACATGCATATTTCCTTTTTTCTCTTCTGGTTTATCATAAGCAAATTTAACTTTTAATTGTAAGCATAGTGTTCCCTTGAGACCAAACTGCCCATTTTTAGATGCAATAATGTTACTTACAGATGTCTACATATACTATCAAAATTGAAAAAAAAATCTGTCATGCATAATGATTCTTCCACTCTAAGATCAGTTTTTATCCTGGAAGTTGAGTCTGTATCCAAGCACATAGGACATAGAAGAGGCCAGTTGCATGTATTTTTCATCCCTAGCTCTGATCCAAATCTTTATTCAGTCTTCATCCTGTGGTAGCTTCCTTGGACCAACTACTTTACCAATATTTTAACACTCCCCCCAAATGGAAAAGCAATACGTATTTCTTTTTTTTTTTTTTTTAAAGATTTTATTTATTTATTCATGAGAGACAGAGAGAGAGAGAGACAGAGGGAGAAGCAGGCTCCCAAGGAGCAGGGAGCCCAATGCGGGACTCGATCCCAGGACTCTGGGATCATGACCTGAGCTGAAGGCAGACACTTAACCACCTGAGCCACCCAGGCACCCGCAATATGTATTTCTGACAGAAGTGTTGAGAAGGGAGGGAGAACAAAAAAATGACAGAATTATAAACATGCTAATATCATCATCTTATGCAATAGGAAGTTGAGAAATACTGTCTAAAATTGATAGAAAAAGAAAGATAAGATTTAATAATATACTAGCAAACCAAATTCAACAGCACATTAAAAGGATCATATACTGTGACTATTAATCAGTTCTTTTTTTTAAGATTTTATTTATTTATTAGAGAGCATGAGAAGGGGAGAGAGAGAGAACAAGCAGGGGGAGTGGCAGAGGGAGAAGTATGCTCCCCTCTGAGCAGAGAGCCTGATGGTGGGCTTGATCCCAGGACCCTGGGATCATGACCTGAGCCAAAGGCAGATGCTTAACCGACTGAGCCACCCAGGCACCTCTTAATCAGAATTTTTCAGAGAAAGAAGCCAATATAACATATATCTCTATGAGAGGAGATTATAGGAATTGGCACATGTAATTATAGAGACCAAGAGGACCCACAATCTATCATTTGCAAGCTGGAGAAACAGGAAAGTTGCTTAGGTAATAGAGTCCAAGTCCAAAGGCCTGAAAACCAGGAGAGCTGATGGTGCAAATCCTAGATCAAGTCTAGAGGCTCCAAAACTAGCAGGGCCAATGTCCAACAGCAGGATGAAAATGGATGTCCTCACTCAAGCAAAGAGAGCAAATTCACCCTTTCTCCACCTTTTTGTTCTACTAAGGCCCTCAACAGATTAAATGATGCCCATACACTTCGGTGAGAGAGATCTTTACTCAGTCTACCAATTTAAATGCTAATCTCTTCCAGAAATGCCCTCACAGACACACCCAAAAATAATGTTTTACCAGCTATCCAGACATCTCTGAGACCAGTTAAGTTGACACATAAAGTTAACCACAACAATGACCAAGAAGAATTTATCCCTGGGAAGCAAGAATGGCTCAACATATGTCAATCAATCTATGTGATATACCACATTAACACAATGGAAGAAAAAAATACCCACATGATTATAAGTGCATAAAAAGCATTTGACAAAATTTAACATCTTTTCTTTATAAAAACTCTTAACAAGGTAGCTATAGAAGGAAATTACCTCACCACAATACAGGGCACATATGAAAAACTCAGAGTTAACATCATACTCAACAGTGAAAAATTGAAAGCTTTCCCTCTAAGATCTGGAATAAGACAAGGATACTCAGTTCCAGAAGTCCTAATCAGAGCAATTAGACAAGAAAAAGAAATAAAAGGCAACCAGATCAGTATGAAGTAAAATTACCTCTGTTTGTGGATAATTCGATCATATGTGTAGAAACCCTAAAGACTTAACAACCAAACAAATAAACAAAAAAAAACCCTTAGAAATAAGAAACAGGGGTGCCTGGGTGGCTCAATTGGTTAAGCACCTGCCTTCGACTCAGGTCATGATCCTGGGTCCTGGGATGGAGCCTTGAATTGGGCTCCCTGCTGAGCAGGGAGTCTGCTTCTCCTTCTCCCTCTGTTCCTCTCCCGGTTTGTGCTTGCTCTCCTGTTCTCTCTCTCAGTCAAATACATAAATCATATCTTAAAGAAAAAGAAATAAGAAACAAATTCAGTAAAGTTGCAAAATCAATATACAAAAATAAGTCATTTTTTAAAAGATTTTATTTATTTGACAGAGAGAGAGAGAGAGAGCACAGGCAGGGGGAATGGGAGAGGGAGAAGCACACTCCCACTGAGCAAGGAGCCGGATGTGGAGCTCAAACCCAGGACCCTGAGATCATGACCCGAACCAAAGGCAGATGCTTAACCGACTGAACCACCCCTCAGTCATGTTTCTATGCCCAAACAACAAACTATCAAAAAAGGAAATTAAGAAAACAATCTCATTCACAGTAGCAACAAAAAGAATAAAATAGGAATAAAGAGGTGAAAGACTTGTATATTTGTATAATTTGAAAATTATAAAACATTGATGAAAGAAATTAAAGAAGACATAGGTAATTAAAAAAACACCCTGTATTCATGGATTGGAAGAATTAATATTATTAAAATGTTCATACTGCCCAAAGTGATCTAGAGATTAAAGATCTAATACACAGCAATGTAACTATACTTAACAATACTGCTGGTAGAGGTTGCAGGAGAGTCAGTAAAGTATCTTCCAAACTAAGAAGGTACTTTAAGACCAAAAAACAAACCAAGCCACTCCACACCGTTTATACAGTTTTATTCAGGGTCACTTACTGATGGAGGGTGGGGGGATCCGACAGAGCGGTGATCCAGGTTGTAAGCAGCCATTCTCCACCCAGTTCCAAACTTAATTCCCCAGCTCTTATGGAGTGAGGGACATGGTGGTGAGGTCACAGGGAAGTTATCTAAAGTGGCACCATCTGTGCGCCAAAGGATCTCTACTAGTTATCTAAAGTGGAGCCTTCTGTGTGCTACCATGGGCAAGATCAGAACAAGCCTTCTCACATTCCGGTCCAGGCATACATTAACCTCTGGGGGGCCTGGAACACTTAGCCCCAGGAAGATCATTACGCAGACATAACAAGATGGAGGGGCCAAAGATGGAGTCAGTGTTGTTAGCACTCCTTCAACTGTTATCACATGTGTGAAATTTGCTAAGAGGGTAGATCTTGTTCTTACCACAAAAAGAAAAAAAAAAACAGAAGAACATGATAGCGATGTGAGGTGATAGATATGTTAATTAGCTTAATTGTGGTGATTATTTCATGATGTATGTATATATCAAAACATTTGATGGCACACCTTAAATATGTACAATTTTTATTTTCAATCGTAACTCAATAAAGTTGGGAAAAAACTGAAAAAAGGGTAGAGTTTGGTACACTTTATAAATTGAGGTAAATATTTAAGAAATGATATGTAGTAATAGAATTATCAAAAACTGGCAAATGTAGGGTGGCAGATAGTGAATCAGTTGACATCTCATTTTTCATTATGCTAAGTAAATAGATACTATATGAATTTAATCGATCAAGCATAAAATTATACATATCTTGCTAATAATAATGGAGGTGGCCGCTAGGAGAAATAAAAGTAGAAAGGATTCAAAGTAACTGCCTCCAGAGAGTGAGGCTGGGGAGGAAAGTAGGGGAACCTATTCCTTTTCATTTTGTAATTCTGTCTCTCATTTTCTAAATATATAAATTCATCATTTTGAAAATAAAGAATATATCCAATAAGGGCCATTTTCCTAATACTGCAGCCTTACATAATATTAAGGACTATGTTCTTAGAATTTCAGGCCCAGGTATGGGCAATGATTTGATTGAATTGATCTCATTAGTTTACATCTTCCTGGTCTTTGTTCCCATGTTATGTATTTATTTATTGCCTGGCCTTGTCACCTAGACTATAAACCATGAGGGCAAGGACTAACACGTTTCAGCTTTTTCCTCCTCCACTGTAGAAATAAAGCAGTTTATTAAATGCAAAATCAGGTAAATGCAGAACTAAAAACTGGTGGATGGGTCAGAGGGTCAGAGCACTTCAGCAAAATGACCAAGAGAAGTCATAGAGTAAAAGGAGTGTTCAACAGTGGGGTAGGTAGCTCTGCAAAATACCATACTCACAAAAATCAGATAGAGTCTAGTTGGCCATTTGTCTGGGATTCCTGCATTGAAAGAATGTATATTATTGGACACCTGAGAAGTTTAAGAAAAGATAATTCTCTACTTACACAGTCTTTCTTAATCCTTACAACAATGCTGCTAGCTATGTGAAAATGACCCCAATTTTGCAGTAAAGCCAACGGGGCTGAGAGTAGTTCAGTAATTTGCCTTCACAAATCCAGCTAGAAAGATGTAGAACCTGAATTTGAATTCATACCTACTTTTTTTCAAAGCCACGCTCTCCTAAGATATTTGCAAATGACAGATCAAGGGCTAGTATCCAAAATCTATAAAGAACTTATCAAACTCAACACCCAAAGAACAAATAATCCAGTCAAGAAATGGGCAGAAGATATGAATAGACATTTCTGTAGAAAAGACATCCAAATGGCCAACAGACACATGAAAATGTGCTCTATATCACTTGGCATCAGGGAAATACAAATCAAAACCACAATGAGATACCACCTCACACCAGTCAGAATGGCTAAAATTAACAAGTCAGGAAACAACAGATATTGGCAGGGATGCAGAGAAAGGGGAACCCTCCTGCACTGTTGGTGGGAATGCAAGCTGGTGCAACCACTCTGGAAAACAGTATGGAGGTTCCTCAAAAAGTTGAAAATAGAGCTACCATACGACCCAGCAATTGCACTACTGGGTATTTACCCCTAAGATACAAATGCAGTGATCCGAAAGGGCACCTGCACCCCAATGTTTATAGCAGCAATGTCCACAATAGCCAAACTATGGAAAGAGCCCAGATGTCCATCAACAGATGAATGGCTAAAGAACTAGTGGTATATATATACAATGGAATATTATGCAGCCATCAAAAAAAAAAAAAAGAAATCTT
>NC_138379.1:59936801-59952135 GCF_054177405.1 Leptonychotes weddellii
ATGTATCATATGACCTCACTGATATGAGGAATTCTTAATCTCAGGAAACAAACTGAGGGTAACTGGAGTGGTGGGGGGTGGGAGGGATGGGTTGGCTGGATGATAGACATTGGGGAGGGTATGTGCTATGGTGAGTGCTGTGAATTGTGCAAGACTGTTGAATCACAGATCTGTACCTCTGAAACAAATAATACAATATATGTTAAAAAACATATATTAACAATTATCCTATAATCTTGCTAATATGTGGAATTTAAGAAACAAGGCAGAGAATCATAGGGGAAGAGAGGAAAAAATGAAACAAGACAAAACCAGAGAGGGAGACAAACCATAAGAGACTCTTAATCTTAGGAAACAAACTGAGAGTTGTTGGAAGGAGGGGCTGGGGGGATGAGGTAACTGGGTGATGGACATTGGGGAGGGTATGTGTTATAATGAGCATTATATGAGTATTATATAAGACTGATGAATCACAAACCTGTACCCCTGAGACAAATAATACCTTATATGTTAATTTAAAAAAAAAAGCCATGCTCTCCTTAAACTCTCTTAGCTCATAGCATTTTATGATGCTCTGAAACTTGCCAAAAAAGAAAATATACATCCCGTGACCCCACCCAATTACTGAATTTACTGAAATACCCAGACTTGGTTAACAATATCACCTTATCCAAATGCTTGGTGCATTCTGAATAATAAACAGGATATTTATTTAGCAAAGTCTCATGAACTTATATATTTAGATTAGCTAATAGTTTGTGTTCTTGCTATTGTAGTCTCTAAGTTGAATAGAAGGAAACCAAAACAACTTTCATTTTGTCCTGTTTCTGTCCGTACATGACAGTTATTGTAGAACAAATGCTGTTCCAACTGATTGTTCAGCAAAAAGTCATCCATAGCAGGTACTGGACACTTAGTTCTGTGTATATCTTATTGCTTGGACTACTTTTGTGGAAGCGAGGCTGCTCCTGTCTAGTAGAAATCTGTGAAAAATTGTGTTCAGAGTCTAAATTTGGCAGTCTGTCTGTTAAAGCACTAAAAATGACTTTTCTCATTTTAAATTTATGAACCTCTTCTCATTCCTAACTCCTAAATAAAAATCATTGGCAAATATACTTTCAGAGTCATGAAAAATAACAATTTCAGCCCTTTGCAGATGATAAAAACTATATATATTCATTACAGAAAATTTAAAATATACAAATGCATAAATAATTTTCCCAGTGGCTTTTATAATATTATATATTTTATAAATATTTTACAATATAACATTAAGTGTTAATAATCTCCAATATCAGTATTAACATTTTCATAATAGGGAAATTTACAGATGATGATAAGTCACCAGATTTACATGTTAAAACTTAATTATAAATAAGTTTGAGGCATTGCAGCTTTTGCACTAAAAGTCTAGTCAATACTGAAATTTGGAGAACAAAATTATTGTTTTAAAAGGGCTGTTCTCATTATTATTTCATTTCTTCCCTGCACCATTTCTCTGTTGTCATGATGAAAAGTAAGAGGCTTTGATTTAACCAATGTCTTATACCCTCTCCTGCAAAAGAGAGTCCTGAAAACAGTATTTTTTTAAAGATTTATTTATTTATTTATTTATTTGAGAGAGAGAGAAAGGTGGTGGAGGGGCAGAGGGAGAGGGAGAGAGAGAATCTCAGGCAGACTCCAAGCTCCTGAGCGCAGAGCCTGATGCTGGGCTCTAACCCAGGCCTCTGAGATAATGACCTGAGCTGAAATCAAGAGTTGGAAGTTTAACCGACTGAGCCACCCAGGCACCCCCTGAAAACAATCTTTTGACTTGAAAATCAGAGCTTTACATCACATGTCCTAATCTGCAGCAATCCCACCTCCCTGATCCAGAGTATGAGGCTGCCTGCATTGAATGAATTCAAGAGCGCCCATGGCTCATTTTCGCCTTTTTCGTCTTTCAGTGGTGTGTGATATATCCACCATTAGAGTGTATCCTTTGAATTAACAATATTAGAAAAGCCCTCTGAATTTCAAACATTTTGGCTACTAAAAGTAACATTAATTTATTTGCCTGACAGAGATGTATTCATCTAGTGTTCTAATTCATTCCATCTCTAACCCCACTGTCACTCTTAGTTTAAGCATTCATAATTTCTCTTTTACATAATTATAGTAGTAGTCATTTAGTCCCTCAATAAATATCTACTATATTCCCCAAACTGTGTTAGGTGCTGGTAATCAAAAGAAAAATAAGACATATTCTCAGTTCTCAAATGATACTGATAAACCCATGAGACTGTAGCAACTCAGAGGAGGGATCCTAATTGGTCTCCAAGCCTCCATTTTTGCCCTGTCCAATCGATCCTTCATGTGGATCTCTGAAATGAAAAAAAAAAGAATATCTTTTTCCTGTGTCTCAAACTTGTCTTTGACTCTCCTTTGAAGCTGGTAGCATAGATTTGAGCATGGACTCAAGAGAGATAAAGACTTGGCTCTACCATGTATTACCTACAGGACCTGTGTCAAGCGACACAATCTTTTCAGTTCCTTATGGTTTCTAAGCTATTTCACAGATTTTTTTTTCAGTGCCTGTCTATTGAGGAGTGTGTGTGAGAATTAAATGAAGTACTCTATATAAAGCATATAGCAAAGTGTCTAACACAGTAGGCGTATGACAAATGTTCAACAGGGTCATCATTTAATGAAATGGCCATCCTCTCTCCAGCCCCATGTCTGTCTCATCCCTCCTCTCAATGCCCTCTCCAATCAACTCCTTGTAGAGTTTGTCATACCTCCTCTGTCTTCTCTCCCTACTTTTGTGTATGTTCTTTCATTCTGTCCTCCGGCTTCTCTATGTGACTAACTCTTACTCATTTTTATGGATTCTCCTCCTCTGAGGGGCTTCTCTGACCTACCAGGGTGGGTTTAATCCCACTCTGCTCTCAGAGATGTCATCATAAGAAATGAGGAAAATATTAAAAGCTTAGAAACACCTCATTAAGGATAAGTCAGCAGAGCTGAGGCTAGAATCCAGTTTCCAAAGTCCTAATCCAGGACTGTACTAGATCTGTCCCTGTCTCTGTAGGACACACAAAAAGTGTTCTCAATGACCTATATGTTTCTATAGAGCCATGGGGGACAATAAATACCACTAATTTAGTTAACTGAATTTAGTGATTTGGATGAACTCTACTAAGCAGGAGTAGTGAGATGAGGTAAATTTTCTGACATGGCAAGATGCTCTTTATTTTCCAGCAGTTATTTTTCAGGACCTAAAACCAGGCTTGCTCACAGGATAGTAACAACTTCTCCCGCTTGGAACTTGAGTAGGAAGGGACATATTTCAGATGACAATTAAATGGTGAGATGTGACTAACTTTAAATATTCGAGAACCTTGTTATACAAAGTGTAGTGCTGTATTCACTATAGAACAGCATTCACATCTCTTGGGGGCTTGTTATAACCACACAATCTCAGGTTCCACTCCAGACCTACTGAATCAGGATCTGCATTTTCACAGAATCTACAGATGATTTACATGCCTTGGAAGATTGAGAAGTCTGTCTAGGGCCATGGTCATCAAATTGGGCCATGCATTAGAATTACCTGAGCAGCTTGAAAACAAAATAAACAAGTGATATTTGGGACCCACGCTCAGGGGCTCTAATTTAATTGGTTTAAGATGGGTGTAGGATGGGTCTTGTTGAAAACTTGCCAGGTAATTCTAGATACATTCGTGGTTGAGAATCACAGCTGGGAGAGTACAACTACAGGAGGTAGCAAAAGATCCCCAGTATTTCTCTGCACCCCTTTATGTATGGGACCAAGAATCTGTGAGCCTTTCTTCAAGGGAGTGGTGGACAAAGAGACATGGATATGTTTCTACAGAGCAAAAAGTAACTGAACAGAGAAAAAAACCTTGCAAATGTAACCTCTGAACTTGATAATTTTACAAGATACTTGATGAGATAGAGGGAGACTAAGTATATATAATTGTTGTGGGAAAGGGTGACTGATTCTACAAAAAATGGAAAGAGGTGGAATTTGGTAGAGAAAAGGAGCTAAAGTCTAGAGGGTGTGGAGAAGAGACCAGGGAACTTGGGGTGTGAGGACAGCACCCTGGGAACCCCGCAGTGAGGCCTTCCCTCTAGGGGCAGTAAAAGGAGCAAGGTATTAGACTTCCTCTCTGTCCACCTGCCCCAATTCCCCTGCTTTTTACCTCCATGCAACACCTTCCAGATGCTTGGGGAGAATTATTTGAACACCTTAAGAACCTTAGCCCAAATCTGGTATTTTTAATCAGAAAGTGGGTGAAAGGCTATCTGCACCTGGGAAGAGTCTTTCTTTCTTCTATGCCACAGATTGGAAGCCACTGCTGTTTTTTGTAGTCTGCAGACCTAGCTGGACAAACCATAAAGCTTATCTCCAGACTCAACCACCCCCGACTGGGAATGCAACCGAATTATCATGCCCTATCAGACATGGAAAAAAAAAAAATTAAGAAAAGAGTCTCATAAAGTTTTCAGGCATCCCAAGTCCCAAGCTTGTTTTTTTAAACTGGAGATTTTTCAAGAACAAGAAAGCTATATCTATATCTGTATCTATATTACCTATAGCTATATATATAGTGTAACTATTTTACTGCCTTAGAAAGCAAAAACTTAAAGGGATGGAGCTGTTATTCATTGTTTATTATAGTTTCTTTTTTTAAAAAAAAGATTTTATTTATTTATTTGAGAGAGAGCATGATCATGAGGGAGGGGGAGGAGGAGAGGGAGAAGTAGGCTCCCTGCTGAACATGGAGCCTGATGTGGAGCTTGATCCCAGGACCCTGGAATCATGACCTGAGCTGAAGGCAGATGCTTAACCGACTGAGCCACAGAGGCGCCCTTCATTGTTTATTATAGTTTCTATGTAGAAATCATCTTGTCAATTTCATTCCATGTATAGCTTTCCTTTATATCCTTTACTATCATTTAGCATTATAAAGCAATGTTACTGTATATGTTGTTAATAATAAATATTTGCAGACTAAATCATGTTTTGTAGACCACCTTTGATTTTCTACAAGTTCATTATTTCCAACACAATAATCTTCTCCCAGATTTCATCCTCTTTGTATGTGTTGTATTGCACACCTGCTGTATTGCACACCATTAATCAGCCCATCCTTGAAACTCTCCTATCTTGACTTTGTGGCAAAACCCTGTTCTTCTCCTATGTGTTAATACCATGTGAAATGCTTTACGTGTATTACATAATGCCACATTTTCAAATTTCTTTTTAACACAATCTGTGACAATAAATGCACTTCGCATTCCAATACATCCGTTCTATACACACACACATGCACACACATGTGTGTGCTGGAATTTACTGCCAGGATTCTAAAAAAAATGCATTCACTATTACTTGTTACCCTTTATTTACTGTTATTGTTATAAAACACTTCAAATAAGAAGTGATATTTGCATAGAATTTTGAAAGATGAGGTGTTCTCCAGGTGTTCAGTGGAAATTTGGGATGGGAAAGACATCCCAAGTATAAGGAGCAGGATGAACAGAGGCAATTATGGAAGTACAGTGAAGCATCATATGGAACTTCTATGAGATTCAAGAAAATGCGGCTCTTCAATTATTGATCAAGACTCTTGTTTCTTAGCTTTAGTGTGTGTGTGTATGAGTGAGGCTGTGTGTGTCTGTGTGTGGGTGTAAGTAGAGAGACGGAGTTGATATGTGTCATATCATATTCAATAGCCATTATAATCTGCATATTACCACACTGTTACTGCACTGACACTTCCTAGTGTATTTATTCAAGCCTTTAGCTCAATAAAAGAATGTTCAAATAATGTCGTGGGAATGAAAAGTAAACTCATACCATTTGATAACCTGTGGGACTCAACAAATAGTTCATTATGCTGCAAATCTTTGCAGGTAGGTTTGATGGAACCTTGGATGGAAAGTAGTTGCCAAAGATACACAGACCGTTTGTTTTTTTAAGATTTTATTTATTTGAGAGAGAGAGAGAGTGAGAGAGAGAGCATGAGATAGGGGAGGGTCAGAGAGAGAAGCAGACTCCTTGCTGAGCTGGGAGCCCGACACAGGACTCGATCCTGGGACTCCGGGATCATGACCTGAGCAGAAGGTGGATGCCCAACTGACTGAGCTACCCAGGCGCCCCAAAATACAGACCATTTAAACAAGTACAGGATAGACAGCAAAGGCTTATATCTCTTATTAACTAATTATTGCCCTTGTGTATCTGGGATCCAGCACCTAGCCTACCATACAGTAAACATGCAATAAACATTTATCAGTTGAGTAAACAAAATGATCAAATGGATGAATTAATATGATCATAGCCTTAAGCCCAAAGCAACCTAATTGAGGTCCCAGAAAGAAGGCATGGGGAAGGCAGGGTGGTAAACAGAACAGAAACCTATTTCTTCAAGAGTAATGGCAACATTGCAAGTCCAGAGGGAGATATATGAAGGAAGAAATAGTAGTGGGGGGGGAGGCAAGATAAAGAAACTAATTAAAACCTTTCAGTAGAAAAAACAGGGTTCAGGGGAAGAGTAAGACAGACCTATAGTCAGCTTTCCATTCATACATGTTGAGCTTTGAATACAGCTCAACTTCCATCTGAGACAGATCCATAATAAATCCAAGCTCTAGCAAGCTTTGCTCTGAAATATGAAATCCCTTGGCACTATTATGGGACAATGGGGCTCTAGGGAAAAGAACCCAGTAACAATGCTCTGGGCAGGAGTTGATGCAAATATGCATGATATTTTAATGGAAATGTGAGCCTGCCAATGTCTCCTTCACACGTGCAGTCACATTACCATGACAACCAGCAGCTCTCTGGAATTCAGATATGGAGTAATGACTTGCTTATGCCTCTACATTTAACAGTTTTTCATGCTGCTAACAAAGATTAAATTGAAAAAGAACCCTGAGCCAAATCTGACAGATATGGGAAAAATTCATTTCTGAAAACAAATGTTGAAACTAATTGCTGGCTACTTTTGTTCCTAATTCTGAGGACAAATCCCAAGGCATGTGACAATACAGAAGCCTAACCTATGAATTTTTTCATGGTGAATGCTAGAATCCTAAGTAAAGATGACTTTGCAGCATGAACTTGAATAATAATTACAGCCAGGGCAGTGTTGAAAGCACTTCACTGACAACTACTTCTCTGGGGAAGGAGAGATTCAAGCCAGGTCAATTAATTACATCTCTAAAGAAATCTTTTCTCCTCGGAAGACTCCTTGTTTTTAATTCATGCCACATCATTGGCGTGTCACTGAGTAGTAAATCACATCCCTTAAACACTTATCATGTTCCCTGGTCCCTTGCCTGCCTTCTGTTGACTCTTTAAACATAAACTGCCAGCTACTGACATAATTTAAGGAACAAGAGAAAACAGGTTTTATTCTGTTTTTTACAGCTGGGACTGACCAGGTTTATTGGCACATTAACAAAGGTAGCTGTATTTCATGCTCCTTGAACTTAGGCTTCCTCAGCATCTACCCAGGATACTTCTAAAAGGAAAGAACACTTAAGGAGTTAATTGCACAGGTGTGTGTGTGTGTTGGGGGGGGGTCCCCTACATGAGAGTAGGGTATAGGACTTGTAGTTGTCCAGTTCTGGTTCTGAAGCAGAGACTCTTATAGGGGCCAAAAGGGCCCATCTCTCTGTCTCTAAGGGTGAGGACATCCTACTTAATAATGGTCTGGGAGAAATAAAAGAGGGACAAAAGAGAGGAGGGACTTTCAGAGATGGGAATTGACATTTATGACCGCTTTCTGTTTTAGAGCTTGGGTTTTAATATATGAGCTTGTTCAATCTTGACCTCAACACCTGGACCAAAATGAATGGTTGCGCAGTTTGCTTCCTGTACTTGAGGACAAGTAGTCTTGTACCTGACTAGGACCGCTGCGAGGAAGAGATACGTTTATCTTTACACAAAAGTGCCACTTCTTTGCCAAGTCACTAGCTAGAGGAACTGCATCAGCTCAGAGCAGGTGCCCTTTACTAATTCACAGAAAACTTTCTTAAACGTTAGCAGTGGCTCTGGCACCCCATGAGGTTTTTCTTGTTACCCCCTTTGAGGAATAAGGAAACCAAAGTGCAGAGATTAAGTAGATTACAGAAGAGATAGGAACAATATTATTTTGTATTTCCCCTAGGAACATATAATAGAAGTAAATAATGGGCATAGATAGATAACTGTCAAATGTAGCAAACTAGGCAATTAACAGCTTTGAGAATGTATTACCTCTGTTTTAAGTTTAATTGTAAATTTATATGATTTGATTTTTAATAATGGCTGTTTTGGGGAATGGGCTCCTGAAAACGTAACAAGTAGCTCTCATCAGTTGGGGCAAGCTGGCCTCAGCACACCTCTGGAACGTGAGCCAGCAGTGGGCACAAAAGGAACGCAGACAAAGGAGAAAACTATGGGAAGTCTCTGAATTGAGAAAGAGCCAGGTGTACTAAACCTGGAAATAGGAATCCTGCCATGCTGTTGCTCCCCACCCCATTATGGGTCCAGTTGTGTCCCTTCCACAGGTCTGTTGAAGTCCTAGCCACCCCCCCATCTGTGAATCTGACTTTATTTTGTAAGAGGGTCTTTGCATACAATCAAATTAAGGAAAGGTCAATTAGAGCGGGCCCTGATTGAACAAGAGTGGTGTGTTTGTAAGCTAAGGGAAACGTGGATCCAGTCACACAGGGAGATGACTGCCACACGAAGGCAAAGACGCACCAGGAGAATGCAGTGTGGTAGAGGCAGAGACTGCGGTGATGCAGCCACAGGTAGGGACCCCCAGGGCTGACGGCCAACATCACACGTTAGCAAGAGACAAGGAAGAATTCTCTCCTACAGTTTCAGAGGGAGCATGGCCATCCCAATACCTTTGATTTTGACACATTTGATTTCTATCCTCCAGAACTGGGAAGTGATAAATCTCTGTTTTTTTGAAGCCACCCAGTTTATGGTGCTTTGTTACAGTCGCCCTAGGAAACTAATACACTGCCTATATCTAAAGGTTTCTCCTGGCCTACGCTCAATACCTCCTATGACCATTTCATAAAGGATTA
Source organism: Leptonychotes weddellii (assembly GCF_054177405.1). NCBI lineage: Eukaryota > Metazoa > Chordata > Mammalia > Carnivora > Phocidae > Leptonychotes > Leptonychotes weddellii. The sequence goes on from NC_138379.1 coordinate 59,945,898, forward strand.
AAATACATTTAAATAGTGGGCAAAGATATATGGGGCTCCTGGGTGGCTCAGCTGGTTAAGCAACTGACTGTTGATTTCTGCTCAGGTCATGATCTCAGGGTCGTGAGATGGAGCCCTACAGTGGGCTCAGTATTCAGTGTCATCTGCTTGAGATTCTCTCTCTCCCTCCCCCTTTGCCACTCCCCCTGCTCGCACACTAAACTAATTAATTAAATAATTAATTAAAAATGATAGGCAAATATATAATAATGATATTCTGCACTTGCTCAGCACACAAGCATAGGGTGGATGAAAACAAAGGGGCACAGGCAGGCAGAGTGCAGACCAGCGGGTATGTAGCTCGGAAGCATGGATTCTGTCCAAATATAACAAATCACTATTTTGTCAGAAAGTTGTTCTTCCACCCATTAGCTAGCTGACCTTAAGCAATCCATGTAACGTTCCAGGATAGCCATTTGGTCGCTTTGTGTGATGACTGGAGCTGATGTAGGTATCAAAACATAGGTTCCTAAAAATGGGACTAAACGAATGATAATGACAGTAAAATCATAATAATTGCTCATGTTAGTCATGTTAAATTCATTAAGTTGATTCATTTCTCTAGGCTTCAGTTTCTTCCAATGGAACTTTTCCCTCTATACTTTGTAGGACTATTCTTTATTCATTCACTCAATGAATATCTATTTCCACTACGCCAGCCACCGTCCTTGGTGCTAGAGACATACAGCAGTGACCAAAACAAAGTCCCAGTCCTTGTGGAGCTTACATTCTAGTGGGAGAGACTGAAGGAATGAGCAATGTAGATGTTTGAGGGGAGAACATTCCAGGCAGAGGGGAAAAGTACAAACACTCCAAAGTGAGGCAGCACATGTTTTGTTAGAGAAACAGCACTGTGGTGAGTGTGGTTTGAGGTAAGAGTTACTTCCAAAAATCTCCAGGCATTAGGACACCCTTATCCAAGCCATTATAAGCATCTATATTCACTTGATGCTTAATGTTAGACTAATTATAAATATTCTTCTTTATAAAGTCTGTTGAAGATAGTAGCAATGCAGATGTGAGCGCATGTGAGACAAATAACTGAAAAATAAGAAAACAGATTTGTGGCTTGAGGGAAGTGAGAAAGAGTCAATGGAACTCAGGGAAAAACTTTCTCATGCCTAAATTTCACAGAAGCTCTCATGTAGGAAGTAGAATACAAAATTCCATTGGCTGAGGCAGAGAACTGGGAAAGTTGTCTCTGGGAACAGTACAGAAAAGATCTTGGAACAATGAAAAGCTGTTGAAGGCAGTCTGCCTCCTCCCCAGTGTTCTTCTCTACCCGCTCAAGCACTGACCAATATCAACCAATAAATCCTAATGAAACGCTTATATTCATTCATCTACCCCTTCCTCCCCCCTTCCCTCTTCTTTTTTCATGATCACTAGTCAAGTTCAGGAGCTTTTGATTTTACTGACCTCACACCTAAATTATTACAATAGCCTCACTAATATTTTCCCTCTCTCCAACCTCTCCCTGATTCCACACTGTCTACGCCATCCTAGGAATTCAACATTTGTAGAAATGAGCAATGTGAAGCGATAGCCTGTGGGAAAATTAGTCTCTTGACAGGAGCTGTGATGGAGGGCGGTGTTCTTCTAGGGAAGCGGGGAGCTTCTGGGGTTTCTAGTATCATAGGTGCCAAGAGAAAATGGCAGCAGCATTTTGGTTAAAGAAACGCATCAAAGAAATTGAGTGTTGTTTCCTTCTCTTCCACAAACATGCCCTGTATTTGCTTGCATGTGCCATTTCTCGGTGAATTCCCTTACCTAGGAAAAAGTAGGTAAGAAAACAAATTCATGCAAGGAGTCTTCATTTTGTTTTAGTCCTTTGGGGCTAATAAAGATATCTCAAGACAGCAGGTAGAGTAGAATGGTATGCTGGCTTTGGTAGACTATTTCTTAATATTTAGTAAAGACTTTTTGAAAGTTCCAGATTATTTCAGCTGTTATAAAAGAAGTTAAGGGAAAGGATTTTTATCTGGGCCAAAAAATTAAGGACAGAAAAGCCAGTGTGGTGGTAGCAGGAGTTACTAAAGTAAGACAGCTCCAAGTGGATGATTCTCAGGGAAACCTAGCCAAAGCTGATTCTGTATCTAGTCCTGAACTGCAGAGATTCTGGATTGCTTTCTTTTACAGCTAACCAATCTCCTTATCTATAGTCCAGGCCTCCTGTAATTCATCCCATCCATCAACGCCAACATGAATAACCTGCCCATATTACTCTCCATGTTTAAAAATCCACTCAGGGCCTCTGGGTGGCTCAGTCAGTTAAGTGTCTGCTTTCAGCTCAGGTCACGATTCCAGGGTCCTGGAATTGAGCCCTGAGTTGGACTCCCTGCTCAGTGGGGAGCCTGCTTCTCTCTCTCCCTCTGCCTCTCCTCCACCTTGGGCTTTCTTGCTCACTCTCACTCATTCTCTCCCTCAAATAAACAAATAAATCTTTAAAAAAAAATCTGCTAATTTGGAGTGCCTGGGTGACTAAGTTGGTTAGGCATCTGACTTTGGCTCAGGTCATGGTCTCAGTTTCCTGGGGTCAGGCCCCTAGTCGGGCTTTATGCTTAACAAGGCATCTGCTTGTCCCTCTCCTTCTTCCTTTGCCCCTGCCCCCTGCTCATGCTTGCTTGCTCTCTCATAAATAAATAAATAAATAAATAAATAAATAAATAAATAAATAAAATATTTTTTAGAAAATTAAAAAAATTAAAATCCTCTCATTTATTCCCATTACTTCCACTTATGGCTGATACGATTAATTAAAACTTGGTCTCAGTTTTTTATGCTGTTTTTACCCTCATGAGGTCTAAGAGCTATCTACATGCTTGGCTCCTTGTCATCTGTCAAGGCACAGTGCAAAGGTGAATTCATTTATGAAGCCCTTCTGGGTATCCTATGTAGAATGCACCACTCCTTAACATATAATCGTATGGCATTAGTACTATTATGAAATTTCTCACCTATGTTTTATTTTTTGTAATTCTACCTCTACCACTGGATCATAGTCTTCTCAGAAGAGTTTCCACGTTTTTGTTTTTGTTTTTGTTTTCAATACTCCATTGTCAACTAGGATGGTTCCTGGAATAATATTGAACCTTAATATATACTTTTGTTTTGTTTTGTTTTGTTTGTTTGTTTGTTTTTTTGCCATGTGCATTCAAATTTTTTTTTATTATTGTGTTATGTTAATCACCATATATTACATCATTAATTTTTGATGCAGTGTTCCATGATTCATTGTTTGCATATAACACCCAGTGCTCCATGCAGAACGAGCCCTCTTTAATATCCATCACCGAGCTAACACATCCCCCACCCCCCTCCCCTCTAGAAACCTCAGTTTGTTTTTCAGAATCCATCGTCTCTCATGGTTCGTCCCCCCCTCTGATTTCCCCCCTTCATTCTTCCCCTACTGCTATCTTCTTCTTCTTCTTCTTTTTTTTAATATATTGTATTATTTGTTTCAGAGGTACAGATCTGTGATTCAACAGTGTTGCACAATTCACAGCACTCACCATAGCACATACCCTCCCCAATGTCTATCACCCAGCCACCCCATCCCTGCCACCACTCACCACTCCAGCAACCCTCAGTTTGTTTCCTGAGATTAAGATTTCCTCATATCAGGGGGCGGAGCAAGATGGCGGAGGAGTAGGAGACCTGGATTTTGTCTGGTCTCAGGAATTCAGCTGGATGGGGATCAAACCATTCTGAACACCTACAAACTCAACAGGAGATCGAAGAAAAGAAGACCAACAACTCTCTGAACAGAAAAGCGACCACTTTCTGGAAGGTAGGACGTGCAGAGAGGTGAATCCGAGGTGATATTCAGGAGGTTAGACGGCAGGGGAGGGGCCTCCATCTGCCACTTCTGGCAAGTGAAAGATCAGCAGAGCACAAAATCGGAACTTTTAGAAGTCCGCTCCACTGAGGGACGTCGCTCCAGTGGCTAAGCAGGGGGTGGAACCCTCGTGGGACAGTGTGGTCTCAGGACCCTCGGGGTCACAGAAAGATCAGGGGTGCCTGAGTGTGACAGAGCTCCCAGGTATCGGAGCAGGGAAGCCGGCTGCAGAAAGGGAGCTGAGGCATGGGCTCTCATCTGAGAGTTGCCATAAACCGTGATCCACGGCACAGTCGGGCCACTGCTCCTCCAGCAGAGACCCAACAAGTGGCAGATCTGGGGAGACTCACCTTCCTCCCTGGGAGGAGCAGCATGGGAGGGCACCACAGGGATCTGCTGGGTTTGGAGACTCCACACAGGGTTGGGTGCCAGAGATAGAAATGCTCGGTCACAGGCTGGGTGAGCACGGAGTGTGGCCGGAGACCGGGGAGACGGGAGTGACTGACTGCTTTTCTCTGGGGGTTCACTGAGGAGCGGGCCCCAAGTTCTCAGCTCCTCTGGGGCGGAGATTGGGAGGCCGCCATTTTCACTCTTGTCCTCCAAAGCTGTATGGAAAGCTTGCAGGGAACAAAAGCTCCCGAGAGCAAACCCAAGCAGATTACTTAGCCCGGACCAGGCAAGGGCGGGGCAATTCCGCCTCCAGCAAAGACATTTGGGAACCATGGCAACAGGCCCCTCCCCCAGAAGATGAGTGAGAACAGCCAGCCAAGACCAAGTTTACTGAAAAATGAGAATGACAGAACGCCAGCGCTAGGGGAATACTGCACATAGAATCCATGGCTTTTCCCCCATGATTCTGTAGTCTTTCAAAGTTAATTTTTTTAACTGTCTTTTTTTTTTTAATTTTTCTTTTTCCCTTTATCAACCAACATCTTATCAATCCCTTTTTAAAAAAACATTTTAATTTTTCATTTTTAGAGTCATATTCTATCCCTTCATATTAGTAACCCTTATTTTTGGCATATATATATAAGTTGTTCTCTCTTTAAAATTTTGAGATAGTTTCTTCTAACAGATCAAAATATACCCTAAATCTCTAGTGTATGGTTTTGTTCTACTCTCCTGTCTGATCATATTCTCTCCCTTTTTTTTTCTTTTTTTAAATCTTTTCTTTTTTCAAACAACTTCTTATCAATTCTTTTTATAAAATTTTTTATAATTTTCATCTTTACAGTCATATTCCATCCCTTAATCATATCAAACCTTATATTTGTACATATATAAGTTTTTCTTTCTTTAAAATTTTGGGAGGCACTATCTTCTAACAGACCAAAATACACCCAAAATCTAGTGTGTGGCACTAATCTATGCACCAGCCTGATCATATTGATCATATTCTGTTTTTTTTGTTTTGTTTTGTTCTGTTTTTATTTGTTTTTATCTTTTTCTTTTTCTTTTTTTGGCTTTTTCTTTTTTCTTTCTTTCCCTTTCTTTTTCCCCTGGGTTCAGTTCTTTTCTGATTTGTTTAGAGTATATTTTCTGGGTACGTTGTTACCCTGTTAGCATTTTGTTCTCTCATTCATCTATTCTCCTCTGGACAAAATGACAAGATGATAAAAATCACCTCAACAAAAAGAACAAGAGGTAGTACCGACTGCCAGGGACCTACTCAATACAGACATTAGTACGATGTCGGATCTAGAGTTCAGAATCATCACTTTAAAGATACTAGCTGGGCTTGAAAAAAGCATGGAAGTTATTAGAGAAACCCTTTCTGGAGAAATAAAAGAACTAAAATCTAACCAAGTCGAAATCAAAAAGGCTATTAATGAGGTGCAATTAAAAATAGGGGTGCTAACTGCTAGGATAAATGAGGCAGAAGAGAGAATCAGTGATATAGAAGACCAAATGATGGAAAAATAAAGAAGCTGAGAAAACGATAAACAACTACTGGATCACGAGGGCAGAACTCAAGAGCTAAGCGATACCATAAGATGAAACAACATTAGAATAATTGGGATCCCAGAAGAAGAAGAAAGAGAGAGAGGGGAAGAAGGTATATTGGAACAAATTATAGCAGAGAACTTCCCTAATTTGGGGAAGGAAACAGGCATCAAAATCCAGAAAGCACAGAGAACCCCCTCTCAAAATCCATAAAAATAGATCAACACCCCGACATCTAATAGTAAAACTTACAAGTCTCAGAGACAAAGAGAAAATCCTGAAAGCAGCTCGGGAGAAGAGATATGTAACCTACAATGGTAGAAACATTAGATTGGCAACAGACCTATCCACAGAGACCTGGCAGGCCAGAAAGGACTGGCAGGATATATTCAGAGCACTAAATGAGAAAAATATGCA
>NC_138379.1:59952635-59987153 GCF_054177405.1 Leptonychotes weddellii
AGCCATTCTGACTGGTGTGAGGTGATATCTCATTGAGGTTTTGATTTGGATTTCCCTGATGCCGAGTGATGTTGAGCACTTTTTCATGTGTCTGTTGGCCATTTGGATGTCTTCTTTGGAAAAATGTCTGTTCATGTCTTCTGCCCATTTCTTGATTGGATCATTTGTTTTTTGGCTGTTGAGTTTGATAAGTTCTTTATAGATTTTGGATACTAGCCCTTTATCTGATATGTCATTTGCAAATATCTTCTCCCATTCTGTCACTTGTCTTTTGGTGTTGTTGACTATTTCCTTTGCTGTGCAAAAGCTTTTTATCTCGATGAAGTCCCAATAGTTCATTTTTGCCCTTGCTTCCCTTGCCTTTGGCGATGTTTCTAGGAAGAAGTTGCTGTGGTTGAGGTCGAAGAGGTTGTTGCCTATGTTCTCCTTTAAGATTTTGATGGACTCCTGTCTCACATTGAGGTCTTTCAACCATTTTCCATCTATTTTTGTGTGTGGTGTAAGGAAATGGTCCAGTTTCATTCTTCTGCATGTGGCTGTCCAATTTTCCCAAACCGTTTGTTGAAGAGACTGTCTTTTTGCCATTGGACATTCTTTCCCACTTTTTCGAAGATGAGTTGAACATACAGTTGAGGGTCCATTTCTGGGCTCTCTATTCTGTTCCATTGATCGATGTGTCTGTTTTTGTGCCACTACCATACTGTCTTGATGATGACAGCTTTGTAATAGAGCTTGAAGCCCAGAATTGTGATGCCGCCAGCTTCGCTTTTCTTTTTCAACATTCCTTTGGCTCTCTGAGGTCTTTTCTGGTTTCTACAAACATTAGGATTATTTGTTCCATTGCTTTGAAAAAAGTGGATGGTATTTTGATGGGGATTGCTTTGAATGTGGCGATTACTCTAGGTAGCATTGACATCTTGACAATATCTGTTCTTCCAATCCATGAGCATGGAACGTTTTTCCATTTCTTTGTGTCTTCCTCAATTTCTTTCATGAGTATTTTATAGTTTTCTTGAGTACAGATTCTTTGCCTCTTTGGTTAGATTTATTCCTAGGTATCTTATGGTTTTGGGTGCAATTGTAAACGGGATCGACTCCTTAATTTCTCTTTCTTCTGTCTTGTTGTTGGTGTATAGGAATGCCACTGATTTTATGTGCATTGATTTTATATCCTGCCACTTTACTGAATTCCTGTTTGAGTTCTAGCAGTGTTGGGGTGGAGTCTTTTGGGTTTTCCACATAAAGTATCATATCATCTGCAAAGAGTGAGAATTTGACTTCTTCTTTGCCAATTTGGATGCCCTTTATTTCTTTTTGTTGTCTGATTGCTGTGGCTAGGACTTCTAGAACTATGTTGAATAGCAGTGGTGATAGTGGACATCCATGCTGTGTTCCAGACCTTAAGGGGAAAGCTCTCAGTTTTTCCCCATTGAGAATGATATTCGCTGTGGGTTTTTCATAGATGGGTTTTATGATATTGAGATATGTACCCTCTCTCCCTATACTCTGAAGAGTTTGATCAAGAAAGGATGCTGTACTTGGTCAAATGCTTTTTCTGCATCTATTGGGAGGATCGTATGGTTCTTGTTCTTTCTTTTATTAATGTATTGTGTCACATTGATTGATTTACAGATGTTGAACCAACCTTGCAGCCCAGGGATAAATCCCACTTGGTCATGGTGAATAATCCTTTTAATGTACTGTTGGATCCTATTGGCTAGTATTTTGGTAAGAATTTATGCATCCATATTCATCAAGGATATTGGTCTGTAATTCTTCTTTTTGATGCGGTCTTTGGTTTGGGGACCACGGTAATGGTGGCCTCATATAAAAAGAATTTGGAAGTTTCCCTTCCATTTCTATTTTCTGGAATAGTTTCAGAAGAATAGATATTAATTCTTCTTTAAATGTTTGGTAGAATTCCCCTGGGAAGCCATCTGGCCCTGGGCGTTTGTTTTTTGGGAGATTTTCGATAACTGCTTCAATTTCCTCAGTGGTTATAGGTCTGTTCAGGTTTTCTATTTCCTCCTGGTTCAGTTTTGGTAGTTGATACATCTCTAGGAATGCATCCATTTCTTCCAGATTATCTAACTTGCTGACATATAGCTGCTCATAATATGTTCTTAATAATTGTTTGTATTTCTTTGGTGTTGGTTGTGATCTCTCCTCTTTCATTCATGATTTTGTTGATTTAGGTCATTTCTCTTCTCTTTTTGATAAGTCTGGCCAGGGATTTATCAATCTTGTTAATTCTTTCAAAGAACTGGCCCCTATTTTCATTGATCTGTTCTACTGTTCTTTTGGTTTCTATTTTATTGATTTCTGCTCTGATCTTTATTATTTCTCTTCTCCTGTTGGGTTTAGGCTTTATTTGCTAAAAGAAAAAGAAAAAGATAAAACAAAAACAAAACAAAACAACAGAATTCGATCAAATATGATTAGGCTCTTGCATAGATCAGTGCCACACACTAGATTTTGGGTGTATTTTGGTCTGTTAGAAGAAAGTGCTTCCCCAAGTTTTAAAGAAAGAAAAACTTATATATGTACAAAAATAAGGGTTAATACAATGAAGGGATGGAATATGACTGTAAGGATGAAAATTATAAAAGATTTTTAAAAAGGAATTGATAAGATAAGTAGTTGGTTGAAAAAAGAACGAAGAGGATTAAAAAAAGAAAAGGGAGAGAATGTGATCAGGCAGGAGACTAGAACAAAGCCATACACTAGAGATTTAGGGTATATTTTGATTTGTTAGAAGAAACTGTATCTCAAACTTTTAAAGAGAGAACATTTATATATATATATATATATAAAATAAGGGTAACTACTATGAAGGGATAGAATATGACTCTAAAAATGAAAAATAAAAAAGATTTTTTAAAAAAGGTATTGACAAGATGTTGGTTGAAAAAGGGAAAAAGAAAAATTCAAAAAAATAAAAAGTCAGTAAAAAAATAACTTTGAAAGAGTAAAGAATCATGGTAAAAAAAGCCATGAATTCTATGGGCAATATTCCCCTAGCACTGGAGTTCTGCCGTTTTCATTGATTGGTAAGCTTGGTCTTGGCTGGTTGTTCTTGCTGATCTCCTGGGGGATGGGGCCTGTTGCCGTGGTTCCCAAATGTCTTTGCCGGAGGCGGAATTGCCCTGCCCTTGCCGGTTCTGGGCTAAGTAATCTGCTCCGGTTTGCTCTCAGGAGCTTTTGTTCCCTGCAAACTTTCCATAGAGCTTTGGAGGATGAGAGTGAAAATGGCCGCCTCCCAATCTCCGTCCTGGAGGAGCAGAGAACTCGAGATCCCACTCCTCAGTGAGCCCCCAGAGAAAAGCAGTCAGTCACTCCCGTCTCCCCCGTCTCCGGCCGCACTCCGTGCTCACCCGGCCTGTGACCGAGCATTTCTATCTCTGGCACCCGACCCTGTGTGGAGTCTCCAAACCCAGCAGATCCCTGCAGTGCACTCCCGCACTGCTCCTCCCAGGGAGGAAGGTGAGTCTTCCCGGATCTGCCGCTTGTTGGGTCCCTGCTGGAGAAGCAGTGGCCAGACTGTGCTGTGGATCACGGTTTATGGCAACCCTGAGCTGAGAGCCCGCTCCTCGTCTCTGTCTCTGCAGCTGGCTTCCCTGCTCCAATACCTGGGAGCTCTCAGGCACCCCAGGTATTCCTGTGACCCCGAGGGTCCTGAGACCACACTGTCCCAGCGAGGGTTTCACCCCCCACTTAGCTACTGGAGCGACGTTCCTCAGTGGAGCAGACTTCTAAAAGTTCCAATTTTGTGCTCTGTGCTCTATCACTTGCCGGTAACAGCTGATGGAGGCCCCCTCCTCCGCCGTCTATCCTCCTGAATATCGCCTCAGATTCACTTCTCTGCACGTCCTACCTTCCAGAAAGTGGTCGCTTTTCTGTTCAGAGAGTTGTTGCTATTCTTTTCTTCAATCCCCTGTTGAGTTCATAGGTGTTCATAATGATTTGATCCCTATCCAGCTGAGTTCCTTGGACCAGACGAAATCCAGGTCTCCTACTCCTCCACTATCTTGCTCCTTCTGCTTAATATATACTTTTTAAACAAATTAGTGAGTAAAGAAATTAGTCCAAAGCAATGTAAGACCTCAAATAACAGTGTTGGTCTCAAATCAGTCAAGTACAGGTAGGAAGCCACTAATGAGTTCTAGTCAAAGAAATGAGTAATGAATACGTCACTGGCAGTAACTTTGAGAAAAATCTATAGAAGGATAGTCTTAGAAGTAGAGAAGAACCATTAAAATGAAATGAAGTGAAAGAGCCAGAGACTGAAGAATAATTACAATAGGGAGATAAGTAGTTAGACTTCTGGTTTGTGAAGAAACATTGTGAAGAAACAAAGAAGATAATTTTGAATTTAGTGTGCCTATGTGTTACATTTCCACTCTATCAGTTAGAGACATGAGATTAAGGTCAGCAGATGTTAGCGGGTGCTTGAACATTGGAGCTGAAACTCCAGAGCCATAAAGATAACTCCAAAGAGAAATTAACTCCTGGAAAAACAATGATTTTACTGGTGACAAAAGTGTTGCATTGAGTTGATTATTCATTCCTTGCTCTGATTTAAAAGAACTGGTAACAAACTGTCCTTTTGGCTCCCGATCTGTCTTTACCTGTAACATACTTATGAATACAGGAGGTTGTGCACGTTTAATCAAGATCGCAACATAGTAGTTCTCAGGTTTATACACTTTAGTTCACCTTCATGAAGGCATAGATACTGTCATAGGGAGAATTGCTAAGCTAGAAGCTGGTGTGTTTGCCTTGACAGAAGCTGCTGATGCTCCCATGCTGGGCTTCTCAGCAATACTCTCTAGTAATCAACATGGATTTACACATCAGGACCATGCCTTCTGGTCCATTGCTTTTCATGAAAAAAAAAAAAAAAAAGGTATAGGAAGTCTTATATTTAACTCATTTTTGAGCAAACCCAACTGAAAAATAAAACTTTATTTTAATGGAAAGAATGCTGGCCTAGTACTCAAAATCTAGGTGCCAATCTTAGGTTGACCACTATATGTCTCTGGGAATATTACAGGTTTCCCCACTATTCAAAAGGAAAACATTCCTATGAAACCTTTTGTAAGCCAAAAGGAATTATCACTAATTTATATGGTACAGCCAGACAATGGAATGTTATTTAGTGCTAAAAAAGAAAGGAGCTATCAAGTCATGAAAAGACACAGAGGAAACTTAAATATATATTATTAAATAAAAGCAGCAGATCTGAAAATGTTATATACTGTATGATTCCAACTATAGCTCAGGGACAGCAAGACAGAAGAGATGCATAAAGTCAGGTGTGGGGAAAGAGCATGGAGTTTCTATGTCCTCTCCAGGTGCACCGCTCTCCCCACATCTCCATATGTCCACCAACCCAGAACCTCTCCTTCTGGTTTTTATGGAGGCTTCATTACATAGGCATGATTGATTGACTGGCCACTGCTGATTGATTCAACCTCCAGGCCCTCTCCCCAGACTGAAAGTTCCCACCCTCTAATCATATGGTTGGTTCTCCTGGCAAATGGCTCCCATCCTTGGGTTCAATCCAATGGTCACCTTGTTAACACAACAAAAGAAAGCTTTGCACCTCTCCTCACTTAGGAAGTTCCATGGGTTTTAGGAACCAGTGCCAGAAACAGAGATGAAGTTCAAATACACATTTTTTTTTATTATAAAGCACAATATTACAGTCCATCCCTTGATCTTTGAATAGAATTTCTTACAGCAAAACAATCATGAAAGTCAGAAGATGATGACACATTACTAGAATTCCATCCAGTCATTAATAACTATCCAGTCCATCATCATATCACATGAAAATGTCTCCTAGGGCAGTTCATTCAAGTTTGCAGATTTCCATCCAATCTTGTCAGCTTCTATCCATAACTACTATCTTTTCTTCCCTCCATTTGTACCCAAACTTTTCCACCTTTGGAAGGGACATTAGGTTCAGCCACTGTGCTGGTCTAGATTGCAGGTAACAATGCTAGTCTAGCAAGGTCTCCCATCTGTCCACGTCTACTCAGTTTACACATGTGGAGAAGCAGAGGGCTGTTTTTACCATCAGGTAGGATAGCTGCATTCACTGTTAGCCCCAGTTTTGTCAGATGGAATGAAGGCACATTCTGCCCCATCAGGCCCTGAGAAATTCTGGCATAAAGGTTAAAACATAGTTATGGTTTCTTGTTTAGGAATCATCCTGCTTCCAGCCCTTGTAGTTGCAGCCCTAGAGCTGTGATTTCTCCATCAAGTAGGAAACAAACAAAAATTTTGAGGTGATGTGAGGAAGAAAGCATACCAGCACCTTCCATGCACCCTCTTCCCCAGATCCACTAGAAAAACAGAGAAATCTGTCCAGTGGGACCATAGCCCACTCATGTTCATGTTGAGTGTGAGCACTCACTGGTGGAGGTGTGTAAGCCAGCCCTTTGTGTTTTTATTTCCCCCCTTTTTAGACAACCAATGTTTTAGTTGCGCATTCCAATTCTCCATCAGACTAGTACTCTGAGAAGGATGTTTCTCAGCGCAATGTTGGACACAATGGGCTATAAAGTGTGTTTCTTGTCTGAAGAAATGACAGCCAGTTGTCCACATTGGTGCACTATCTTCTGTTCTGGTTCTTCCATGGCACTCTGAGCCTTTGTACCTACCACCAGGTAAGCAAAGCCCAATTCAGAGTCAGTGCCTATTCCTCCTAGAACCCACATGTAGTGCCCCCACCCCCGCCATGCCCCCAGGACTACCAGCATCAGTCTCACTTGCCAGCTGTGATCAGGGTCTTCCTACCAAGGAATCCACCACATGGCCATCTGCAGTCTCTGTTGGAAGACAGAACAGGCATTTCATGCCTCAGGGGCTGCACTGCTGCAGCATCCCCTGCATCAGAGAGCCAGGTGGCCATCTCAAGGGGGTGTACAGTGATGTCCATTTGTCGATTCCAGTCATCTTCCAAACCTGGAAGGGATTTCTTTTAATGGGGCTGGACATGTTCCACTTTAATGCACCCCTCAAGTTTCCATATGCTGTGCCTTGCACAGGCATCCTTTTAATAGGCCTGGTTCCCATTGCCTTCCTGCCTGACCGTATGGGCAGACCATAGGCCACTGCCCATAAGTAAGTAAAAAGCCAAACACAGGGGCTTTTCCACTGCTCAATTCTTCCATCACTGGTAGGAAAACAGCATGCAGTCCAGTCCACCAAGCTGATGTGTTTACTTTCTCCAAATGCAGCAGATCCTCACGGTTCTAGAGCCAGTCCTAAGGGAAAAGAGGATTCTTGTTGCATCTTCTTCTTGCATTCCCCACGCAGCTTGATCCTGTAGCTTCAGTGGATAATGTCATATAGCAAGGTAGTAAATGCCTTTCAAATGGCAATCCTCTAGTCCAAAAGACCAGTAGTCATCACTGGGAAATGCTGACAGGCTCTTGCCATAGACCCACATAGGGTCATCACATAGAGAATTTGTCCCTCTGGCATTCCAGCCTCTGTTCCACATGGTGTGGGCTCAGGCAATCTTACTGGTTCCCATTTAGCATGCCCTATTAATATTGCTTGAAGGGCAGATTTATATGCCTTCTGTTTTCTATTAGTAGGAAGGTGAAACATTCCCCAGTCAGATACAATGTCCATCCCCATAATACAAACAGGTAAAAGAGATGCAATCACCTCATATAAAGCCTGTTCAAACATCCTGTAACTGGAGCCCAAGGGTGCCAGAACACCTGGCCCCAGGGGTACCAAACAGACCGGGTTTGACCACTGACAAAATCCAAGGGCAGAGAGACAAGTGCTGGTGAAACAAGGAAGGCATTTACTTCAGTGATGTCAACACCAGGAACACAGTGGACTAACGTCTCAAAGACTGTCTCCCAAGTGCTGACAATACTTGTAGGTTTATATAAGGAAAATGTGAGCCAAGGGGGGTGGTGAGTGGGTGCAGCTGGGCAGTAAAAATCAGGTAGATTATTGTCTCGGGGTCAATTGACAGGGTCTTGCTGGTGCCAGGGCAATCTTATATTTTGAAGGGTAGTTTCACTTCCTGTCAGGGGATGCTTTGCTGCTGGGTCTTCCACCTAAGTTAAAAGATAAGCTGGAGAGAAGAACTTAATCGGTTAGAAAGTACAGACTGAGGTCAAAATTGGAGGTGGTTAAGGTAACTGGGTTTTCTTTCAAATCTCCACTCTCAATTCACCATTCCATGTCTATGGAAGGGAAAAGGGGTGATGGTCATTTCTTCTGTAACTACTTCCTGCTGGCTGGGGACAATGTAGGAATTTTGGAGTGGAACACTTTGACAGGGTGGGAAAATTATGAATGTTGCATTCCTGCTGAAGAAAATGGCAAGGGCATCCCCAAGCTAGTGCAAATAGTGTGGACTCCCATTTGATAAATATAAAAAGCCAAACAACAACTGAAAAGAAAAAGGACAAGAAGTCTAGCAATGCTTAGCAGGGCATATTTCCATTTGGAAGATATTGGATTTAGCCAACTGCTTGAAAGGGTCCAAAGCTAAGGCATCTATAGCAGTGATGTATTGATTTATCTTTCATGGCTTTAGATACATTTTTTGAATAATTTGGAACACATATACAACCTTGAACTGCAGTTTAAATATCAAGAGCCATTGGTTTTGGAGGACTGATTTTCATATTTATTTGGTTTCATCATTTGGGAGAGTGACTGCATACCAGGTTTGGTTAAAGGTGGCTGCTGTATGTTTGGCTGGGGCCTATACCTGTAGTTCTAGGTCAATAGAGGTAGCTTCTGGGTAAATATAGCTAAGGGATGGAACCACCAAGAAACTCTCTTTACCCATAGATTTTATGATATCCCAATTATGAGAAATTACTGGCAAGTTGGAGATGACTCATTCCAGGAGATATGGGCATCCCCAAGTGCATCATCCAATCCAATTATAAGGAAGGTAGTTTCATCCATTATTTCCACAAGTCCATAGCTAACTCCACGAAGTGGGGTATGCTCTGGTTTTTCAGGAGCAATTTTGTCATCTCAGTCATATAGAATCGGTCAAGGTGATAGTTGAGTTACACAATTGTCAGGAAGTCCATTCCATTGCCTAGGAAGTTTCTTGAATACTATTTAACTTTTTAACACATTAGGGGCCACTTCATTCACTTGGACTCACTTGGCAGTTAGCCACCCAATTCCATTGTATACTGCATACCCTATATCTGGGGTGGTGTTTGTTCTTTTACTAAGGCAAACACATATTGATGAGCTGCAATTCCCCACCAGGAGAGCAAAGTATACTCAAAGAAATATTCACTCCATCTGGTATTTCCTCAGGGATGTCCCACATGACCCAGAGGAATAATCTGAGAGGGCTAGTCTAATGGACCACATCAGACTTACTGTGGACTGAGAGGGAGTGGTAAGAAAGCCTAACAAGCAAGTGCCTCCCATTGTCCACCTGTTCAAATAATCATATGTGCATGCGGTCCTTTTATTATCCCCACAGAATAACAGGCATGAAGACTGTCTATACATGAGCTGTTTTGGCAATTTCTCTAAAGTTAACCTTGAGTTGTCGAGTTTAGGCAAGCAACAAACATTCAAGGACAATTAACCAGAACTGGAATCTAACATCCACAGAAGTGTTATTAAAACATAACTTTTCTTTCTATAATCACCCTCCTCTCCATCAAAGATAGCCAAACTAAGATTAATCTGTTTGTAAAACAAGTCTAGTTTTAACAAAGTTGTCCTAATTACTTACATAAACATGGCAAGAATAGTGATTGTCCATATAGGTCTTTTAAAATCTGCTTTGCTGGAATATTTTATAAGACATTTCAGATTTAACTTTTAATAGCCTCTCAATGCCAGAAGCCAAGCCAAATACTTGCCATCAGATTTACCTATAATACTTGTAGATTTGAGTGAATTCCTTGTCCTGATGTCCCCCAAATATTCTGAGGTTCCTACACCTGCCAGGGAGTGACATTTCTTTCTTTTTTTTTTAAGATTTATTTACTTATTTTAGAGAGAGAGGGAGTGAGAGAGAGATCTAGCACATGTGAGCAGGACAGAGGGGCAGATGGAGAGGGAAAGAATCTCAATCAAACTCCCTGCTGAGTGTGGAGCACAACACCGGGCTCGATCTCACAACCCATGAGATCATGACCTAAGCCGAAATCAAGAGTCAGCCACTTAACTGACTGAGCCACCCAAACGCCCCAGAAGTGACATTTCTTTACTCACAGCTGCTGGGAACTCTGTTAGGAAAGTATCAGGTCAACATTTCTAGAGGGCTCTATTGGGTCCATAAAGTCAACCTGAGTTCTGTAAGGCTGGTCATATCTGACTTTATGTATGTCTTTCTCAAAATGTGATCCTTTAATCAAAACCTTGACAAATGACCAATGTTTTCCACTGTGATCTTTTACAAGAAGAACAGATTCTTTTTTTTCCCAAAGATTTTATTTATTTATTTGACACAGAGAGAGAGAGAGCACAAGCAGGGGGAGCAGCAGAGGGAGAGGGAGAAGCAGGCTCCCCACTGAGCAAGGAGCCCAATGCAGGACTCGATCCCAGAACCCTGGGATCATGACCTGAGCTGAAGGCAGATGCTTATCCTACTGAGCCACCCAGGCATCCCAAGAAGAACGGATTCTTATTGAACTTACACAAATAATTATAATAACCACAAGAGAAAGAATACTGATGGAGAATTCCTGAGTTCTGGTGGGTTCACAAAGGAATATTTTCTCATATTTCTGTAATTCATGGTCATCTCAAGAGAAAAAATGCCCTTAAATCTAGAAGAGTAAACATTAGTGAACCAGCAATGTTTCAAATAAGAGTCAGAATTCCTATAAATCATCTTCCTCAATTCATCCAGTCTCAGGTTACTAATTCTTATTCTGTTTGAATGTAGCTTTTCCATTGGTTCTGGAAATTCTTACCCAGTTTAGTTTTATGATCTTAAAGATATCAGAAACCTGTATTTGTCAAAAGTCCTTTTCATGAATCTTCTTGAAAATGAAACACATTTTGCAAGGGCATCAGAACAGTAACTATAAATGACAAAAGACTCAAAAATGAACATGGTTAAAGATCTGATGAGAATTCATAATAATGCAGTTGACAAATAAATCCAGTTATTTTTGTGACACAGAGCATTTCAATAATTAGGATGTCAAGTAGTGACCTTATAACAGGACATAGTAAAACTTTTAGGGATTTCATATAATTTCTAGAACAGTTATAGCATTTACCCATACGATATAACCTAAAAAGTTTTGCCATCATTTGTCTGACAATGCTTCCCATGTAATCTGATGTACCAAATAAACAAGCCTAATCAATCAAAATGATTTCATTGAGAATTTGAATTTTGGGGAAGTTTTGCTAAAACTCTCAGAAGATTTTAAAGCATGTGCCAAAAGTAAGATTACAGACCATTATAAAATTTAATATTTAATTATATATTTAACCAAATGGCAATAGGAGATTCTACAGAAGGTTATATAGTTGTTAGCAAAATTTAGCTCCCTTAATATTGAGAAGTTTTAACTTTCTTAAGTAATTAAAGACCTGATAAAGACAAACCATAGAAACTTTTATTTTCTGGGCAGATTAAAAAAAACAAACAAAACTTTGTTTACCATTTCTTATCAAGAGAAGAACAATAATCTCAGAAAACTTTGTCATTTTAACAGAAAGGAAAAAAAAAAACAAATTCCAATCTTATGTAAGTATACTTCTAAAATTCATTCATTCCAATCTTAGTCAGCCCTGACAATGCTTAATATTCTTTTCCAAAGAGTCCCTTCTCACAAACTTGCCGCAACTTTCTTTCCACATAAGGATTTTGTTCTAAGCTGTCTCTAAATAACTCGTCTCATTTTAGGACAAAATTATTTCCTTTTCCCTCAACAAAAATGTATTCCCATTCCTTATACCTTTCTTATCAAACATTCTTCTTCCTTTGCCTACATAGAGATGCTTTCTTTATCATTTTCAGCAGTCTTTAAAAAAAAATTATTTATTCATTTGAGAGAAAAAAGAGAGAGAGAGAGAGAGCATGAATATGGGGAGGGGCAGAGGGAGAGAGACATACAGATTCCCCGCTGAGTCCAGAGCATGACGTGGGGCTTGACACAGGGCTTGATTCCAGGACACTAAGATCATGACCTCAACTGAAGTCAACCACTTAACTGACTGAGCCACCCAGACATTCCATTTTCCAGCAGTCTTAATTGTACTTATCAGAATTTTAACTCTTAGAAACCTTAGTCTCTAGCAAAAACTAAGCAGTAACCAATTGTCAATTGTCTGTTACACCAGAATTCTTTAGATTGGCAAATTTATGAATATTCTTCATAATTTCAAGCAACGTGTTTTTTTCATAGTACAACTTTCAATAAAGTATAAAACATGTTTGCTAATAGACCCAAGTATCTTCAGTTTCGCTCCAATAAGAAAAAAGTGGATAAACCTATGTTTAGTAAGTAATGTTTCAATATTTTATCTTATTTGAAAAAGACTTAGAGACCTAATTAATTCAACCCAATTTATCATTTAACTTAGCAAAACTACAAAGTTTTAGGTTGCCAAAGATTTTAGAAACTATTAACTTTTTTTAAATTTAACCTACTTCCTTTTTTTTTTTTTTTTTAAGAGACAGGGGAGGCAGGGGCAGAAGAAGAGGGAGAGAAAGAATCTTAAACAGGCTCCACACCCAGAGGGGACCCTGACTCAGAGCCTGATGTGGAGCCCAACTCGGGGCTCTATCTCCCGACCCTGAGATCATGACCTGAGCTGAAATCAAGTCGGATGCTTAACTAACTTGCTCTTAATAATTACCCATGAAAACTTTATGAGAAAGACAAAATTAACCATCATTTTAAGTCATCTTTTTGCTGACAAATTGCAACAGATACAACATGAATTTCACTAATAAATTCAGGCAGAATAAAGGTTGATTATCTGTATTATATTGGATGTTGATAACTCCAAAAAAATGTCTATTTTAACTAAACCAATAACCTTGAATTAGCTTAAATACCGTGTATGTTGCACCTGTTTCCAGTAAAAAAGTCACTTTGTTCCCCAATATCAATTTTACCTAGGGCTCCTGTGGGGAAATCTGAAGCAGGTGGTTTAAGTCCAGGGGATCGCCTGGGCCCCTTCACGTTGATTTGGGAGGTGCTTCCATTTGAACCTCAGAAGGAGGTGGCCCAACAGTTTGGGGTACTTTTAGGTCCTCGATTGTGAGGGCAGGAGGAGGAGGAGCTGATGGTATTGGAGGCACCGAGGAGAGTATAGGAGCTGCTCCATGTGCTGCAGCAGCGGGAGGTACAGGAAGAGAAGGGGGAGGCAGAAGCAGAGGTGCGAGGGGTGCCACAGGCAAGGCCCAAGGCAGATTCAAAGTTTGGACAAACATTCCTTAATCTCTACCTCCTGTCTCTCCTTCCTGCAAAACAGGCTTTTCCTCTGGTTGATTTTCAGCCCTCTGCACCATTCATTCAAAATGCGTCCTTAATGGACTTTCTTTGGGACCTGAAGCATTCCTCCTCTTCCTAGACAAAGTTCAGAAAGAACACAGAAGAAACAAAACTATAACTAAATGAAGCCCAGAATGACTCTCTTAGCATTTGTTTCTCCCTAAAATTCGGGGGCTTCCCCCACTGAACCAATGGCTTCCCAGGCAAGCTGAGAGAGCCAAACCAAAACCCCTTGTTTGGGGGTAACTGAGTGGGAGGAACAAATGTAAGAGAGCCATTCAGTGGCCATCTTTCTTTTGAGCTGAACTCAGACATAGGCCAGGTGGTATTGCCATAAAAAATCATCGTCTTTGTCATTAATTTATATCTAAAAATAGGCCAGTCAGCCAATATTCTCCCTGGGGGGCTTTGGCAGACATAGGATTAGCAATCCCCATCTTGTACACACACACACTCACACACACGCTCACACATTCCAGTAGAAACCTCTGAATACATATCCTGCCTTCCTGTTTCCCATATGTCCATTCTTTTTCCAATGGTATCTTACAAATTACAAATTACAACAACCCCTGCCATAAACCATGCAAACAAGCTACACAAGCCTGAACAAATGGGTTATGAAAACCCAAAACAAATGGTTCAAAGGACCCAAGTGGCAGGGAGCCAAAGAAGGATGGGGTCCAGTGTGCACTGTGACAGGAACCTACCAGGAACCAAATTTCTAGGGCCTGCTTATTCTTCAGTTTATTTCTCTGCTTCACCAAATGCAGTTGAGGTAGTTGTTGCTGGTCCAGGGTGAGCAAAAAGGAGTCTATCTGAAAAAAAAACAAGTTTCGAGAGCAGCAAGGGACTGTTCTCACTCCCTGCCCAGGGTCGACGAGCCACAAATACCTAGCTCCAATCTGTCATAGCCACTAACTTGGGAAATGAAGGGGTGAGCCCTGGCACCCTACCGGGGACAGCTGCTCCATCCTGGTGAGGGGGGGGTTTGAACAAATCAGAAGCACAGCTCCTGGCTGACTTGCCAAAAACTGTAACTGGGGCCTAAGGGTGTAAGAGTACCTGCCTCCGGGCTCCCAAACAGACCAGATTTAGCCACTTGCCACTGACAAAGTCCAAAGGCAGAGACATGAATGGTGATGAAACAAGAAAGGAGTTTATTTCACTGACGCCAACGCAGGAGAGACAGTGGACCAATATCCCAAAGGCTATCTCCAAAGCCCTGAAAATACTTGTAAGCTTATACAAGGAAAATGTGGGACAAAGGTCAGTGGGTATGAGCAGGTGGGCAGTAAATGTCAGGCCCATCATTGTCTTGGGGTCAATCAAGTGGAGTCTTGCTGGTGCCAGGACAGTCCTTATTACTCTGAGGGGGTTATTTTGGTTCCCATCACAGGCTGCTTCACCTGCTGAGTCTTTTGCCTGTGTTATAAGTAAGATAAGCAGGGAAGAAGAACTTAATCAGAAAATACATGTAGAGGCTGCTTTTAGGCAACAGGCTTGAGCAGTGGAATGTACAGCAAGGCAAAAGGGCCTACAATGACCCCCTGGCTGAATACTGACAGGCCCATCAGGTGACTCACCTCAGAATATCCATAGGCCCTAACAGACCAATGGGCTTCTTACAAGCAGGCACAGGTACCAAAAAAAGGGAAAAATTCCATACGTCCCCATACCTCCTCATCTTCCCCCTTTAAATACAGCCCCACCAGGGGCCCCTCTGCTTTGCTGCCCTGCCCACTGCAGGACATTTGGAGACCCCCATCCAGTCGAGGGAGACACCACACAGTACAGATTGAGATCAAATTTGGAAGTAGTTAAAATGTCTCTCCTACAAACTTTCACCTTAATTCCAACAGCGCTTCTATTCCTACATCTAGCCTCTATTAGGACTTCATCAACAGTTGTATAAAGCAAGGTAGGGGAAATATTCCCTAGCCAGACATAATATCCATTCCCATAAATCATGCAGGTAGAGGAGACACAACTTCTCTTCATGAAGCCTGCTACATTCCTATTTTCATAATCCTATCAACCCTTAACACTTTTCAGTTCTCTCTGTTAAAAAGAACAGCAGAGGCTTGAAATGACCTCACTTGAGCCAAGTCGCCAAACCAGGACTTCATACCTAATCTAAAAGCTGTTTTAACCTCCCGAAGAAATATGTCTTAACTAGTCATTCAGGAATTCTCTGGCTTGTGCCAATGAAGTAATCTGCCACAGAGGCCTTCTCCATCCCCTGAAGGAAGATGAGGTAATCTGCATAAGACTCCCTGCTCTCCCCCTAAGGGAAAGTGACCTTGCCGGAATAATCCTCTTCTTTAGCTCAAAACAGCTTGCCCCATCCTCCTTCCCATAAAAAATTTCCACTTTGTACAACTCCTCTGAGCTCCGCTCTACTCACTGGATGGGTGCAACCTGATTCCTGAGTCATTTAATAAAGTCAACCGGATCTTCAAATTTACCCAGTTGAATTTTGTTTTTTAACATCTCAGTTTGGTTGTAACGCCTGTCAGGACTTACGTTGGTTTGCAAACTGACCCCCATACAAGGAGGGCAACGAGAAATGGAAGAAAGAGGACACTCAGGATTGGTGGATGGCACCTGCTCACAAGGCTTATTTGGGTGGCTGCAAGATGAGTGGACTTCCGTACCTGCTGGCCAGAATCTTACAAGTTTATATTGAGGCATTCACAGGATTGAGTCACAGGGACTGTCCAGATGGTCTCAATGACACATTGCTCTCTCCAGGCTGTGTCCTAGAAAACGGCTCCAGCTGTGGGAACGGTGTGCAGAAAGTACACTGCTAGGACTGTGATGGGGGCAAGGAGCCTCCACTGCCTGGCGCCAGCTCATGCGTCAGTCTGTGGTCACGTCCTCTCCATGATCTCCTCCAACAGCGTCACCAGTGGGTGTCGGTACCACTGTTTGTGGGGCTTCTGTATCAAAGGTTCCTAGAAACTTCTCTATTTCTATCCCCTAATGATTTTACCCACTCATGTGCAAAAGTCTCTGGGTCTCCAGCAACGGTTGAGCCAAGGGACCCTGGCCCTTTGGTCACTCCTTACCTTGATTAATCAGCCTAATTGTTGCCCCAAGGGATTGCTGGTCAGGTTTCTCATTGTGATCTCTGCCTCTGGGCTTTTCAAGTTTCTCCAAACTGGGGTAAATGGAGCAGACTTGTTTGGATCCCTTTAAAGGTGGGGGACCCACAGGAGTTCCCTGTGGCCCCCCAAAGCTTTGATAGTGCTGTATTACGACCTTTGTTTTAACCCCATCAATGTCCATTTTATTCATCTGTTTTCTTAATAACCACCTAAAGATTTGCACTGTGGGGACAAATTTCATGACTTACCCTTTTCTGTTCCCTCTTCGTTTCATTCCTATCAAAATTTACCTTTTCACCTTATATCTTAATAACTGTTTAAAAATTTCCACGTTGTTGGGAAGATTTTCTTGACTCTCCATTCCACTTCTCCCCATTCTCTTATTCTTTAACCTAGTGTTTTTATTAGCATCTGTAAGGCTCAATTTACCAGATCACCAGTTTATTATAAAAGATGTAACTCAGGAAGGGCCAGATGTTAAGAGATGCATAGGACGAGGTAAGGGGGAAAGGCCCAGAAGCTTGCATCCCCTCTCCAGGTGGCCACTCTCCCCATTTCTCCACAGTTCACCAACCTGGAAGCTCTTCAAACCCTGTCCTTTCGGGGTTTTCTGCAGGCTTTATTAGTACTAAGGCATGATTGATTAAATCATTGACCATTGCCAATTGATTCAACTTCTGGAGGAGAGGGGGTTTGTGAGGTGAGACTGACACCCTCTAATTATAAGGTTGGTTCTCCTGGCAACCAGTCCCTAACCTGAGGTGGGGTTTAAAAGTCACCTCGTTAAAGTAACTGAAGACATCTTTGTCACTCTCTTCACTTAGGACATTCTTAAGGGTTCAGGAGCTCTGTGCCAGGAATGAGGATACAAACCAAATATATGTTATTATAAATCACAATATCACATCCATCCAGAGCCCCTTCCTATTACAGGTCAGTATTACTATCTTAAGGAATAAGGGGACTCTGGCAGATCTAGTCATGAGGACAGCCAG
This sequence comes from Leptonychotes weddellii, assembly GCF_054177405.1. Taxonomy (NCBI): domain Eukaryota; kingdom Metazoa; phylum Chordata; class Mammalia; order Carnivora; family Phocidae; genus Leptonychotes; species Leptonychotes weddellii. Next base: position 59,970,228 of record NC_138379.1, read on the forward strand.
CAACAGGCTCTGTTGTGGGTAATGAGAGTATTTTCATCCCCACTTTTCTTGACCATTTTTAAGCCAAAAGCAGTATAATTTAGGAATAAGTTTATCAGTCTGCATGCATACACACACACAAATGCATGCTGGGATTTTCAATGGTATTTATCCAGTGAACATATAGATTAGTTTGAAGAGAATTGATGTCTTACAACCTGAATCTTCTTACTTATGAACATACCTGCAATTTCTTCTTTATAAACTCATATAAAAGATCTCTCAAGAATGGTTTATAGTTTTTTACATTGAGATTCTTAAAGGGTATTGTGAGACATTTTTTGGTATTATAAATAGTATCTTTTTAAGTCTCTAACTGTAATTGTTGATTCATAGAAATAAAGCCAATTTTGTTGTATTACCTTGTACCAACATCCTTAATATTCCTGGTAATTAATCTATAGATTCATTGGTTATTCTACACAGGTACTCATATCATCCGCAACTAATGAAGGTTTTATTTCTTCATTTTCAATTTTTATAACATTTTTTCCCTTGCCTTACTATTTTGACTAAATGTGTAGTACAATTTGGAAGATAAATAAATAATAATAAGCATTTTGTTTCTTATCTCATATCTCATCTCAATGAAAAATAGTTCAACATTTCATAACATTTGCTATAAGCTTTTTGCTAAAAATGTCTATTAGAGTAAGAAAGTTTTCATCTATTCCTACTTAGCTAAGAGTACTTTATCATAAATGATTGCTGAATTTTATCAATGGCTTTCACTGCATATGATTTTCCTGCTTTATTCTGATAAGGAAGTAAATTATATTAATTGTTTTCTATTGTTCAGCCTCTATTCCTAGGATAAATCCAATATGGTTGTGATACATTGTGCTTTTTATATATTGCTGGATTCATGTATTAATAATTTAAGATAGTTGCTTTTCTGTGTATGAATGAAAATCATCCATTACTTTCCTTCCACCTAGTGTTCTTGTTTGGTTTTGGCATTAAGTTTATGCTGGCCTCATAAAATAAATTGGAAGGTATTTCCAACTTTTCTATTCTCTAAAATATTTTATATAAGGTTTCTCTTATTTCTTACTTGAATATTTGGTAGAATTCATCAGCAAAGTCATCTGAAATTGTTGCTTTCTCTGTGGGAAGATATACACATAGAAAATACATGTCTAGCATGTAAGAAGCTTGGAAACCACCACTCCATCCTGACAAGTAAAAAGCTGAAAAGACTGAAAAATCAACGATTCTTCTTGTATATGTCAATCTTAAAACTAAACAGCCAGTTATGTTACCAGCAAAATGGATTTATTCAGCAATAAAAGAGGAATTGCCGTTAGGGACAGACAAGCTATAGCAAAAGCCACAGACAAATCCAGGGAACAAAGGGGAAAAAGAGGAGTTGAGAAGGGCTGTTATAAATGAGAAGTCCATTGGAGTAAACTTTTATTGGAAGTGTCATGGCTTTTCATTGGCTGAGTTGGGACAGTCTCTTATTGGCTGGGCTATTGCCAGGCAGGGAGAAAATCATCGTTCTTCCTGCTGTGGTAGTAAAGTATTGGCCTCTTCCTGCTGGGTCTGCAAGGGGCTGCAGAGTGGTAGGGGTGAGAATCCCCACTTCTGGCCTCCCAAAATCATTTTAGATGATGATTCCTTTATCCAGTTTCATAGATCCTAAGGGAGGGTAGGACACAGGGCAAATCACTCCAACATGAATTTGGTGAGACACAAACATTCAGACCCCAGAGATCTCTTTTTGCAAAATGATGATTTCAGTCATTGCCTATTTTTCTGTTTGGTGGCTGTTTTTTTCTTGTAGGAGTTCCTTATATATTTTTGATTTACGTAACTGGATATTCTCCCACTTTATGGGCTACTTTTTCATTCCCTTGGTCTATATATTTTTTTCATTTCATTTATTTATTTGGGAGAGAGAGAGAGCACGAGTGGGAGGAGGGGCAGAGGGAGAGGGAGAAGCAAACTCCACACCGAGCAGAGAGCCCAATATAGGACCCTGCAGTCATGACCTGAGCCGAAGGCAGACGCTTAAGAGATGGAGCCACCCAGGTGCTCTCCCTTGATATATTTTTGATAAAAAAAAGTTTTAAGTTTTAATATAGTCCAATTTATTTTCTTCTTTTGTGATTAATAAAAAAATCTGCCTACTCCAAAGTCAATAATATGTTCTCCTACATTTTCCTTAAAATATATATAGTTTACCTTCACATTTAGAGGGTTGATCTACCTGGTAATAATTTTTGCATATGGTATGAGATAAGCCCAAGATAAATATATCTTATCCAAATGGCTATGCAATTAATCCAGCACCATTTATTTTAAAGACTCTCTTTTCCCACTACAATGCAGTATTACTTTTTTCAGTTTGTCCTTGTGGGAAGCTTATTTAACTATGGATTGGATTGCTTTAATAAATATAAAACCATAAGGATTTTCTCTTTTTTTTTCCTTGTGTCAATTTAGAATGCATTATCTTTTAAAAGACTGTCCATTTCATCTACATTTTGAAATGTATTGGCATGAAGCTGTTCAAAAATCTTCCCTTATTTTTTAGATCTGCAGAATAATATTAATGTCCACTTCTCATTCTTAATTTTGATTATTTGTGTTTTTTCTTTTTTCCTTGATCGGTCTCTCTTAGAGTTTATCAATTTAATTAGTCTTTGTAAAGAACTCTCTTTTAGTTTTATTTTCTCAATTATATATTTTTCTTTCATGTCATTAACTTCTGCTCTTTATTATTATCTACCATCTTTTATTTTTCAGTTCTTTTTTAAAAATTTATTTATTTATTTGAGAGACAGAGATTGTGAACATGAGCCAGAGGGGCAGAGGGAGAGGGGGAATCTCAAGCAGACTCCACGCTGAGTGCAGAGCCCCTCAGGGGCCGATCTCAGGACCTTGAGATAACCACCTGAACAGAGACCAAGAGTCAGATGCTTAACCAACTGCACCATCCAAGCACTCGTTTTTAGTTCCTTTTTTAAACTTACTGAGGAGGAATGATTAGCTTATCAATTTATCAATCTTTTCTATTTTCTAAAATATACATTCAAGTTATAAAATTGTCTATAAACACTGCTTTAGATCTATGCCATAAGTACTGGTAGTTTCAATATAATGCAACTCAAAATATTTTCTTGTTTCTATCATGGTTGATTTTTAATCCCATGAGTTATTTAGGAGTATAGTGATTAATTTCTGTATGTATGGGAATTTTTAAAGATTTTTTGTTTGTTTGTTTTTGTCTTTGTTTTGTTTGAGGGGGCAGGTTCCTTCTTTTGGTTCGTTTCAACTATGGATCTCCAGCTTAAATCAATTGTGACCAGAAAACATATTCTGTATGATTTCAATCCTTTGAATTTGATGAGTGTTTTACGGGTAATTGCTGTGAAGTGCTCCTTGTGGGAATAAAAATAATGTGCCTTCTACAGAATTACATTCTATGTGTCATTTTATTGTTATGTTTTATATGTGTCACTTAAGTCAAGCATTTTCATATCTTTTCCCCATTTTTCCCAATCAATATTTATATATATATATATATATTTTCTACATGTCTTTTTTAAACAATGTAAAATTGAGGGTTTTTTTGTTTTGTTTTGTTTTTGTTTTGCCCAGACAGGTCACTGTCTCTTAATTAGAATAGTCTATTATTTAATTAAATAAACAATGTAAAATTGAGGTTTTATTTAATCTTGCTTTGCATTTTCTATTTGTTCTATTCAGTTTTATATCTTTTTCTCTCTTGCCTTTTTTGGTTTAAGATTATTTTCTATTCTGCCCTCTCAAATTAACTCTATTTATATCTCTTTTACTATGCCTAGTGGCTTCCTTGGTATTAGAACATGACCTTGAGTTAATTGTCTCTTCCCAGATAATGCAGCCAGCCACCTTACAACAGCTCCCCCTTCAACTTGTATATGTGCTTTATTAAATTGATTTTAATTATTTACCTATTTTAAGCCCCATGAGACAATATATTATTGTTTTATATGTCAATATTCACTTAGATTTATTTGCATATTTTACCACTTCTGTTATTTTAACCCAATTTCAGAAACTGACAATTTCTTGGCCACCCAAACAAACTAAGCTGCTTTACCTCTGATGTATCCTTATACCTAGAGTGAATCCCCTCTGGTTCCAACCCCAGTCATAGGGGATTTACCAGGGCCACCATATTTGATAATACTGGCTTCCAGTTTAATTCTCCATCGACCCAAGAACCTTCCCAAAGATTCAGTCTTGTCAGATACCTATTTTAGATGGGCAAATACCCAGAGAGCAGGAGCAATTCCAAAAACCAGGCTCTTCTCTCTGGATTTCTCTGTTTGTTTTGTTTTGTTTTTCCAGATATTGGTGCTGTAATTGTTTATTCCTTTCTTAGCTATCTAATGACTTTAAGAAAATGGGGTGCCTGGGTGGCTCAGTCGTTAAGCGGCTGCCTTCAGCTCAGGTCATGATCCCAGGGTCCTGAGATAGAGCCCCGTATAGGGCTCCCTGCTCTGTGGGAGTCTGCTCTGCTCTCCCTGCCTGCTTCTCCCTCTACCACTCCCCCTGCTTGTGTTCCCTCTCTCACTGCGTCTCTCTCTGTCAAATAAATAAATAAAATCTTTAAAAAAAATAATGACTTTAAGAAAATGTCATATTTCTTTTCAACTTCTTTGTTATGTTATGAAGGTACTATGCATCAAGATATTTAGTTTATGGGGCACCTGGGTGACTTGGTGGGTTAAGCATTTGACTCTTGATTTCAACTCAGGTCATGATCTTGGGGTTGTGGGATTGAGCCCTACATCAGGCTCCACGCTGAGCAGGGAGTCTGCTTCTCTCTCTCTCTCTCTCTCTCCCTCTCCCGTTGCCCCTCTCCCACTTGTGTGCACGCTCTCTCTCTCTAAAATATATAGATAAATCTTTTTTAAAATTTTAGTTTACTATTACCAAAAGTCAAAAATTACCTTCTGTAAGCCTTTTTCTCTAAATTAGACTCATTCCCTAAGAATTATTTTGTTTTTCTTTGCACTCCTAAGTACCTGCTTGCACTTAATTGGTGAGAAGTCAATGTTGTTGAATAAATCATTCACCATACTCAAATAGCTCTAAGGAAAATACCATGGTACATAAATAGCACTATCTCAAAGATACATATGTTTAGAGGTAAGTCTTTATGGAGAAAACATAGTGTTTCTATGGCAGTGTTTTAAAAATCCAAGTGATTATCTGGTATACCAATGAGTAGTCACTGAAGATATTATGAGTAAGAGCTGAAATTTACATTTCTGATGAAGTAGTTCCTGCTAGGGAATTGAGGTGCACTGTACTAAGTGTTAAATTTTACACTGACATTCCAAATTAGGCAGAAGCAAATTTTTTTTTTCCTTTTTGTGATGGTACCAAGAGTCGATTCACCCGAGGACCAGTTTTGTGCCTACAGATTTGTACTAAGATATAAGGGAAAATGAGTAAAAAGTTAACAAAAAGTTAAAATGGATAAGCACATCTATTGCAAAATTGACTTACAAATGACAATTTAAAAAAAATGGAAATATTTATTGATCCTTCTTACTGTATACACCACATAAGGCATTATCCATTGTCTACAGATGCGGGTGGGTATAAAGGGCAAGTATGGCATTACTTCCCAACCCAGCCACTTGTAACCTCTTCTCCCACTCATTCCATTAATATGATTACAGTGGCAGCTGCTCTTTCCCTTCCTTTTCCCCTTTCAACCTTACTTCTTTCCTTCCTTCTTTCCCACCTCCTCCACCTCTCTTGTCCCTCTCCTTTTCCCTTTCCTTCCTCTTCATCTATTTTTATTGTCCCTTGAATACCTAACTATCAGAAAACCACTGGATTCTTACTCTACTCTGGGTTTTGCCACTTGGGCAAGTCTCTGAACATTCATTGTCACAGTTAACTAATTTATAAAATAAAATGATTAGAAAGATAATAATTAATATGTCTTCTTGTTTCAAAAGTCAGTAAGTTTATGACTTCTCCCTGTTCCTGTACTACTCTATCTCTCTCTCCACAATTGTTGGTCTAGTTGTGGGCACATGACCCAAGATGAACAAACGATTCCCTTCTCTGAAACGTTTGGGCTTAGAACCAGACTTAGAGCAGTTAGTAACTTTTTCTAGGGGTCAAATTATAAGGAGAAAATCTTAGCAACTACTTGTAGTTAACTTTGCTGCCAAAGGGAGAAAGTTCGAAGAGAAGGAGAAATTTAAATAATTTACATTTAAATAATATAAAAACAATTCTGTAGTTTTTATCAATTTATTCTTATTTATCTCATTCTCAGTGATGCTATATAGGATATACTTAGATTTAGAAGATTAAGTCACAGGATATGCAGACAAATTGGTCTTTTAAAAATCTATTGTATGAGCCAATTTTCTTAAACCACTTACATATCTTGCTGAAAAATAGAATTCTAGAAAGGGCTCAGATGAAGGATTTAAATAAAGGGATCTGAGCAAGAGTTACTATTTGAAGATCATTTATTATCATGAACTTTACAAATATTACTTGCCATTCATAAAATAGCCCTTAAAGATAAGAACTATTATCTCAGTTTTACACAGGGGGAAATTGAGATTCAGAATGATTAAATCAATTGCCAAATTTATACAGCTAGTAAATCACTGAGCTGGGATTCAGCTTGTTTTGTTATGACTACAGAACCCCAACCTTTTCTATTCTGCAGCACAGAACTGCCTCTCAGGATGTCAATATATGCCTGTACTTCTGCAATTAGTTTATAATCTTCCTGGAAACATGGAAATAAAATAATTCATATATAAGCATATGTATGAATTAAATTAATATATTAGTAAAATATTAAAAAACAAATCCAGGAAAATTTACTTTCCCAAGGATTATACAATAATCTGAGGAGTGTGTATGATTTTATAATCTGTAAATTGTACATTTCTGATGAAAACTAGGTTTAAAATTACATGTTAATGCACTTCTGTCAATTCTGTGGGAGTTTGCTTGGTGAGGTTTAGATGTCTTAATTACACAATACCATAGGGTTTCTTGGGGCTCTGGGAGATGAGTTTTCATGCCCTCATTGATTTTCAGAGTTGAATGTCCTGAGTCTGCTCTTTTTGAAAAATATGCTAGGAATTTTCACATGTGCCTTATATTCTAAGTTATTACTTAAATTATTGTTAATAAATATAGTTACCATTTACTACATGAATACTCTCAACAACCCTGAAATACAGGGACAGCTATTGTCATGTTATATATAGTAAATTAACATATAGGAAGGTTATCTTGCATGAGACCATACAGCTTTTAAATGGTACAATTAGCTAACAAGTCCAAAGCTGTCTGATTATGAGGTAAAGACGCCACAGTTTCAAACCACTTAGGTCAATGTTGGATCCACAGATTTAGTGAGGTCAACAGAGAATTTTTTCAAAAAAAATATGTCAATACGTTAAACCAAATCCAGTAATTATTCCTGAGAGTATGATCTCAAAATTGTATGTATTACATATTGATTTAAATTATGTACTTCAAAACCTCCTGTAAGACCAATACAATGAAAACATATCCACACAAAAACCTGCGCACAAATGTTTATAGCAGTTTCATTCATAATTGCTAAAACTTGGAAGCAACCAAGGTGTTTTTCAATAGATAAGTAAACAAAAATGCATACAGTGGAATATTATTCAACAATAAAAAGAAATGAGCTGTTAAGCCATTAAAAAACATGGAAGAACCTTAAATGCATATTGCTAAGTGAAAGAAGCCAATCTGAAAAGGCTACATACTCTACGATTCCAACTACCTGACATTCTGGAACAGGCAAAACTATGGAAACAGGAAAAAAGATCAGTGGTTGCCAGAGGTTCAAGGACAGGAGAGGAAGAGGGAAGGAGTTAGTAAATGGAGCACAGAAGATTTTCAGGGCAGTGAAATATTTCTGAGTTATTCTGTAGTTGTGGATACATCTCATCACACATTTGTCACAAATAGTGAACCCAAATGTAAACTATTGACTTCAGCTAACAGTGCATACTAATATTTGCTCATCCACTATAACAAATGTGCCACCTTAATGCCAGATGTTAAAATAGGGAAACTAGAGAGAGTAAGGAACTCTGTCCTTTCCACCCAATTTTTCTATAAAACTAAAACTACTAATAAAATAGTCTATTAATTTTTAAAAATATAGTGGCTGCTTATGTTGTGGAGATTATGAGTATACACCCACAGAACAAATGGAGACAAAAAAAGACTGTTTGGAAGATACACAAATGGATTCTGCTATTTGAAATAAAATTTCCAGAGACTATAAGAATCGCAAAATAAAAAAAAATTCTTAGATTGCAGTGAAAATGATGATGATTATTAAGTGTTGGAGATAAAGGTGTCCATTATGGGGTTTCATATAAAAGTGTGAGTAAAATTTTCCATGTAATATGAGAGGGAGAAATATGTTATTTCTTAATTATTATATTGACTAAAAATATGCAGTTTAAATATTGAAGTATAAATAATTTAATAAATCAAGCAAAACATCTAGTTATTAGACTACCTCAGATACATTTAACTGACAAGTACGTTTATATTCTTCTTGGGCAGCTTTGCACAGTGGCAGTATCGTAGCCAATGAGGTTCATCCGAGGCACAATTATTGCTAATTGAAAACTGTAATCTGTTTGGGCAAAATAATTTCAGTTGTAAAATTCTCATTGGGAATTTGGAGGTTTACCCAATTTGAGAGACTACATTATACTCAGAAATTTACGGTATTTTATATTGCTTACCTTATATTGGGCTGCGGATTAGGCACTGTGAGGCATGTAAAAATAATCAAGATACCAAGATATGGTTGCTGCTCTGAATCTCTAAATATGGTCCAATGATAAGAGTTGAATGGAGATGATTCAAGGAATAACTAGTCAGTACTCAATGTTTATAAGCAGTAAGTGTGGAACCTGGAATTTTTATGCTAGTCTAAATGAAGGATGAATTGCCTCTGTCTGGAGAATTCAGGAAAGGCTACATGGAGAAGACAATATTTCTGATGGGCTTAAATGGATTCAAAAGATGGAGAGGAAAAAAAGTGGAAAGTTCAGATGGAAAGAATTTCCACATAGATGGAGGCACAGAAAAATAGTGTCTAAGGATTGACAGTTGATTCAATGTGGTTAGATCACAAGAATCTGGATAAAAAGGGAAGAGGAGGATTTTTATGGAGATGGCAGAGAAGGGTTAGTCACGTGGTGCACTGACAAAGCAAGATGAATGAATGTTAGTCCTTCATTCAGTTAGAAATTAATGGGGGAGATACTGAAGATATGGAGAATTTCTGACCAAAAAGTTATATTTTAGAAAAATGAATATAATTTATCTGTTTTGTGATTATGGAATTTATCTTACTGCATTATATTTTTTCATGTCTATTTGCCTTCTAGCCTATGGGATCCTCAAGGGCAAATGTCATGTCTCACTCATCTTGTTATTTTTAGTACTTAATACATAACTGGTACACAGTGTAAACTCTATAAATGCTTACTAATGAACAGTTGAAGTACTTTTTCTCAGACAGTTTAAAAATACCCTAGAAGTATTGGTTTTAAAATATTCAAATCTGAGTTGATCTTAATTACCATTGATTTGTAGGACAGCCTGAGTTGATATGGAAGAGGCAGTAGAAAGGATGAAAAGGTCATGGTTCAAAGAGACTAACCCCTTAATAAATTAACTACTTGTTCCTCTTTAAACTCAGCATCCTTCCAACATACTGTACCTGGTAACCCCGACACTGGAAGTGTCCCTTTTACCTGAAAAGTCTTTGTCACATGTCCCAGACCCTAGAGCCCCTGATGAGATAGTCTGTCTTGCTCCTCCAGGGTCCCTGCTGAAAGTTAGATTTCAACCCTGAAACTCAGGCCAGTGTCTGGAATCCAGCGAGCGATCTGCCTGTAGGTGTTACTCAGGTGGTTCTCCTGGACATCTAAAAGTTGCTACTTAAAGATTTCATCTCCATGCTCTCCCCACTCCCTTTGTTAGGGCACTTGAACGGCTTGCTGGGCCCTGACCTGCCCTTCCTCTCAGCACCTGTCACTCAGTTTCCATCCTCAAGAGCCTGTGCCTCCTATATAGGAAGATTTTGTTCTACGTCTGATCCCAGACTTCTAGAAATAGCTGAGCGATACAGAAGCAGCTCCCAAAATATGACTAAATATAACATTAAAATAATCTATATTCTTAAATTTAAAAATACACAGGCAAAATAATTCTACTTCTCTTTTATTTTATCAAGCTAGCATTGCAATATGATTTATTTTTTTAAATTACAAGTCAGTTGGTTTGAAATCATTTGGGAAATGGGTACTTGATGCTAATGACTTTTTAAAATATGTTAAGAAATCTTAAAGAAATCAGAGGTATTTCTAATATAACACATTCTGATGTCTGAGAAAAGATATCCTCAGCACTGTATAAACTCAGGTGAAACTTAATATTGTTTATTTTTTTTTTAAAGATTTTATTTATTTATTCATGAGAGAGAGAGAGAGAGGCAGAGCGAGAAGCAGGCTCCCAAGGAGCAGGGAGCCCGATGCGGGACTCGATCCCAGGACCCTGAGATCATGACCTGAGCCGAAGGCAGACGCTTAACCATCTGAGCCACCCAGGCGCCCAATATTGTTTATTTTTAACATTCCCAATGGTTATTAACTAGCAGAATGTCAGTGTTAGAAGAGACTTTAGAGGTCAGCAGTAATTTCCCTTTTGAATGGGATAAGTACAGAAACCTCATAACCTTTAAAAAATAAAACTACACGAAGTCCTTCTCCACATTGTGGTACTATGCAATGTATTTGAAAACTCTTACTACCTCTTTTCAATTATCATATGATCTCACTGATATGTGGAATTTAAGAAACAAGGCAGAGTCATAGGGGAAGAGAGGAAAAAATAAAACAAGATGAAACCAGAGAGGGAGACAAACCATAAGAGACTCTTAATCTTAGGAAACAAAATGGAGTTGCTGGAGGGGAGCAGGGTGGGGAATGGGGTAACTGGGTGGTGGACATTGGGGAGGGTATGTATTGTGGTAAGCACTGTGTATCGTGTAAGACTGATGAATCACAGACCTGTACCTGTACCCCTGAAACAAATAATGCATTATATGTTAATTAACTGAATTTAAATGAAAACAAATTTTTAAAAAATAAAAGAAAAAAATATTCCTGTTGCAGCAAACAGAAAGTTTTTCTTGGCATCATTTTCTGGTAGCCTTGTTCCTACCAAAGCCATATCCTAAAAGGAACATCTAGTATTACCCAATAAAAAATAATATTGTAATGAATTATAATAAGTTGTTTTCTCTGTAGTTCAGACTTTCTCCTGCATCATCCATACCACCACCATCCCTGTCCCCATCTCTGCTGTGGTGTTACCCCAGGAATTGCTTGGTCCCCCTACTGTCTGCCCCCTACATGAGTGAGCATGCTGAGGGTTGCGTCTTTGTTCACCCAGAATCTACTACGGTGATTAGCACACATCATTATCTCAATAAAAACTTTTTAAAAAACTGGATAAAAGAACGAAGGAAGAAAAGATGAATAAACAACAATTTGTATCAACACACACCGAATGTGCATCTGAAATTGAGAAACTTTTCCAAATTGATGATGCTTTTGAAAAATAACCTGATATTCATATTCTTTCTTTTCTTCTGGTATTTTTGTTCTAGAAGTAATGCAAGCCAAGCACTGACTCCCTTCATGGGTAGTGAATTCCTGCTCATTCTTCTTAGGACAAAAATGTAACAGTTTTTTGAAACCTTTTTTTGTCACTCCCCCAGGCAGCATTTTATTCCTATTCCTGTTTTGACTTATCACATTATATTATCACTTCTTCCTTTAGCATTATCTAAAACCTACATGAAAATTAAATATAAATCTTTTTTGCATCATTCCAAGGTTATTCACTGTGCTTTTATAACTATGCATTCAATTTTTCTGCCTTTGATACATTTTTTTAAATTTTTTTTTTTAAGATTTTATTTATTTGCGAGAGAGAGAATGAGAGACAGAGAGCATGAGAGGGAGGAGGGTCAGAGGGAGAAGCAGACTCCCTGCTGAGCAGGGAACCTGATGTGGGACTCGATCCCGGGACTCCAGGATCATGACCTGAGCCGAAGGCAGTCGCTTAACCAACTGAGCCACCCAGGCGCCCCCATTAGGACTCTTTAGCCATGCTTGGAAATCCTGGATAATTTTCCAAAAAATAAGCCTCTCAGACCACCTTCTGGTGGACCTTCCTTCCTATATTGCTCAGTGCTCATTCTCCCTGACCCCCCCAATTTCTCCTGTTTCCTTACTTCTCTCTCAAAATGTCCATCATGTCTTCTGAAACCCACTTTCTGCAGTAAGCATTCTCCACTCCATCTTCTCAACTACACACCCAATAGTTCTCCAATTGTTTGAGTAAATCGAATCTTAGCATAGATTAGAAGATACTGCTTTGCCTGAATCTTTCTAGAGCAGAAAACAGCAAAATTCCTCTGTAAAGGGCCACATAGCAAATATTTCAGATTTGGTGAGCCATACAATTTCTGTTGTAATTAATCAACTCTGCCATTGTAACAAAACAGCCATAGACAATACAAATGTGAATGAGTGTTGCTGTGTTTCAATGAAACCTCATTTACAAAAACAGGAAGCAGGCCAGATTTGGGGGGTATAGTATGGCGATCTCTGCCCTAGTGTAAAGGGTGCTCATTCAGTCATGCCCCTTGCTTCACAAAAGCAAACAGTCAAGTCAAGAATATTCTAACTTGCCAGTGTGTTGCTCTCCCCTCCTGTGTCAATCATCCTTTACCCCAGTCTCATCACTATCCTCTACCAATTTCTTGGTCACTCCTCAACCTATTTTGAAGAATCTGACAATTCATACTACTCCTCCTAACCCAATGCTTATCCGATGTCTGGAATTTCCTTGGCAACCATTTAATATCCAAATTCCAAAGGCATCACTTTAATATTGCAACATTTAATTCCTTGTTTATCTCAACTTTGATTATCTTAACTTAGAATCCATTTCCTCTACCCTTATTTATGACCATATCTTGGTAAGTTCATTTGTTTTTGGCCGTGGGGTATACAAAGATTAATAAGAAATGGATCTTTTCCCCCAAGTATCTGAAGTTTAGCGGTGGAACTCTGCAGGCAATCAAATAAATACATTGCAACGTATTTCAATAATAAAGGAACATGTAAAGGGATGATATGGTAGCAAATGGGAGAAAATGATTAACTTTCTTAAGAGGAATCCTTGCAGATGAAGCAACATTTCAGCTGGATCTTGAAGCACAATTTGAAATTGACTAGGTGGAAAAAAGATTTAAAGAACATTCCAGAAAGGAGAAGAACCACATAACAAAGGTGCGGAGACACACATCAGCTTGTGTGAGCTTCCACTGCTAGAGAACAAAAGTGAAAGGGCTGGGAGTGCTAGGAGATGAAACTATTGACAAGGGACAGATCTTCAAGAATCCTGAATGACTTCCATGCAGTTTGGAAGACAGGCACCTGGAACACAAGTTGGGGAGAGGAAGGATCTAGCAAAGGAGACTATAAAGGTGAAGGAGATCAGACGAGGGGAAGAACCAGATCACAGAGGTGTCTTCCAAGACAAGAGAGAAGAACATTTTAAGAGGAGTGGGAAAGAAAAAAAGTTTTCAGACACAGCAAGAATCAACAGAGCTATTGGATCAGTGGCTTAGGAACAACTTTACTGGAATTTCAGAAGCAGAAATCCATTGATGATTTAGTGGAATAGTTAAAACTATTTTTATGTGTTCTACTTATTTATCAAATATTGTATTTTTATATTGACTGGTATCAAAAGCTCTCTATATCAATACAAATAACTCTCTTTTGGGGTCTTATTTTTTAGATGTGCCCTATTTTTAGACTGAAGACCCTGAAGAACAAATAGCTACAGTTTCAATAAACCCTAACAATGATTTTTGATATTAAAATACAATCATCAGTAGCTTTATTTTTCTCATTGCAACATTTGCCTCTGTTTTATGAAAAGAAAAACATTACAAATGCCTTCCTTATTATTACTTGTATCTGTTCTCACGCTTCCTATTCCTATCATATGATTTCACATGATTATAATTAGTTATTTTCTCAGTAGTGATTAAATACTCATTTGCTCTTTCTTTACTCTGCCAAACACATTTCACATTTAACAAAAAATATCCCACTTTAAAAGTCTTGTTAAAATCCAAAGAATTGAGTTTAAACTTTTCTTCCTTGACTTTTCTGATTAAAGTAAATTTATGTTTGTAGAAAAAAAAATGAAATGTTAGTCGTAAATGCTACTTAATTGTTAATACTAGGGATAAGTAATCATTTTAGGCTAAAACAACCTAATGTTCTTATTTTTTTTAACTTGGCTTTCAAAAATGTTGTAAAAGAACAGAAACATCTAGAAATATGTTCCAGAAATCGTGCACTTTAGACTGAAATTGTTTCTTATTCTGAAATGATGGAAACATTGATGATTGTGCCCATTTTAAGTCTCAGCAGGTCATAAGGTTTCTTTGCAACCATGCAATAATGAATTACTAATTAATAATGAGAACTTGCTTCTTCAGCAACTGCTTGCCCATCCTTAAGAGGTTAATGTAAAATAAAACTTTTCACCCTGGTGAAGGCTGCAGGTTTCTGCACTGAGGATACTTACTAAAAAGTTGTTGTTTGAAATGACTAGACAGTGATCTTTGTGAAATAAAATGGTTGGCTGATTTCATTCTGTTTCCTTTTGCTTAGGAGGTTACCTGAGGGTGACAGGGAGACTTCTCTGGAGCCGCATTTATTTTTACAACAATCTGAAAGAGTTGAATCTGTGGGCAAGTCATGACATTTATTGAGCATGAAGATTTAACAGTGCTGTGAAACAGGGGCAGGATTCCTACCCACGTGGAGCAAGAATTACAGTATCAATGGCAGAACAATATATACACATGAAATTAGCTAAAAACATTTCATTGCAGGGGGTCCCATACCAGGAATATTAGGAATATCATCATCTCTCAACCCTTTAGTGATATCTAATCATCTGATACATTGTTAGGAAATAAGTTTAATTAACAGATAATATGTTAAACTAGATTTGTATCTGCAGCCTGAGTGTGGAAACCACGAGAAACGATCTATAAATGTCTATCTGCTTTGTTTCCAATCATGAGAGAATTTCCTCTTTCTGTGTCCCTTTGGAGTCCCAGTCTTGAAATCCAAGTACATACTTCTGCATTCTAATGTCCATTTGGAGAACTTTGCTTTTGATACTCACCCCTCCTTTCCTCTTGTCCTCCACCTTCATTTTCACCACGGACAAGTAAGTGGTAGTTGTTTTAAAATGGCCCCAAATCCCTAGCCACTCTTTCTTTGAGAGGTGGAATTTCTTTCTCTACCTGTTTAGTTTAGGCTGGTCCAATGACTTGTTTTGACCAATTGAATAAGGCAATAGAAACCCAGTGTGGACATTAATACGGAATCTTATGGGATCTGTAGCTTATACTTTTGAGCGCCTGGACACTCTTGGAACCCAGCCACCATGCTGTGAGAAGCCCAGACCATGTGGAAGAGGTCATGACTCTGGTCAGCAGCCCCTTCTCCACATGAGATCTGAGACAACAGCCATACCAACTGCAGTCATTTAAGTGACCCGTCTTGGAAACTCTAGTTCAGCAGAGCTTCCAGATGACTGCAGAACCAGCTAACATCTGGTCTAATATGGTGGAAGGACCATACAGCAGAGCCCAGTTAACACAAAATAGAGAAAAGGAATTAAAAGTCATTTTAAGCTACTAAGTGTTGGGTAGTGTGCAACATAGCAATACATAACTGAAACACTAACTGAATTATTATCTGAGTCGCTTGCTTATTAAATTTCCTATGGATGCTTGCTTACTAAAATTTAAGGGTATTTTGTTTGTTTGTTTAAGAGATTTATTTGATGAGAAAGCATGGACTTAGAAATCAATGAGATCTGGTTTAAATAAAGACTTTACTTCTTAATGTAACTGCATGACTTTGGACCACGTATTAAATTTTCCTAAGCCTCATCTTTCCCTTCTGCAAAAAAAAAAAAAAAAAAAAGAGGGTAAATAACACCGACTTCTTAACAGTTATTGTAACAATTAAGTAAAACAATGTGTACCAAAAAAATCTTACCTCCGTTCACCATCCATGATCCATGATCCATCCAGAAGCACTCATAAATATCAGTCTCTTCCTCATTGACTGTATCCATATTAGAGCCATGTATTTATTGATTTTTCTTTCTCTAACTCTTGGCTTTACATATTTCCATCTTGTTACTGCTCAAAAGACTAAAAAAAAAGGCAAACATCAAAAACACACTGACAGACAAGCTAATAAACAAATGATTCTGCTTGGTGTTTGGAAGTGGCCTGGGCTGTCCCTCCAAGTTCTCTTTCAAATTGTGGCAACTCTTAGCACAGGTACCTTCCACTGGAATAAAACTGAGTTGCCAGGCTTTTTATAGTCTGACATGGGAGAGTGTGGCTGCAAATGACACTTTTCACCTTCCTCAACACTACTAGCTTGCCATTCCTTACATGCCTCCATCCTCCAAACCACACTCTTGACTTCACTGGTGATTGAAAATGCCCTTGAGGCGCCTGGGTGGCTCAGTTGGTTAAGCGACTGCCTTCGGCTCAGGTCATGATCCTGGAGTCCCGGGATCGAGTCCCGCATCGGGCTCCCTGCTCAGCAGGGAGTCTGCTTCTCCCTCTGACCCTCCTCCCTCTCATGCTCTCTGTCTCTCATTCTCTCTGTCTCAAATAAATAAATAAAATCTTTAAAAAAAAAAAAA
>NC_138379.1:59987253-60010757 GCF_054177405.1 Leptonychotes weddellii
ATGCCCTTGGTAATTTGATAATCCAAATCATTGCTCCTGCCAGTTTCTCCTTTTGAAAATGTATTGTCCCTCTCCTTACCACGACTCTTCCCACAAAACATTCTACCGTTGTATATATTTTGAAATCTGGTGTAATTATCCACCTGCTTCAGGAAGCTTACAAAATAGAGTCTGTTTCATCATAATCTCTTCTATCTTTGAATTCGAAGAATTTAGATTCCACAAATCAGGTGGGACAATTTGAATAGGTACTGTCTTGGGATATGTCTTCTGTTTTCGTGTTATTACATAACTGTTCTCTGAATATTGTTATCTATTCAGCCAGATTGAAAGCTTCTTGAGAGCAAAGTCTAACACTCCCCAAATGGGTGATATTGAGCAAGTTACTCAAGCTCTTAAAACCTGGAAAATAGGGGTTATAAATCCATTCTCTGCAAGTTACTTGAATTTAATGAGATAAACACATAAAATGCATAGTTTAGCACATAATTATGTTCAATATAAGCCAGTTAATTTTTATGTGCAGTTTTGGAATATGCCTAGGCATTGGGTGGAAAGACACGATGTTTGACTGAGTCCTTGATGTGCTCATAAAGTAAATTAGAAAATACTGTTGCCAGGGCTTACATGATGTGTATGAAAAACAGGTAATAAATATATAGTTGATACATGGAGCACCAAATTAATTTTTTAGTCCATTGATTTTCTTTCAGGAATATTCTGATAAAGTCAAACACCCTCTGGACTTGGAACCTTCAGCTATTGAAAACTTAAACCTAATTGTTTTAGTCCAGCACAGGATGTAAAATCGCATGAATGAGAATGATGTTTAGCTCTTGGATACAGGCCTAAAATAAGGATTCTGGGCAAGTGAAGACAACAGGAAGGCACCACCTGGTTTTGATTCCCTTCAGCCAAAAAAACAGTGTTTGAACAAGAATACATCCCTGGTCTTCATCTCCTCTCAGGCGACTTTTCAATAACTAATAAGAGGGGACTATCTGTTATATCTCTAGGTACAAGGATTCCAATTCTAGGAGGAGAGAGCATGGCGTAGATACCATGATGGATGATGAGGAAAACAATGCCATTATCCACGATTGGTCCAAACCCCCACGTAAAGATCTCCAGGGATTCCTGTCGATCGCACAAAGCCAAGTTTCTTAAGTTTGCCGAGCAAGGGACAGCACAACACTAGCAAGGGTATCCCTAGTTCTCAAGAGTGAAAATTTAGGGAGAGGTACTTCTAGAATTGGGGTTGGGGGACAATAGATAGATGTAGTGATTTTAGAGCAGAAGTTAGTAAGCATGGTCTGGGACCGAGCTGGTCAGAATTTATAAACAAGACAAATCAGTGAGACAGTCATGGTCTTCTCTTTGAAAAGCATGAGTTCTGACTTAGGATAAACCAGTTCATCTGTGGTCTTATCTTGGAACACATGGGTCCAAATGGGGTGATGTAAAAGCAGTTTGGGCTTACGTAGTGTATGCTGCATGCCACAATTTAATATAGTCTGTTATGCAAGTCATACTATGTTTTGTAAATTGTCACTTCTATTTTAACTTTTCAGAATGTACATAATAAGTTCTTAAAAGAGACCTTCAAACTCACTACAGTGGTGGATTTCTAACAAGGAAGAATGAGGAAAACAATATTTTCATGTTTGAAGGGAAGATTCCAAACTTTTGAGTGAAAAGCCAATGTTGTTATTACTACTACACTCATTCTAT
The DNA here is from genome assembly GCF_054177405.1 of Leptonychotes weddellii. Classification (NCBI taxonomy): domain Eukaryota; kingdom Metazoa; phylum Chordata; class Mammalia; order Carnivora; family Phocidae; genus Leptonychotes; species Leptonychotes weddellii. Next base: position 59,988,985 of record NC_138379.1, read on the forward strand.
CCAGGTGGCTTACTGAAGAAATACTTGAGAAATACATCAGACACTGGAAAAGTGAGGGTAATTTCCATTTCTAGACTATATCAGACAGATTTTCACATAAGACATATTGCCAGGAACATCTGGCAGTGTGAATGATCCAGACAGAGTTTATGAGCCTGTTTCCTCACAATGTCATCAGAATGACCAGAAATGTGGGCACATTTGTCTTTGAATCTGAGGAAGGTATCGTGAGCATCCCAGAATATGATGGAACCAATGACATACCATTTGAGGAGCAAAATAAATGATTTTTTGTTTTGTTTTGTTTTTGTCCTGATGCACTGGCAAGGAGAGCTTGAAATATTGGAGGGAGGAGGTAAGACAGCAAATAGATGTAGCAAATATCAGGGAATCCCTTAATTCTCTAACAAACAAATATCTCTGAGGACACGGTGCTGTAAAAACCAGCTTTGTTATCCGAATCATATTAAAGAAAAATAATGGCCCAATCTCTCTATTAAAATAACACTGTTGGGGTAAAAACAAATTTTTTTCCTAAGTAATTAAGTATACTTGGCCATACGCATTTGAATAAACATAATACTTGCTGGTTTCATACACTAATAAAAACAAAGAACAGTGTTTAGAACTAAGCCCCACACAGAGGCAACTGAAATCAGTTACAGTTCCTAATCACAGCAGATGCAAAGACCTATTATGGTAGTTTATTTAATGAAGGGAATAACTGACCACTATTTGATGTGAATAACTATTTAAAATTTTTTTTTCTCCATGGCCAAGTGAACTTGTGTTAAAAGTGTCATAATGACTCGGGTACTCTTTAGAGTTTACAATTCATTCTTGTATATATTTTTAATTAGCAATAATCACGCCTCGGATAAACCTCATTGGCTACGATACTGTCACTGAGCAAAGCTCTTGTATATATTTTTAAAAGGTCGAGCCTCATTTATAGCCCCATGGGCCGTCAGAATCACCTCTGTGTTAATGAAGAATATTTTAATTTTAAGAAATGCAACTCAAACTACTTTAAGAGAAAAAGGAAGATAACTGGTTCATATAACTAGAAAGTTTAAGGGTGATAGTTGCTTCAGGCATGGCTGGATCCAGGGACTTAATAGAGATACAACTCTCCTTCCCTTTACAGTGCTTTCTTTTGCATTGTGGCTTCATGTTCACGTTCTATTAGGTAATCAGATGTATTGCCACTTCAGCAGCCCTTCATCTATGTTATAGCTTCCCATCAAAAGATAGAGAACCCCTTTTCTCTGACATGTTCATATCAAATTTCACGGTAAGTCTCTGCGTGGCCTTGCTTGGATCAAGTTCTCATCTCTGAACCAATCACTACAGCCAAAGAGATGAGGCGTTCTGATTGCCATGTGTGTATGCCTGTAGCTAGGGAGGAAGTGGTGATAATTAACACCACTGCTGGCAAGGGAGGGATTAGTTTTCCAAGGAAATAAATACTGAGTAAATACATAATGTGTGTCCGATACAACCTCCAATATACAATGTACTAATGACAAATGACTAGCTACCCTCGTGTAAAATACAATCTTTAGTCAAATCATAAGTTTTTTCAGAATTTAACTCCAGATGGTCTCTCCAAGCTACCTACTTTACTCTTTTAGATACATCCCTTAAGCAAGAAACATCTCCCAGGTTCTTAAAACCCCATGATTTCCCTCATCTCCAGGCTTTCTACCCCTTGCCCCTTGGTGTGCTCCTTTCCATATCTTGATTTTGACTTGAAGAGGATGTCTCTACGCCTTTCTTCTAACACTGTTAGCTGCTAGTACCATTAGCTCTTGCAGTTCCCTTTACCTGCACAAACATAGCTCTTACACTCTGTAACTAGGTGGCTACCTGGTTGTTAGACCATAAGTTCCATGTGAACAGTGCCTAGCACATAGTAAGGGCTCCATATATACCAATCGAATGAAGAAATGAGTACTGTTACGGTCATGAGAAGCCAGGTTTTGATTCCTATACCAGAGCTCATTAAATCACACCACACAATTTTACCAAAGTGCAGCAAAGTTTAAAAAAATGAGAAAACACAATTGTCAAGATAAATTCACTACCACAGACAGTGCAAGAGGAGCAAAATTCAGCCATTTCAGCCTGGCTCTCGAACTCAGTTCCTGGCTGTGCAATGGCCCTAGCGCACTCTGGATGATCTTGAGTGTCTCTGGCAAATCCCCCAACAAGAAAGGGCACTCCCCAAGCATGGAGTGAAAGAAGTGTTAGTCATAAACAAACAGTTTTGCGTTCATTGCTAGCATATTTGCAATTCTAAGAAGAAAGTCTCTGCCACTCTCTGGCTGATCTTTAAGTAGGCTCAAACTTAAGCAAACGAGATAGAATCCTTCAGTCACTGTGGTATGCTGATTGTTATAAAGTTGGAGGGGTATGGTTGGTTAGAGTCAGAAGGAAATAACTTTCCTTTCGTCTAAAAAATGACCATAAACTATGAAAATGATAACTCTGTCTTCCCGTTTTCTGGTCTTCTTTTATAGAAAGAAACAGGATTCTTCATTCTTTTTAGTCTAAGAATGCTCAGTCATAGGCGAGAAATCCTCTCTCATTCAGTTCATTCTTCCCCTCTGGCTCTCCCAGCCATTTCCCTTTCTCCAACATGTCCCACATTCACATTTTTTTTTTTTAACTAGTTACATTCTTTGAAATGCCTGTTTTGCTGAATTTCGCAAATATCTAGGAATCCTCATGGGAACAGTTCCTTTCGACCTTTGTTCTCAATCACAGGTAAAACAAACATTTGACACCTCCTCACTTACATGTAAATCACCCCACCTGTCAGTTCCTCCCCCTGCCCCCCATGGCTCTCTGTTTTCTCACTGGTGTGCCACCTACCAAACTGTATCTGTGGTGGATGCTTGGTATAATCTGTCCAGCATCTTCTCTTAGAACTGCTTGTCACCCATCCTCAGGGTTGTATTGCTTTTTAAAAAGTCAACTTTATTGGGAAATAATTTATACACAGCAAAATTTACCAATTTTAAGAGTACGGTTCAAAGGATTTTGACAAATCTATAAAATTGTGTAACCACCACCAAAATAATAATATTGAACATTTCCATTCCCCCCAAAGAGTTCTCTCATACTCCTTTACATTCAATCTCTTCCTCCCATCTCTGGTAACCATTTGTCTTCTTTTTCTCACTATAGTTTTAAATTTGATATAAGGAAATCACATAATAAATAGTGTGTGTGTGTGTGTCTAGCTTCTTTCACTTACCATAATCTTTTCTGAGACTCATCTGTGTTACTGTGTGTGTCAGGATTCCTTCCTTTCATGTGGTTTAATGGCCTCGACTTAACTCTGTGGCTCAAATCCTGATTGGCCACTCCAAGGATGGGTCTCTGAGCCAAACTCAATAAGAAAGAGTTTCAGTATCATCTCTCTGATGCCTGAAGTCAGGAAAGGTAGAACTCACAAATTGAAGACAGCAATATATCCTTATGTGAAGAAAGCTAGTCTAAAATGAAAGAAGAGATACAGAGCACAGAAAGAATCCTGGTAGCATTGGAATCTCTAGCATCTCTTCCCTGCAGCTTGTTTAGCATGTGTTTGGATTCCATAAGCAATTTTCCTTTTTTTTTTTTTCCACAAAGTCGGTGGTTTTTTGTTTTGGGGTTTTTTTTTTTTTTGGTGGTTTTTTTTGGCGGGGGGGAGTTTGGTCACATAGTATTCAACTATGGCTGTTGGACTGTTATAGCATCTAGTACAGAAGCTCCCTGAGGATAAGGACTTCTGCGTAATTCATGTTTGCCCTTCTGTCACCTGGTCAGAGGCATTTAGCATGTTTGTTAGAAAGTTTAGCTAACCTGAGTCAAGCCATATGCTGTCATCATTATTTGTTGAGCACATACTAAGTGTGTGACACGGAGTTTAGCGTTAGGGGTAAAGACGCCATGTCTGTCTCCCATCTACCTCTCCAGTCTTATCTCACAGTAACTTCACTGTGTCTTCTCCAGCCACACTGGCTACTTCTATCCATGGGTTGTTCAGAGGCTGGGCTAGCCTTCCCAATCTTTTTGCCTCTTAAGTCACTTTCAGGGAAGCCTTTCCTTGCCTTAAAGCTAAGACTCTTGTCCCATAGAGAGATCCTCAGAGGACCACACACTGGTATATTTAAATTGCATTGTTAGAACTATAGTTTAACCTTTATTAGAATTGTGATTATTTATTTAATCTGTCCTCTCCAGTAGTTTAACACCTTGAAGAATGTAGGGCTCCTGTTTGTCTTCATACACCATTGTATTTACAAAGCTTAATAAAGTGCTAGGAACAATAGGGCACAACATATTTTGTTGAGTGTTTGAGTAAGATTAGGACCTGCCTTAAAGACCTTATAATCAAATTAGGCTCTACAGATTTTTTAAATGCATTAAGTTCTCTATTTTTATTTGCTAAATCTGGAAAGTATAAATGAGTCATGGAGATGATATCTAGGGAAGGCTTCAGGAAAGAGAGTACAAGAACTGAATCTAGTTTGAAAGGTATCAACAAGAGCATTAATTTGCTATTGTTGTAGCAGCAAATGTTCCCATTATCTTAGTGGTTTAGAACAGCAAACATTTATCTTACTCAGATTACCTGAGGGCTCAGCTCCATTCAGCTCTACCTGTTTTCTCATTCCGGAATGCAGGCGAAAGGAGGAACCACTCTCTGGGATATACTGTTTTCACGGTAGCAGGGTAGAGCTAGAGGCACTGAGCCACATCCTGCACACACATTCTGCTCAATTCCATTTGCCAAGGCAAGTCATGTGGCCAAGGCCAAAGTCAACGGGAAAGGAAACGTACTCGCCTACTATAAGCGAGGAGCATGGGAAAGGGGATTGTGAGAACTAGTAAGAACAAAAGCACAGATGTGAGAATGCACTTGTCAACAGATGTTTGGGGAACTTCAACTTATTTTGTATTAAACTTTCTATTTTTAGAATGGTTTTTAGATTTACAGAAAAGTTGTGGAGGTGGTACAGAGTTCCCGTATACCTACATCCAGTTTCCCCTATGGTTAACATCTTACATTCATGTGGTACATTTGTCACAACTTATTAGTTATTACCAATGTTACATTATTACATTATTATTAACTAAAGCCCATGCTTTATTCAGATCTCCTGAGATTCTACCCACAGTCCATTTTCTGTCCTCGGATCTCATCTCTAGAATGTCCTACAATATTTAGTCAATATGTCTCCTTAGGCTCCTTTCAAAGTTTCTCTGATTTTAGTTTATTAAAATTGCTTAATTGATCTTATCTCTACAGAATATCTTAAGATATGAACCTCTTCCCTGGACATAAGAAATGAATAAAAAGAGTTTCTTTTTTGAAACAAAGTCCAAACTGTGATCTTATTGTCTCATCCTAGCTCCTGAAAAAATTGATTTACAACTGTTAGTTTGTTAGGGCATGCTTACATCTGGAGTCTACTGAAGAACAGAGAGGTGGTCGAGTGCTTTTTGTGGACATCCGCGTGTGTCATATTGAAGAAAATCAATGGCTGAGTAACTAAGGGACTGGATTTCAAAAGAAATGCTGAATACGCATAGCCTCTTCCTTCCCTGAGTTAATGACATAGACATGAAATATTGCAGATAAGAAATGAGGAAGTCTTTTGGAAGTACAATAAGAAAATATGCAAAGCATTACCTTAGTGTGGGGCTTTCACATTTTACATGTCATGATGAAGAGTATATATGAGGTACCATAGTTGTTAAATTTTTGTCCAAGCAAGAGATCTTGGGCTTCCAACTGATTGTAGAGAAAGTAAGTGGGCTACTATAAAACATAAGAAGAAAAGTCTAAAGTAAATATACAGAGAAACTATGGTACCCCCATTTTCTAAATGAAAATTGGGATAACTACTCTTTTTTTCATTGAAGAATAGTTGACACACAATGTTACATTAGTTTCAAGTATACATCATAGTGATTTGACAATTGTATACATTATGTTATACCCACCACAAGTGTAGCTACCATCTGTCACCTTACAATGCTATTGCAATACCATTGACTATATTCCCTAGGCTGTACCTTTCATCCCTATAACTGAAAGTCTGTACCTCCCAATTTTATTCATTTATTTGAGAGAGAGAGAGAGCACAAGCAGGGGGAGCAGCAGAGGGAGAAGCAGGCTCCCCACTGAGCAGGAAGCCCGACACAGGGCTCGATCCCAGGGCCCTGAGATCATGACCTGAGACCAAGGCAGACGCTTAACTGACTGAGCCGCCCAGGCGCCCCTGGGGATGGGTATTCTTAAGTGGCTTGAAAATAGGACAGATTATTAGAAATGTTTTGGTTCGCAAAGTTGTATAATGTTGAAATAGCTAACATTTATTGAATAGATTGTTAGGTATGGTTATAAACATTCATTTATTATCACAACAGCCTATAAGATAGGTTTTATCATCTCCATTTTCCAGATAAGGGAGAGAGACAGAAAAATTAAGTAACTTTACAGTCGGTAGTAGAGCCGGGTTTCTAAATCTAGTGCCAGAGTCAAGGCTATTATCTCTACCTTGATTGCCTCTCCTGTAGGACACTGTTAGCACAGGCATGATGGACACAGATATGAAACATCCAGACCTACTTCCGTGAAGGATGTGTGCCCTCCTTTCTGGAAGCGCTGTCTATAGACAAGGGACAAGCCTGGCTCTGGCATCCATACAGTTTCCTAGCGCTGGTAACTGAATGTACTTGGCAGCCTCTTGAGGATAATTCTGCTCCACTCCCTGCCTACTGTCACTCTGTTGGGTCTTCTCATCAGAGCCCTCTGCCTTCCTCCAATGCCACTTTCCAACCAGATCTCCTCCCTGCTCTACCTCCACATTTCAGTTCATGAATTCCATCTAGTTTCCCCCGGGAGTGGGGCTAGACTGAGACTTACCACAAAGGGGAGACCTAAGCAAATAGGTGTTGCTCACTATCATCCCAAATTTGCCCCCATCAAGAAACACTTGATGAGGGTTGGCTATCTACACTGAGGGTCATTTTAATCCCAGGTTGGTCTCCTTTTCAGGGTCCTATGGACTCATATTTTTGCTAAGAAGTGGTGTAAAAAGTGGACAGTGTAAGTAAAAAATAAAAGAGCTGTTTCACTCACTATAAACTTTGCAAATTTTTGAGATACAAATACACTTTTTTATATTCATGTGGAATAAAGGCATACTAAAATTGGGAGAAAGCTGCTCTCCTCACTGCTACATGAAGAAATGAAGCCCAGTTTCTGGTCATTGGCTTTGAAGACTATTGTGAGCATCAAATTGGTGGCTCCAGGACTCCAGCGTACAGCAGCATCTGTACTCAGTAATGAGTGCTCGTTGCATCCAATTAATCCATGGAAAGGAAGCTAGAGCAAAAAGAGTGGAGGTGGGGGGAGAATTTAATAGAATCAATGAGGCAGCAGATCAAAATTATCTGTGGCATTTTGAGGTAGAAGACAGATGTCATTAAGAGATGGGCGGAGAGCAGGTAAGAGCAAGAGTGAAACACAGACTTCATACAGGTGAGGAGGAGAGATGAGAAAAAGATAATCTAAGAATCTCAAAATTGTAGATAACTAGACAACAGCAAAAAAACAAAAACAAAAACAAAAAAAAAAACAGAACATGAGCAGGCATTCAATTACAGTGGACATCTGTCCAAAATGACGGTATCGAGGGGTGAAGTGGGATTAAGAATATAAGTCCGGGTTTGATTGTTTGTGCTTGGCTGTTGTTGAGATACATCTTTTGCAGAACGGACTTTTCAAAGATAAGATGAAATAATGGAAAAAAATTAGTCTTGTGGGATATACTGCCACAGGAAGAAAGAGAGGTACTTTTAGGATACTATCCTAATGACTTATGGTCTTGCCTGTACTTGGACACTGAAACACAAAGTCGACAACTTTGTCCATGAAGACCTACCTGCTGTAGAAATATAGCACAGGGCATTAGAAGGTGAGCAGGCCACCTCAATTCTCCAGGAAATGTGCATTCACTGCAAAACAACTATTATGGGATGTACTGTGTTCAAAGGGCGAGGATATCTGCATGCATCATAGGAAGCTGAATCCTGGGGATTTAAATGTGGACTTTGACCTGAGGTCTGAGAATTCTACCCCCTGACTGTCCAAAGGGACAAGTGCTCACCACTGCATCGAAGACATGTATATTCTTAAAGTTCCTCTTCACTGACTCTAAGCTTATTCTGATGCCAGTTTGGAGTTCTGAGAGTTAAAAATATTACTATGCTGAGTACTTCTACTTTTTGTGGCATAAAACAGTGGTAAAAGGAGATAACACAAATGCCAAGAGAAACTGAATATAAAAACCTACTGCTGAACTGCAATTCTCAGAGGGAAAATTAGAAATAGCCATAGAAATATGTACAGAAATATCTAATAAAGTTGTACTCGAGGAAAGAGAGGCTCTTGAAGAGTTAGTGAGAAGATGTTCCAAGGGGAATTGAAGGAGACCCTCCATTAACAACAAAAAATGATAGAGGGAGAAAGGAAAGGAGATTGGAGCAGTGGAATAAAAAGAGCTGTTTACCTCAAGCTGTGACACTTGAGATGGTTTTGCTTTTGGACTACAAGTTTTGAGAGTGTGTAAGGTGACTGGAAATAGCAGAAGGCTACCCAGTGACCAGTTGAATTCCTACAAGGCAGGTAGGAGGTACAGAGATCACAGAACAAGCACCACGAAGGCCAGGAGGGGAGAGAGCTCATCACAGGTACCGGTAAGATGGCTTCAGGGATTTTAACAAGAGTAAGAAGAAGCCAAGATGGCTGCAGAAGAACCTCCCTTAGACCTAGCACCCCCAGGTAAGTTAGCTCACTCGCAGGCCAGGAACATGGCAGCAAGAATGAAGAGGAAGGGAGGAAAATAGGGAGGGTATTCATCTACTTTCTATGTAACCCTCTCAGTCAATCACAAAATGTGTGGATTTTGTTTGAGCATGCTGGTAAACCTCTATCCCTGTGGTGGCTGGTAGATATATAAAGATACAGCCTACTTCATTCTATTACACTCTATGTTATTCTATTACACATGCACCATTAAAACACTAACCAAAGTGGAGATTATTTATAAAATTGGCCATCTGCAGCCCTCAAATTCATAAAATGAGAGATGGAAATGACAAGCACTATTCAAACACTTTGGAAATTTGTGACTCTTTGGACACTTTGGAAATTTGTGACTCGAGGCTAACATTTTACCCACATGAATAGGTAAAATAAACTTCATCCAATGTTTAGATATGGTAACCAACCAAAGGCATTGGCAGGATGTCACAGCTTGGGCTCCTGGGAAGCAGATTCTGAGAAGCAGATTAGGTTGGTTAATTGAGAAGTTAAGAAGTGTCCCTGGGATCCACACCTGTATGCCTGTGGACGGAAAGAGATGGAACAGGATGGAGTAGGGAGAAGTGGATCTGCAAGGGAAACTCAACAGCCTCAGCTGACCCTATGGGGAGCTCTGTAGCTACAAGGATCCTTCAGCATTCTCCCAACTTGGGTCAACATAGCTAGGTCTTTACTTGATACACATTAGTCATTTTATGTGGACCACTCTGGGAGGAATGTGTGTTTGGGTAAGGTAGCTATATAGCTGGGATGGTCTCTGAAGGGGCTGGTTGTTGAAGGTTATAACTGATAGCACTCTCAGCTCTCAGGGCATTGAGTCCTTCACTGATGGGGGATTTGGAAAGCACAACAAATGTCCACCCCCTGGGATGCCTGTGTTCAAGGCTATACCAGAGAATATGGAGAAGATAGACAAATGAAGTATTTAAGGTATGGTTCTACACTTTAAGGAAAAGAGACCATGGAGCATGCACATTCAGGAGGAAGTAAAGTATATTTGAAAGTCAGTTCTGAAACGTACAAGTTGTAGGAACTTAACTATTCTATGGCTCAAACTTTTATTTGAAAATTATAGATAACAACTGTCTTAATTTTCTATAGCTCCTGTAACAAGTTACTACAAACTCAGCAATAGGAAACAACACAGATTTATTATCTCACTGTTCTGTAGGCCAAAAGTCCAAGTGGGCTTGGCCAGTTTCATTTGCTTGGGATCCCACAAGGTGGAAATCAAAATATCAGCAGAGCTGTGTCCCTTTTTTGGAGGCTCTAAGGGAGAATCCATTTTCTTGCTCCTATAGGATTTTGAGAGAATTCAGTTTCTTGCTGTTTTAGGACTGGGGTCTTCATTTCTTTACTATCAGCTGAGGGCCACTCCCAGCTTCCAGAGACCATGAATATTCTTTGGCTTGTGGCCCACCTTTCCTCCATCTTCAAAGCCAGTAATAGTGGGTCAAGTCTCTCTCATGTTAGGCATCTTCCCTGCATCTTCTTCTGCTATATCTCTGATGGACTTCACTATCATGCTCTTCTACTTTTAAGGACTCATGTGATTGGATTGGGCCTACCCAAATAACCCAGGGTCATCCCTCTATTTTAAGGTTCATCACCTTAATTTGTGAAATTCCACTTGTCATGTACCATATTCACAGGTCATGCCTATCAAAACTCATGGTGTTGCATGAGATTATGCTAAATGCCTGTATATCTGACATAGAGTAGACCCTCAATAAACAAAGCTCACACCAGGAGTTTGGAAAAGAGACAAAGAAACATTGGAGTCATCAGTAAAGGCTTCATGTAAGAGATGCTGAGTTTTGCACGATAGGAAGAATCTGGATATAGGGAAGGACAGAAAAAAGGCTATCATGTTATGAGAATAACATAAACAAGAGAACAAGTGCAGCAAGTTCTCATAGCAAGATGCAGGATTTGAAGTCAAATAGACCTGAAATGTTTACTTTGCTTACAATGAAGTCTGTTATCTTAAGCAGTTTAATAAACTTCTCTGGGCCTCAGTGTTCCTCGTATGTGTGTGTGTGTGTGTGTGTTATCTATTGCATGCCTGTATTCTAGGAGAAAAGCAAGGCATTTTAGTTTCCTCTCTTTGCCCCCTCAGTTTCACTAGTTTTGGCAAACCCACATTGTTTTCACAACCACATCTCCTAGCTACTCCAGGAGGCTAACAAATTCATCTCTAATCGACTTGTGTCATTCCAAAATTCTGACATGAGTAGCTCCACAGGGTTCATAAGCAAATGAGGAGAAGGTCTACAGCAGTAGTCTCCAAAGTTTTTTGATGCTTCAACCTATCAGTTAAGTTTCGAAAATGTACTTCCAATATATGAACAATGAATACATATGAATAATGAATATATGTGAATATATGAATAATGAATATGTGCGAATATATGTACATATATGAATAGTGAATATATTTACATATATCCATTGTTCATTTACTGGAAGTATATATTAACATATATAAATAATATTAAGATATATGCATTATATTATATTATATATTAATAAACCTAAATTATGTTTTAATTATTTTAATTTTAGATAAAAATGATGACTAACAGAAGTGTTAATATATTCCTCTTACATCACAATTGATTGTCTTGCATATTCCCTAAAGTGCCTCTGGAGCAGAGGTCTTCTTCAGTTTAGCTCGAAAGGCTGTGGTGTGTGCCTTGCGACAAATCTATCCCTATCACACGTGCTCTGATTCATAGCCTCAGATCCATCCTCCCTTTCCGACTTGCTCAAAGAATGATTCCAACATGTACCTAAAGAGGGTATGTTTGGTCTCATGGTAAAGGCTGATCTTGGGGCCTTCTGATGAATGATGCATGACAAAGTATGCAGATAAAAAGCATTTGAACAGCCCAAGCTGCTGCTGATCAAGATTCAGTGGTCCTTGTTTAAGGAAAAGCTGGAGATTAAGAAGGAAGGTAAAGTGTGCATTTTACTTGGGGCAACCTCATCTGACTGAAGAGGCTGGGTCCCAGGCCCCAGGAACTGCCAGGTGGCCCAGCCCTCCCCACATGGAGAAGAGTCCTTAGGAAAATTTACCTGTGCTTTTTTTCTTGAAAAGAGTGTTTTGGGAGCACCTGGATGGCTCAGTCAGTTACGTGTCTGACTCTTGGCAGGTCATGATCTCGGGGTTGTGAGATAGAGCCCTCCCTCGGGCTCTGTGCTGGGCATGGAGCCTGCTTAAGGTTCTCTCTCTCCCTCTGCCCCTCCCTCCACTTGTGCTCTCTTTTTCAAGAAAAAAAAATCAAACTAAATTAAATTTAAATTTAAAAAAGAAATAAAAAACTGTTTTGTTAGCTCAAGCTTCTTCTCTGAGGAAAAGATTACATCTTGCTCCCATTGCTTCTGATTCCCCTTTGTCATGAATTATGCTTTACTTCAATATTAGGATTAGACCCCCCCCCCACTTACACCCCCAAACAGCCCTTACCCCTCTTCAGTTTATAATTTAAAAATTGCCTTATGTGTACCTCCCCTCTCCATCATAACACTAGTGGATAGGGTTAGATTTTGTACAACCTTGTTAGAGAAGTTTAGATTTAATATTTTTTTAAATGAGTCATTGAAGATTTTGTTCTGAGAATTTACAAGACTTCAGGAAGATGGTCTTGTCCAATGGACTAGAGAAGCATAGACTATGGAGGCTGGGAGTGATTGGGAGAGGAGAGAAGGGCTCAGAGTTGTATCAGCCAACAGTCTGGCCATGGCATGAAGAGGTTGTTCCCCATCTTTTGGAATGAGGAAAGAGAAAGTTCTTTCAGTGGCTTACAATATTTATGGTAGTTATTTGCAATGCACATGGGATGAGCAAACTGCTAGATGCTTTTTAATTATTAAGTAATACATTATTAAAGAAGTCTGATGTTAGAGGGGATTCTGGCACATAGTTGAAAAATAATTTATGTTCTGTTTTTGGTGCTGCTACCAATTAACTGTGAGATTTTTGGCAAAACACTTATGTCTGTAGTTTCCTCAGCCACCAAAAAAAAAAAAAAAAAAAAGCTGTTCAATAATATAAACCCAAGGATCCTCTTGGTCTAGAATTATATGGTTGTAAAAGAATAAATAATGCCTAAATTTGGGGAAAACTTCTTTCTTCTCTTTTTTTCAAGCATCATGCATCATTCTTCAACTACGATTAATTTTTCATATGTCCTTATATTTTATTAATCTTCATATGTGATTCCCTCTCCAAGTATTTTTAAAAGGAAGTGGCATGTAGTTTAAAAATCACTATATGGTATTTTAAAAGTAACTCAACATAAATGGAATCAACATTCAATAATGAACCATTATTTCTTCATAAAAACACAAAATGATCAAAACTACATTTTCCTCTGGAGTTATAACATTACAGTATTATGAAAGAACTAAGAGATTTCCAAAACAAGGAAGCCAAGTTCAGTGGCTTATTGAAGATTTGAGAAGTCCATGTGTATGACGTATTAAGGACGCCCCATTTATCAGCTCTAATGGATAAAGGCATTAGCAGAGAATCTAAACACAATTATGTTATGTCTAACTCTAAACTAAGCTTACAAAATTATGCATAAACATGACTGTGCCTAATATCTTAAGAATTAACAATACTTCTAATTAAATGATGGAATTCCCATTCAGGAGACCCGGGAAGTACAACCATGCAACCAGGGCTTTGAAGAGAATGAAAATTATCATCTCTACTTCGAAGCAAATAAATCACTTAAAACTGATTAACTTATTTCTTCAAGTTTACTTTCTCTGGGCAACTAATATTTTGATTTTTTTAAAGATTTTATTTATTTATTTGAGAGAGAGAGAGCATGGGTACATGAGGGAGAGGGGCAGGGGGAGAGGGAGAAGTGGGCTCCCTGATGCAGGGCTTCATCCCAGGACCCTGGGATCATGATCTGATCTGAAGGCAGACACTTAACCAACTGAGCCACACAGGCGCCCCAATATTTTGATTCAAACAACACTTTTGGTGGATTGGAGTAAGCTTGGAGTCAGAAGACCTGTGTTTAAATACTGCCACCTCCTTTTGCTAACTCTGTGGCATGGAGCAACGTCACAAACTGTGTGTGTGATCATTTGGGACATGAAATGAATAACGGAGTTATATCTACCCTATGTTCTTCAAATGAGTATGGATAAGATACAATAAAATGATTAATGTGGAATTACTTTATAAAGTATTTACATTTATAATAACTTGATGAATTATTGCAGATAAAACAAAACAAAATATAACAGTATACATAAACCAGTGATATATACTGCATTAACTTCATATTTTCTGCAAATGTTGCAAAATAAACCACATTTTTTTTAATGACTCTACTTTCAGGATAATATGATCGATCTGAGAAGACATATAAACAAGAAGACTTAACATTCTCCCACTAACACCATGGGAGCTTGTATGAATCTCTAGGGCTTCAAGAAAACTTGGGGGCCCCCAAATCAATACCCATTCTTTACAGCTGAGGCAATTGAACTCCAGAGTTTTAAAGAATGATATAAGGAAAAGATTCAGAAGAAAGCTGACATTTGCAAGTGAGATTTGGCATTAATAAAGGAAAATGTTGCGAGTGCATCTTGCTTAATTGCAGACACAAGAGCCAAAGAGAACAGTAGTATCTCTAAATCATACCAGTTTCTAAGAATAGTGGGTAAGAGAATTAACTAAATAACCTGCAGATGTGACTTGAAAGTTGATGATAATCACGACAACAAAACCCCATATCGCTAACCTATGAGAATTTTCTTTTGCAATGTAAAGTAGCAGTAAGACACCCAGACAGGACTATTCAGTTTCCAATTAGACTCTCAACTTTGGCATGTGTGCCTTCCTCAACCCATAAAATGGGCACTGTACTTTGCACAGTGCCCACGTGATGCTGTTTTTAGCAACCAGAGCACTAAAATTCTGCAAGTAGATCAGTCCTAGGCTATCAGGCAGAACAAGGCACAGGTGCTCAATCTTGGAGGCCTACAGCACAGTATTTTTAAAAGAGGGCTGTAATAAAAATGATTCCTTAAATTGTACAGTGAATTACGTACACTATCTCGCATGATGGTCAGGTACAATACATAGAGACCTCCACTGTATAGATGAGGAACAAAATATATATGACTGAGGTTGCATAGCAAGTGAATAATGAAGCTAGAACTGTACTTCATATTCTCTAACCCAGAGTCCAGTCTTTTGTGTTTTCACGGTTCCACACTTGTCAATAATAATTATAACTATTATTTACCAAGCACTTACTATGTGTCAAGCACTGTGCTGAGTTCTTTAGATGTTCCATTTCGTTTAATCAACCCAAAACCCCAGAGAAGGAAGCATTATTATCTGCATTTCATGGGCAAGGAAACTAAAGCTTGTGGGAGAAGTAAGAACACCTTGTTCAAGGTCACAGAGCTCCCAAGGGGTGGAGCCAGCACCCACACCCATGTCTGCCTGACTTCAGCCTGTCCTACCCCTTCCCCTAGGCAGCTTCTTTACCTCTGGCAGTTACTGTTCTAGAAGCTTCCCCTTCAAGGAGTTTGCCTTGAACCAAAAAGCAGTTTGACTTAAAAATAATAAGGCAGAGCAGTGAAAGGACCCGCACTATTGCCCTTTTAGGGGTCTCTCTTAGTATCTAATATTAGAATGTGGTATTATTTTATATAATCCATACATGCGGAGTTTCATTCTCTGCCCAGTATTTCAGAGCAGAGCTCTCTATCAGACTGTTTTTCCCCCCAATTTCTACCTCACAAAGCATAGTCAGTATGCATGTATATGGTTATATGTATATCTACCCTAGGGCCTCCTCCTGTTTCACATGCTCAGGAGAGTCCTGGGCAATGACAAATGTTCTAAAACCTCCATGCAACCCCGATTGCTCAGCTATATTACTAATGATTTCTATATATTTTCCAGAATCTAATATACTCTTGAAAAATATTAATTCTTCTTCCCACTACCAACATTCATCCTGCCCCTCCCTACTTTTTCCTTCCTTCCTCTGCCCCCCCCAATTCTTTTCTTCTTTCCTTCCTTCTATCCTCCATATAATAATAATTCAAAGTGACTATTAAGTAAAAACATGACCTGGGGGAACTCACTGTCTAGCTGGGACAAGAGCCCATATACGTATTAAAGAGTAACAATGTGTCACAGACTATACACAATGTAGATTCCCTGTAAATTAACAAAGATCATGAAAAATAGTCCCCCATGAAACGCCAGAACTGACCCTTGAACAGTACCAAAATACGTAAAGAGGAACGATGAGGCAAGAGAACATTTTATAAATTTCAAAGAGAAAACAGTGGGTACTATGAATTCAGTCTCTTCTCTCAGCATATCGCCCCCTCGCTTGCTAATCAACCAACACAGACCATGGGCAGGCAGTTTTCCAGTTTAATACGCACTCTTGTACCTCTGTTTCTTTGCCTCTGCTGCCCCTCTGTCTGGAAGAGTCTCCCAACCTCCCATCCAAACCTCCTGACTCGCTGTGAAAGTCAGCTCAAGGGGAAGTCTGTAGATCCTTTGCGAAGCTCTCTCTGGTTCCCCCAGACAGGCCAGGCTTGCCTTCCTCCAGCCCCAGTGCACGCTGCGCATAACCCCGTTGTAGCTGTCGTCACTATGCTGGGTCAGTGCCTATCCCCGCTGTCTCCACACCATGCTGTGTGTTACTGGTTGTCTAGATCTCAGAACACTAGCAGCGTGCAATGCTTGGTAAATAACCAATATATGTTCCAGGAATGAATACATTCTATAAAAACATTTGTGAACTTGGTCTATATAATTCGGATACAAGAATGGTGGCTCTAAGTGTTAAGGGCTCCATCTAATTCAGGCTCTTCTCAAATATACTTACTCTGTGGCTTAACTCCGAGGAAAAGAATTAAAAAGGCATGGTTTGAGAATGTGAGAACCCTCACCACGAAATGAACTATACGCAATATAAGTATCTAACTGATGCATAAATATGCATGAAAGAAATGAATGAAGCATTCATATGACAACAGTGTCTGAGTCTTCTAGAAGTGGCTGATGATTGCAGGCTTCCGTGGAACATCATGAATAAAAGATGAGGCCGTATGTGTTTTAGGTAGGTGAATGGGCGGGCAGTACAGAGAACTGGTAACAAAGAGGGAGAATATTCAGAAATACCTAAAATAAATAATTCATTCCCCCATGAAACTGAAACCCCAAACATGACTGTTGCTAAAAGTATCACATTTACATGACATCTTAAACAAATTTTGTGTAATGTTTTTATAATAAAATGGATCATTCTCCAGATGGAAAAAGAATTTCGCACGTGTCAACCAACATCTGGAGATTGATTACATGAAAGTGGGAAAGAACATAAAGGTTTTCCAGCTTCACAGAAGGTCACAATCCAGGGGGGCCTGTGTTTAGAATAAAATTGAGTGAGTAATAAGAGTACCCAGAATTCTCATGTGAGCTGACTTTCCCAGTCACCACTAGAGGTGAAGAGTCCCTTGTTACTCTCTTAAGGAGTTAGCAAGAGGAGGGAATGGAATCATCGGAAGTTAGAGCTGGAAGGTTTATGGGAATCATCTTCTTTTGCTACCCTTATTTTCCAATGAGGAAACCTTTCAGAGTCCAGAAAGGTAAAGAAACTTACCAGTTAGTCAAAGAACTAAAAAATGTCAGAATTGGAGCTAAAACCCAAGATTTCTGATTCCCAGTCTGGTGTTCTTTCTTCTACACTAGACTACATCAAAATCAGGCCAAAAATAAAATGTTAAAGCTACTAGGCTTACCATTCAGAAGAGTTTGTACAAGGAAATAGATTTGTTCCATGTTTCAATGTCAAGTCTTTGTTTCCTTCCTGTTTACAGAAAAGAGCGACATGGACCACAGTCTCCTACTGACATCTGGTGCCTGAATCTGGGTAATACAAAATATAGGATAATAAAAATCAAGCACCTTTGCACTTTCGTTTATTAACACTTTCTAGGGTAATTAAATCCAAAATTTGGAAGGTATGTTCTAATTTTTGAATATAGTCTTTCATGGTTCCCTTCGTCATTAATATGTCTACAAACAAGGCTTTGTTTTATAGTAATTCTCTTATTTGTAATAACAGTGAATTATTGCCAGTCTTGTGCCATCTGAGGCTAATTACCTAATCTATTCAACAGAGGTTTATGAGAACCTACTATGTGACAGAAACAGTTCTAGTGATTGGGGATGCAAAAATAGATATCTATCATCCCTTTCTTTAGGAACCTCACTGCCTAGCTGGGGAAATAAAGTCATTACAGGGAACTATAATATGATGTGATAAGGGCTAAAATGAAGATATGTATAAAATACGCTGAGGAAGGAGTGACTGTCTGGGAAATCAGGAAGGCTTCAGAGAAAATGAGACCTTCTTAACTTAATTTTAAAAAGCGTTTGGGAGTCCGTATGACTTAGAAAGCAAAAGGTCCCAATTCCCAATTCATCCTCTCAAATATAACACAAAGCCTCTAACACTTAAATGTACTTTTAATACATTTCATTCAATGAGTATGACTGTCGCACTATATTTCTTCAATTTTGATCAATTTGGTCCTTGTAGAGAAGAAGAGTATGCTACTATTTCTGGTCAATAACACAGGGATGTTTCTAATATTCTCACTATTTTTATTTCTATATCTGGTGAGTAGAGAAGCTGGGGGACAGAACCCAGAGTTGTCTGACTTTAAAGCATTCCAGTGTTACTTATTGAGTGACCACAATGTGTCAGATATTCTTCATCGTGTTGGAGACAAAACAGTGAATGAAATCCATACCCTCATTATACTTATATTCTAGAGGGGAGCACAGTCAATAAATAAATAAGTAAAACATGGTAGTCAGATAGTTATAAGTATTATTAAAGAAAATTGAGTAGAGATGGGGGATAGATAGTCCTGGGAAGGGTAATTTTAAAGATGGTGGTCAGGAAAAGCTTCCTGGAGAAACTGACATTTTAGCAAAGGCATGAAGGAGCAATGGAGGGGGACATGTAGGTATTTGAGGGGAGAGCTCCAAGAAGGGGGTACAGTAAGAGTAAAAGCTCTGTGTCGGGAACATGTATAGAGTGTGAACAACACCAAGGAGGACAGTGTGACTAATGAATGAGGTCTAGAAAGAGTAGAAGAAATTAGTTCTGAAAAAAAAAAAAAAAAGATGGGGGCAGATCACACAGGGCCTGTTAGCCATTGTAAGGAGGGTGGTGAAAAACCATTGTAGAGTTTAGGGTACAGGGGTGACATTACTCAATCTGATCCAGCTGCCATGTTCAGAACAGACCATAGGAGGGAGGCACATGCTGAATCAGAGAGATCAAAAGTAGAATATTGTATTTATCTAGGAAACAGATGATGGCCACCTAGAGAAGAGTTAGCAGTGGGAGAGGAATCACCAGATTGTTTATACATTTTGAAGGTATAATTAACAGAATTGGTTGGTGGGGCAAATATGTATGAGAAAAAGAGA
The DNA here is from genome assembly GCF_054177405.1 of Leptonychotes weddellii. Taxonomy (NCBI): domain Eukaryota; kingdom Metazoa; phylum Chordata; class Mammalia; order Carnivora; family Phocidae; genus Leptonychotes; species Leptonychotes weddellii. The sequence continues at coordinate 60,008,382 of NC_138379.1, forward strand.
AAAGTCCATTGAGAGGTGACTCCAGGATGCTTAAGCAATTGGAAGGGGAAGTTGACGTTCAATGTGTAGGAAGATCCAGTTTGGAAGAGCTGGATATCAAGCTCCAGGATATATTAAATTTAAGATGTCTATTAACTGTATAAGGGAGGACATTCAGTAGCAGTTGACTAGAATTCCAAGTTCAGGAGAAGAACATCTGAGCATCATCAAAATACAGATAATATTTAAAACTGTCACATTGGGTGATATGGCCTTGGGAGTTAGTGTTGACAGAGAAGAGAAGAGAGGTAAGGACAGAACCCCAGTGACCTCCAGTAGAAAGACGAGAAGAATCAGTGAAGGGAGCTGCAAGAAGCAGCAAAGGGGAGTAGGAGAAGTGAGAGAGTAGCTTCCAGAAGGCAAGTGAAGAAAATATTTCTAGGAGAGATTCATTCATGGCATCACTGCTGCTGAGAGGTTAGTTAGGACAAAGACTGAGAGTTTATCATTGCATTTAGCATCTACAGAAGTCATGGGTAATCTTGAGAAGAGCTGCTTTTGGAGTAGATTCAAGTGAGAACAGGAAGAGAGAAAGGGGACACAAGAGTGAATATAAGAAATCTCTTTCAAGGAGTTTTGATGTACAGGGAAGCAGAGAAATCAGGTGATGGAGGTTATTTTACAGAAGGGGGTTATTTTTCAAAAGATATTACAGTATGCCTGTGTGTTTATGGGAATGACCTGGTTGAGCTGAAAAAATGTGACTTAAGAAAGAAAGAGAGCCTAATTGCTAAAGTGGATTTTTAAGGAGGACAGAGAAAAAAATGATCTGGAAATGTCAACTAGGAGAAAGGACCTCTCTACCTCTAGGTCCAGTGACAGAAGAGGTCTGGGAGACAAACCAGCAAATACTTGAGAATATATATTCCCTAAGTTTGTTATTGTTATTATTCTTTCAACAGATACTTATTAGAATGCCAACTATACTCAGGTCACTAAATGAGGACTTTTTTAAAAGGTTTTTATTAACTTATTTATTTTAGAGAGAGATTGAGCATGAGAGCACAAAAGCGGGTGGAGAGGCAGAGGAAGAGGGAGAATCTCAAGCCAACTCTGTACCGTATGCACACGGGGCTCGATCTCATGACACTGAGATAACGATCTGAGCCAAGACCAAGAGTCCCCCACTTAACCGACAGAGCCACCCAGGTGCCCCATAAATGAGAACTTCTTTAAATAAAGACTCTAGCATTATTTGATCCTGCCATTTTCATAGATTTCATTCCTATCTATTGGCACCCAGCGTGTTTGAGAGGAAGATGGGCATTCATATCCCTGTGTTCTAGCCAATTTCCAACTCAGAAAACCATACTGTGCTTTCCTACAGATGTTCCTGCTATTTCGATTGAAAAAGCTATTCTCTGCTTCCTCTCTATGGTGTTTGGCAGAAAGAACAGTGCCTGCATGTTTGCAGAGTGGGAGACTCTAATCAAGTGGTGTTTTATATTCTCTCCTAACAGTGACACAGTCTCTTCAGAGTGCTTTCAGAGTCTGCAGAGGAAAAGTACCCAACAAATATCAGAGCTGCTAGGAACTTAATCATTTACCCTAAGCAGCAGATCACTCAAATATAATTGGCCAGAGATTTCATTTTAATCTTTCTTGCTGGTCACATGTCACACCCCTGTACCCCATGTGTTCTTGCTCCCAGGCTTACAAATTGTGTTTTCTTGAATTTGTTCTCATTTTCAATTCACACAATCATAATGATTCTCTTTTGATGAGAGCCTTTCACTCTGATAGTTCAATTCATCCACATGCTTATAATGAGCAAGATCTCGGGTCCTAGGGGGAAAGGGAATGAAAAGATGAATGAATTCTGGTCCCTGCAGGCCATGAGCCTGCTGTGAAGAAGAAAGTTTGGTTCACACTGCCTCCCTAATCCTTGGTCAGGAAAGAACAGAATATTGTTTTAAGCCTCATCACATTAGCAATCCCCTGGGGGTGGTGTCTGGAAATAGGAATTATTAGTAGGAACTTCCAATGCTTCTTGTGTACACTAAGCCATCCTAATAACACACCTATATTTCTGATCTGGATCTTCCCTTTAGTAAGTGATAAGGGATCCTACTTCCCCAAATTTCTTCCCGCCTCAATGTTGTCAGCTCATGTTACTACCTCGCAGAAGTTCTATTTCTCTTCTGTTTAAAGTAAAATCTACAGATTTTTGAAAATTTTTTATTGTTATGTTAATCACCATACATTACATCATTAGTTTTTGATGTAGTGTTCCATGATTCATTGTGCATAACACCCAGTGCTCCATGCAGAACATGCCCTCTTTAATACCCATCACCAGGCTAACCCATCCTCCCACCCCCCTCCCCTCTAGAACCT
>NC_138379.1:60011257-60042679 GCF_054177405.1 Leptonychotes weddellii
GATGAGAGAGTTGTTGCTCTTCTTTTCTTCAATCTCCTGTTGAGTTTGTAGGTGTTCAGAATGGTTTGATCCCTATCCAGCTGAATTCCTGAGAGGAGACGAAATCCAGGTCTCCTACTCCTCTGCCATCTTGCTAGAAGTAAGTCTAATTGAATAGTCCAAATTGTCTCAAATATCACATATTACATTTTTGAAATAGTAAATATGCCTAAATTTTTTATAATTACCCATACATTTCTGTGTTTAAATATAAATATTCTGGAGGTAAAAATAAGCTTTTTCTCCAAGGAAACGTTTGTGTCATCACAGTCTTCAAGGATACTCCCTTAGATATTTGGGATTTGCATAGTTATCTGAGATACTGAAAAGAGATACTCATATCTGTGCCTGTGATGCCCTATTGTAGTCCCTACATCAGCCTACTAAATGGTCATGTAGATTTCAAAATCCATGTAGATTACATGCTTGGATCTGGATTTAACCTAACTCTTCTTCTCATAATACTCTGCAACCCCATTCAGGTGGTTATATCACTAGAACTAATTTTCTTTGGTTCTTATGTTATTTAAAATGTCTTCTTATGTAAGTCTAGATATCTGTGAACTTGATGGAAATCTACACTTTTGTCATGTTTTTCCTGTTTGGTTGGAACAGATGCCTGTATGGGTCTAGATAACTCTCATAGCTCTACAGTGCCCCAAGGTTCAGTCATTCGGCTGCCGGAGAGAGGGCAGAGTGGGAGGAGGGAGAGACAAAAGATGAGATAAGCTGGGGTTGGGGTAGACAGAGAAAAAGAATTGACTGCCGCCTTGGTAATTCTGAGAAGACCGAACAATTTACCTCTAATTGTGTATGTGAGTAATTGAGATAGATTTAAAATCAAGTATGTATGATTTTATTTATTTTTTTTAAATTTTATTTATTTGACAGAGACAGTGAGAGAGGGAACAGAAGCAGGGGGAGTGGGAGAGGGAGAAGCAGGCTTCCTGCTGAGCAGGGAGTCCGATGCAGGGCTGGATCCTAGGACACTGGGATTGTGACCTGAGCCAAAGGCAGACTCTTAACAACTGAGCCACCCAGGCGGCCCAAGTATGTATGATTTTAAAGCCGTGACTTTGAGGAGATGTACTTGGCATATTTGTATGTGGGAATGTTTGTGTCTTTTCAATAATATTTATTGTTGTTGTTTATTTTTTTTTATTAGGTGAATACCCTAAATAAATCTAAGATTCAGCATCTTGGAAGCCAAATCTTTATTAATTTGTTGTTTGGGTTATAATTTGGGCTTTTTAGTATCCTTTAGTTTTTAACGTTGTCATCTAGTTTGTTTCTTAAATTGTGGTGAGAACATTTAATATGAGATCTACCCCTTTAACAGATTACTTATTTATTTATTTTGCTTTTTGTTTTTGTTTTTGTTTTATTTTTTAATTCCAGTATAATTAACATACAGTGTTATATTAACTTCTAGTCTACCATATCTGATGCAACAACTCCATACATCACCCAATACTCTTAATCTCCTTCACCTACTTCACCCATGCTCCCTACCCCTCTCCCCTCTGGTAACCACCAGTTTGTTCTCTATAGTTAGGAGTCTGGGTTTTTTTAATGTTTGTTTCTGTTTTTGTTCTTTTGTTTTTTTTCTTAAATTCCTCATGTGAGTGTGAGCATTCTCGGACTTATTTCACTTAGCATTATACCCTGTAGATCCATCCATGTTGTTGCAAATGGCAGATTTCATTCTTTTTATGGCTGAGTAGTATTCCATTATATATCTATACCACTACTTCTTTATCCAGTCATCTCTCGATGGACATTTATATTGTCTCCATATCTTGGCTCTCTTTAAACAGATTTCTAAGTGTGTAAAACAGTATTGGTATCTATACTGCACAATGTTATCTATAGGTACAATGTTGTGCACCATGTATGTAGATCCTTTTCATCTTGCACAACTGAAATTTTATAGCCCTTGATTAGCAACTCCCTGGCAACCACTATCCTGTTCTTTGCTTCTTTGAGTTTGAGTCTTTTAGATATATAAGTGGAAGCATGCAGTATTTTCCCTTTTGTGACTGGCTATTTCACTTAACAGAATGGCCTCAAGGTTCATTGATGTTGTTGCATATTGCAGGATTTCCTTCTTTTTCAAGGCTGAATAATATCCCACTCTATGTATATACCACATTTTTTTTAAACCCATTCATTGATTGGTGGACATTTAGGTTGTTTCCACATCCTGGCTATTGTGAATAGGGCTGCGATAAACAGGGCAGTGCTAATATCTCTTCGTGATCCTGCTTTCAATTCTTCTGGATGAGTATCCCAGAACTGGGATTGTTGGTAGCTCTTTTTAAAATTTTTGAGGTATGTCCATACTGTTTTTCGTAGTGGCTGCACCATTCTGCATTCCCACCAACAGTGTTCAAGAGTTCCAATTATTTAAAACAAAACAAAATAAAACAAAAACAGAGATTCTAGCTTTTAGTTTCTAGTTTGATATAAACAATGTAGTATCCTTTCATTCCGTGTTCCTCCCATTTCCCAATAAAATTGCATTTTAACTGAATTTCAGTTTCCTCTCACCCATATTCTTTTTTTTTTTTTTTAAGATTTTTATTTATTTATTTGAGGGAGAGAGAGAGAACGAGCGGGAGGGAGGGGTAGAGGGAGAGGGAGAAGCAGACTCCTCGCTGAGCAGGGAGCCCGATGCTGGGTTGGATCCCAGGACCCCGACATCAGGACCTGAACCAAAGGCAGATGCTTAATGGACTGAGCCACCCAGGCACCCCATTTTTTCCTCCGTATTCTGTCAAGAGTTTTGAAGATCTTCTTCAGCCACATGCTAACTCAATTCCCTTCAGTTTTGGTCTTAATATATTTTTCTCAGAATTCCCATTATAGACCTTCAAAACTGTGACCTTTAGGGGTGCCTGAGTGGCTCAGTTGGTTTTGTCTGACTCTTGATTTTGGCTCAGATCATGATCTCCTGGGCCATGAGATCTAGCCCCTCGTCAGGCTCTGCCCTCAGCTGGAGTAAGCTTGAGGATTCTCTCTCTCCTCTCCCTCTGTCCCCCCCGCAACTCCCCACCCCTGCAGCCCTGCTCACACATACTTTCTCTCTAGAATAAATAAATAAATCTTAAAACAAAAACAACTGCGACCTTTGCCAATATTTATTCCCAATCAGCTTCTGGCTGCGTTCTTACTTTTATATTCCAAACAAATCTCAATAAGTTTTCACTTTGCTCTGTACAAATCACACTCATCTTGCTTCTTATCACACGGAAATCACTAACGTTCTCTGATTATTCTGCTGTGTGTGGAATATGTCTACTTCATCTGTCTGGAGAATGCCTTCTCATATTTCAAGTTCTTTAAGGGCCACTCTTTCTTTTTAAATGTTTATTCATGACAAAATTTGTGGTGTAACTTTTCAGAACAGCTTTTAGCTTTAATCCAATATATTAAATTCTTATATGAATCAGCTACACATAGAAATTTTTGTTATGCTTAGAATAAAAATTGCATTCATATCTATTCTTGAAAATATTATAAAGTTACTAAAAACAATATAGGAAATAATTTACATATTGATACGAAAATCTTCATTATTGAGTAAAAGAAATAAATTTAAAATTATAGGCATATATATAAGTTCTTACAAAACAAAAAGAAAAAAGCAGAATACTCAATAGAAAATAGCTTCTTACTTTTGAAAAACCACATTTGTCATATTTAAGTAAAATGCAGTATTTTTGTTATTTTTTATTACTAAGTAAAACTTGCTTATTATTTTAAGAAATATATATAGAAGTATAGGAAGTAAGAAGCTCAAGTAAATCTTTTACACCCCCTCTCCCTGCCCTCACCATACCACCCTCCAGAGGTAAATACTGTAAACATTTCGGCTACCCAGACATTTTTCTATGCACATACACAAAATACTTTCAAGAAATACGAAATGAGATCATGCTATGCCTTTATTTTTTTAAGACACGTTTTAATTGCTGTACATCGACATACAGAAAAGTACACAAGTCACAATCGTACAGCTTCAGCATGCTGAATTACCAGCGTTTGCACTTTGTAAGAACTCCGGAAGCTGATTGGTTCAGAGTGAGCTAGAACTACTTTAGGGCGGAGAAACTAGAGTCCGGGGCAGGCGGCGCTTTCTAGCCCGCAGTAGCTGGAAAGCGCGGCGCTGGTGGGAGGAAGCGTCGGTTCCGTTGCCACGCTGCTGCGGGGCCACAGCAGAGGCACAGGTCCCGGGAGGCCCCGCCGGCCGCGCCGAGATGTGGAATCCCCTGCACGAAGCCGACTCGACCTTTCTCGCTTGGCGCCGCCCGCGCTGGCTGTGCGTTGGGGCACTGGTGCTGGTCGCAGGCCTCTTGATCGTCGGCTTCCTCTTCGGTAGGGGCGCGCCGGAGTCGCGCACGCCGGAGGCTACCCCGCGGCCCTGAGGTTCCCGGGACTCGCGGGTCGCTGCCGAGTGCGATCCTGTTGCGTGTTTCCCCGGGGACGGTGGTTTGGGTTGCGGGAAGGTGGGGAACGGGCCCCCGCGGGTTAGCTGGGGGTCGCTGGGGACGGGGCACAGTAGGGCTCTGGATAGACTATGGTAGGACAGTCACCCAGGGTAAGGAGTGGAACGCAGGGACCCTGAAACGGGACTTCCGCAGGTGCCGTACGCTCGAGCCCTTTGAGAAACTGGTACATTTTTAGGAAGAGCTGGGCAGTTGAACCAGGTTGTCCGGGGAGCTTTGCAGGAAAGGACTCTCACCTGTTTGGGGTCTTTAGTTGTCTTGTGCCTGGGCTGCCTCATGTATGCAGTAGGTAGACGTCAAGGCATTGTTGCACAGGGCCTCTTTTCTCTCCTCATTCTTTCGTCCTTGGGAGTTAAATAATTAGAGGAACATTTGGAAACTGGCTATTGTCAGCGCTCTGAACAGATCTTTACCGGTTGCTCTGTGTACTGATTCGCACACTTAACCCAACTTCCTAAAGAACCAGGGGCAGCACAGACAAGCTCAGACTCTGAATTTTAATTTTGACTCTGCTACTTCTTTGTGGCTTTGAACAATTTACTGAGACTCTCCTGGCCTTAGTTTTTCAGTCTTTCTGATGAGGAGAATATCTGTAATTTATTAGGAATGGTAAATGAAATAGCGCCTAAACCTAGCACAGTGTTTGGGTGTTGGCACTTTTCTTTATTCCTTTTTGATGATGAGATGCTTCTAACTGGATGTTGGTGCACAGGACTAGTTTAAGATAATTCATCCCTGCTCTGAATTCACCACCCAGTGGATGACACGGAATAAGTTCTTTATTAATTGTTAATTTTTTCCTAGGATTCTCTGCTCTCCTCTCCCCCACAGGCCTCCCACCTCTTCATTTTGTTCATTTTTCAGCTCTCAGTTCAGTGTGTCCTTCCCTGATCCCAGTCGAATCCAAGTCCTTTTGTTTTATGTACCAATGGAATTGTATTTCCATTTGCTGCCACCCATTTATTTCAATATGCATGTATATATGTGTGTGTGTATGCATGTATATGATTAATAACTGGAAAGTTCCATGAAAGCTGGATGGGCAATTTTGGTAACTATTTTATGCCCAAATTGTATCATTTCTCTAAATAAAGCCTGTAAAGATGCCTCATTTCCCCCAGATTAAAAGCCCCTACAAGAGCTAACTGCTCCACATGATCTGGCTACCCATTCCCTCTGGTTTCTGTGTGCACTGGGCATCTTGCAGAGCCACTGGGTAAATTGTAGTTTTCTTGTAGCTTTCTAAAGTTCAAAGTCTCAAGCCTGCTTCAACTGGAAACACAGAATCTCAGCACATTTTGTTTTAGTTTCTGAAACAGAAAAAATTACAAGTCTGAGTTTCCTTCAACTCTGAAATAATTTATGTACTTGAAATAGATTCATCATTAATTCATTATAAACATTTACTAAATGCTTATTCTGAGTCAGCAGAGGAGAAGTCGCTGTGGATAGAAGCTTTCAGGAGAAAATAGGTATATTTCCTTTTTGCCTTAACCTTTAAGAGATCTTGTTTATCCCCATTAGTTGAAGCATTTTTAATTTTAGTGGTCCTTTTCTTATAAAACATTTTGTTTTTTTAGAATAACAGCAACACCTGTCATTGAAATTGAATTAAAAAATATGTTGTGACTAATCTGTATTTAAAAAGTGTTTCCATGATTTTTTTTTTTTTTCCAGTGGAAGTGGGCAAGAGAAATTAAATGGAAGAGAATCTCAGTTAATACTGGAGGTCATTGATACTTTGTGTTTCATGAATGAATAGATACAATAATAAGGAAAAATAGGTCCTGTTTGTGAGCTCATGTCTCATTCCTATCTTTGTATATATTTTACAGGATGGTTTATAAAATCCTCCAATGAACCTACTAACATTGTTCCACAGCATAATGTGAAGAAGGCATTTTTGGATGAATTGGAAGCTGAGAACATCAAGAGGTTCTTATAGTAAGCATATACTGATGGCTTATATGGGTAATTTGTTATTCTGTTCAGAAAGTTTTGATTCAATATTTCGTATACAGGAACTGACTTTTTTAAAAAGTCTTATTTGTTGAAAACTTTGTATCATATTTCATCTAGACAGGATTATACTTTAAGCTAAACTGTATCACTAGAGACAATTTTGGGCAGGAGTCAGCAAACTCTGTCTGTATAGGACCAGCCCCTGTAGGCCAGCTAATCTCTGTCACAACTACTCAGCTCTGCTATTGTAGCACAGAAGAGGCCGGAGAAAATACATAAACACGCAAGAGTGGCAGTTTCAGTAAAACTTTATTTATGGGTACTGAAATTTGAATGTCATATATGTCACAAAATATTTTTTTTTTAAGCTATTTAAAATGTAATAACCATTTTCAGCTTGTGGACTGTACAAAAACAAGGAAGTGGGCTGGACTCCTGTTTTAGAAGACAACATTATTTTAGTCAAAAGAATAAACTTGGACTTTGGACTCAGATATACTTGAATTTAAATTCCATCTTTGCCCATTGACAGTAAAATCACTTGGAGTGAATACTTAACCTTCCTGAGCTCTCATTTCCACATCTATAAAATGGTGACCATGATATCATTGTGACAAGGATGAATTAGCATATATGTGACATGGTGTGAAAACTAGCTCCCTGTTTCCTGAAATAGCTATCTGTAGTGTAGAGCAAAAGATGTAAATGAGTAAATTTAGAGTATTTGCAAAGCAGCTAAAAGTAAAAAACACTTGTGTAGAATGATTGTGTGTAACTGATTAGAATACTAGCTTTTTCATTTTTTTTTAAAGATTTTATTTATTTATTTGACAGAGAGAGACAAGCGAGAGAGGGAACACGAGCAGGGGGAGTGGGAGAGGGAGAAGCAGGCTTCCCGCGGAGCAGGGAGCCTAATGCGGGGCTCGATCCCAGGAGCTGGGATCATGACCTGAGCCGAAGGCAGACACTTAATGATTGAGCCACCCAGGCACCCCTAGAATACTAGCTTTTTCAAGGCAAAATACTTGGAGTTCCTGATAGTGATTGAAGGATTTCTTTGTGAATACAAATTATAATTTTATATAAAAGACAGTTATATATATATATATATATATATATATATACACTCACACATATGCATAGATATACACATGTCTAATTTATTATGATCATACAAACACATGTCTAATTTATTTAATTATTTATTTATTTTAATGATTTTATTTATTTATTTGTCAGAGAGAGAGAGCACAAGCAGGGGAAGCGGCAGGCAGGATCATACAAACACATGTCTAATTTATTTATTTATTTATTTTAAAGATTTTATTTATTTATTTGTCAGAGAGAGAGAGCACAAGCAGGGGAAGCGGCAGGCAGGAGAGGGAGAAGCAGGCTCCCCGGTAAGCAGGGAGCCCAATGCGGGGCTCGATCCCAGGATCATGACCTAAGCCAATGGCAGACGCTTAACCGACTGAGCCACCCAAGCGCTTCCTATTTAAATTACAATAGAATTAAAACTATGAATAAAAATTTGCTAGGCACCTTCCAGGTGTTTGGAAGGGCCATTTCCCAAGTGAGAGACCCGGAAGCTTAAATTTTGTGGAAACCCCTCCTCTGCCTCTTGGACTTCTTTCACTTTAATTATATATAATGGATAAAATAATAGTGGAGTTCTGGCAAGATATAATGTTCACTCCTAGACAGAGCTGCTGTCCCTGCTTCCTTTCCTAACCTGTGACACGGACTGACTGACCGGCAAAGAAGAAAAATGAATGCCTTCATTTCTCTTTTTAAACCCTGAATAAAATGGAAGCAGTCAGTTTCTTGCTTATTCTCCATGACCCCGACCAAGCTCCTCTAACTGTTTAGAACTCAAGGATTTTCACCATTAGCACAAAAGAAAGAAATTATGAGAACCCAATTCATCCCTCTAAGGACCACAGAATCACCAGAAACCTCCTGGACTCTCCAGATTTCCCATTTGCCATTCGGCCATCAAAGAGCTTTCAATCTAATTCTGCCCATAGGCCAGGGGTCGGTTAAGCCTCAGATCTTCCATCTTACCCTCCTTTGCTCTGCTACAAAAAATCCTCTCTACTTCCAAGTTGTCTGCCTCTCCATAGTGGCTGGCTGGAAGGATCAAAGTAGGGTCTGTTTTTTCTGCCTCCCTTGGGGTACAGGGTTGTCCTGTTTCCCTTCTGTTTTGTCAACACCTGGTTGAATTCTCAGCTCTGTTCACTACTTTGCATCTCTTTAGGGAAACTTTCCTTCTCTTCCTTGTTCGGAAAGACAAGATTATTTTAGAAAACTCTTAGACCTCTGGGCTCAGAATTTCCCTGATATGCCTTTGAGCACCACTTCTGCTTGGACTAGCTGCCTTCCAGGCATCTAGCTCCGGAAGCACTGTTCCATCATTTGTAAATCAGATGCAATGTATTAAAACAGGAGTACTAACAGCTCTCTTTATTAATTGAGATGATGTAATGATATGTGGAACTTTTCTAGCCAGACAGAAATATGTGAGCCCATTTTTGAATTCAAGTTGTTGGCTATTGGGGATGACCTGTAAATTATTACTTTTTAAGAAAACTTGATATTTTAGTAGGATTGACAAATTACTTGCAACACACTTCGTAATTGATTAAAACAAGAAAAATTAAGAGCTGCAGTTTGAGTCACCGAATTGAGCTACAGACAGATCTTTGGAAAATAGTGAGGTAGCAATATTCTCTGTGGGTACAGATGAGAAACTGAAGATTTAGCCAGGGTTATACAGGTTAGTGGCAAAACTTCTACTATATCACTTATAGGATTTTATCCAGTTAATTTATTTATCATTGGAAATGGGTTTTTTTCCTACTCTTCATTAGGATCAGCTTTGCTCCAAATGAGTGGGTTCCAGCCCTGATTGTAGCACAGTGTTATATCCTCATTGGTAATGACAACACTGTTATAAGGAATTTCACTTATAATAGCCAGGTCTGATAATAATCAGTTCCTTCCTTCCTTCCTTCCTTCCTTCCTTCCTTCCTTCCTTCCTTCTTCCTTCCTTTTGTGGTGGGGAGAGCAGGTTCAGGACTCCCTATTGGCAACTGTTATTTCTCTTTTTAGTTTTTTTCTTTAATTTTTCAAAAAATTTTAAACTTTTTAATTTTAAAGCTTTAATTTTTTTTCTTTAAGATACTCTACCCCATAACATGGGGCTCTAACTCATGACCCCAAGATCAAGAGGCACATGCTCTGCCAACTGAGCCAGCCAGGTGCCCTATTTCTACATGTAGGGACAGAGTTATCACTGTGACTTAAGGAAATATGTATAATCTGCATCCACTTTGGTTATGTTACAGTTTGTGATCTGTGTAATACAGAAAAAAAATAGCACCATGTTGGCTCTTTTTCCGTTATCTCTGCAGGTAATATAAACACCTCAGTTGCCTCTTAAAATTGTGTTATTTTGTTACTATGTTTTGCAAATACACATTAGAAATTTTGTGTAAGTTGTTGTAAGGGAGCAAGAATGTCCTGTCCCCTTCAAGGTACTTCTAGCACCCTGACACAAGACAGATTCATAGGAGAAAATCAAACTTAATAGTGTATGTGTGGGGAATCCATATAGACATGGAAATTCCAAAGACAGGCAAAATGAGGTATATGAAAGGAACACACTTCACAAGGTGATAAGAAAAGCAGCTGTTTGATAATTAGATATTTGCCCTACTATACAGGTGGATCAGTCAGATAAAATTTGTCTCTGCTAATAACCCTTATTTTGAGAACAACCATCAGTTTAGATTCTATGTTGTTAAGGGAGCAGCAAAAGTTTCTTTGAGCCTGTAGAGTTTTGATTGCCTTCAGGTCAGAATAACATTCATGCTAATGTGGCCCATCTTGGGGCAGCCCACATTCAGCCCCTATAGTGTTTAGCCCTTAAACATTTTTTGAATAAGGATTTTGATACTATCTTTGTAAATACAATTTAAATTATTTTAATAGAATTATAAAAAATTATCACAAGAACTCCATTTTTTAAAAATTGAGAGTTATGCTTCTTGGCAGTTGATTTGCCAAGTCAAAAATTAAGATAAATTTACAGTAAAAGTAAACATTTGAAAATGGAATCATCATAGCCATGTTGCCTATTTATTAGTTTTTTTAAAAAACCCTATAAGGATGAACATGTGTTGGTTTTAGAAAAACCTACATATTCAGAAGCAGAAGTTTGTGAAGATCTAGAAATAAATGTCTTTTTATGATACATAATGCTTTGGCATGTGGATTTTTTTCTTTAAGTGGGTTAAGATGAAAATACCAATGAGCTGAATCTTCAGGGAAACAAAACATTTCCAGGAGAGAAAGAGAAATTTAAACAAACAAAAGCACCAGTATCCAGACATATTACTGAGAAAGTAGTAAACTTGTGAAAGTATTTTTGGTAGCTGAAATTCTACCCACATAGCTTATTCATTAGAGATATTACTGGTCAGGCTAATTATCATCATTGATTTTTAAGTGTATTACTATGCATGATGAATGGAGTACAAGAGATTTAGTCTGAGCTTCTCAAAATATGTTTAGATTATTCCTTAATCAAGATACTTTATAAAGGCTGCTAATCAAAAAGTTTCTTGGTTGGCCATAACTTGAAGTATTTAAAAATAAATGTAATTAACAGTTATTCTTGGCACGTCACAGCTTGGTATTTGTATGAAAATATTTTTACCTTCTAAGTCTATTTCACACAGTGAAATAAATAATTCCACGAAAGTTCTAAGACGCATGAGTCTTAAGGAAAGAAGAGGACACTTCCTCATCTACTATATAGGGAAACACCCAGTGGATTGCATATAACAATTTTCTACAAAGATCAGTTTCTCCAATTTTTCTCTTGAATGAGTACAAATTAGAGCATGAAAACTTCAAAATATGCTTTGAAAATCTATTTGATGCGATAATAGCACCACTTTCCTTTTTTAACGTATCACATTTCAAAGCACGTTTTAAATGTCAATCTGCCTTCCTTGGTTGTTCATTTGGGATAAAGGCTGACTAAACATTAATTTCTAACCACTTTCAATTTTTGTTCACCAGTAATTTTACACGGCTGCCACATTTAGCAGGAACAGAACAAAACTTCCAGCTTGCAAAGCAAATTCAATCCCAGTGGAAAGAATTTGGCCTGGATTCTGTTGAGTTAGCCCATTATGATGTCCTGTTGTCCTATCCAAATAAGACTCATCCCAACTACATCTCAATAATTGATGAAGACGGAAATGAGGTAAAACAAAGAGATAAGAAACTACCCTCATCTCTATTCTTTTCAAACACCTTTTATGAAAGAATGCCCTATACTATCTCTAATTATTGATGGAAATCAATATTATGGAAACTTGTCAATGTTGTCTTTAATATCTCATTACCAGTGTCAACTCCTTTCCTATGATGTTTGAATTTAATGTGATGTTGGAAAAAGTCTGAGAAATTAATGCTTGATGACAGTTGTATTTTCTGTTTTTTAGTATTGTGTGCTAATATAAAATATGATATATTAGTAATTCCAGGCAAGTAAAAGAGACATATCTTTTATAGATACTGTATAAGTTTGGGGGTGTGAGGAAACCCAAGACACCTGGTATGTAGTTTGAGTCCGCAGCTTTTTATTGGTGCTTAATGATATGACTCATATGATCATGTATTCAGCTCTGTGCCCAGAACTTGGATGTGGACATTTGAAGGGGGAAGAGAATTGGGAGAGAATGTCTATAGAATGATTATCTAATGAATTTATAATCTTGTTTGCAAGTTAGGGTACATACTTGAGTAAGAAGAGATAATACAAGTGATTGAGGTATTTCTTGTCATGATATGTTCAATATGAAAGTAAAACTCATTCGCTTAACCCTATTTAGCATACCTTAGTTTTAGAGCTACTGTATCTTAACTGAAATAGCCCCTTTCAATCCAGATAGTCTCCCTCAGTCCTTTTGTCAGTTGGGCCTTTTCAGTTGTAAATAGCTTCAAATATGTCCAGCTTGATCAGTGAACTGAAAATGTCATGTGATTTAAATACATATAAATTTAAAAATTTTTTCCTAATATGTCAATCACCTTCTATCAACTAATGGATTAGTCTTTTAATGGCAAATATGTTGTTATGTTTTGCTGTCAATGATGTAATTCCATGCTAAATTTCCTAATATGATTTGAAACTTTCCATATTAACTACTATTTTAAATTATTGTAGTTAGTTGTTTATCTTTTTAAAATATTAACCTATCTCAAAATTTAAAAAGTATTTTTTAAAAAAAGTTATGTGGAATATCCATATACTGCATATGGTCCCATAACATTTGTTAAATAAGTGGGGGCATATCTATATAATTAAATACTAAGCAGTCTATAAAAGTATGCTTAGGAAAGTTATTTAATGATGAAATAAGATATAGATTATGTTAAATATATATATATTTATATATATATATAAAACCTCTGTCTTGATCTGTCTGATTTGGGGATGATCTATATACAATGAGGAAAATAGAAAACTTGCACTTCTTTTTTCCTTCTTCTTTCACCTCCTAATTTTGACTGTGACTTTGCTTTTATTATTCCATTTCATTGTTTGTTTTGCCATTATAAGCATTTATTAAACTCTTCAAGCCTGTCACATAATATAAAAGTATCATGTAGAAACATCATTCTGGAGATTTTCTGGAATGGTGTTAGCTGTCTCTTTTGGCTTCCTAGACCAATTTCTGTTGGGATGGGGAGTGTTTTCCCCACACATCCAACAAGCAATTCTCAGACACCAGTTGGGTGTCCTATAATTCGACTCAATTCTGACACTATTTACCTGGAGATAGCATCAGATTCCATAGGTAAGAGTTCAGTCTCATAAGACTGCCCCCTCCCCCACCCACTCAGATGCCAGTTGCAAGCCCAGGTTGTTAACCTGTTTTTGACCTACGAGCTGTAGACTGGAGGTTCCAATAACCCCCCTTCAACTCAGGACGCCAGTTGAAAGCCCAGGTTGTTAACTGTATTTCTGACAGACGGGCAGAAATCAGAGGTTCCTATGATTCCCTCCTCAGGTTTGACTAATGTACTAGAGCAAATTAACATTTGCAAAAAACATTTTACATTCCAGATTACTGATTTATTAAAAGAATGATAAATGATATGGATCAGTAGCCAGATGAAGGATGCATAGGAAAAAGTATGTGGGAAAGAGCAGAGAGTTTCCACGCCCTCTCTAGGAGCCCCAAACCCCTCCCATTTCCATGTGTTCGCCAACCCAGAAGCTCTCTGAACCCGGTCTTTTGGGTTTTTAATGGAGGCTTCATTACACAGGTGTGATGATTAAATCTTGGCTATTGATGATTGATTCAACTTCCAGCTCTGAAAGTTCCAACCCTCTAATCACTAAGTTGGTTCTCCTGCAACCTGCGCCCATCCTTAAGTGGGGTCCAAAAGTTACCTTGTTAACATAACAATAGACACATTTGTTGCTCTCATCAGGAAATTCCTTTTAGGAGGTTTTAGGAGCTCAGTGCCAGAAATGGGATGAAGATCAAATATATATTTATTATAAATCACAATATCACACTGCCTAAATCTTCCTAATTTTTTAAAAGCTATATCATTAATTCATTTTCCTTTTTTATTTTCATCCAAAGTACATCTGAACATAGTCACATACTTCTCCAAAGTGCCTTGCTTCCTCCCTATTTCTCCCTTTACTGAAGCAAGCAATATTCAACTGTTGACACAGAATGAACAAACCTTTTAAGTTTTATTTTTTTTAAAGATTTTATTTATTTGATAGCGAGCACAAATAGGGGGAGCAGGCAGAGGGAGAGGGAGAAGCAGGCTCCTTGCTGAGCAGGGAGCCCGATGAGGGCCTCGATCCCAGGACCCTGGGATCATGACCTGAGCCGAAGGCAGACGCTTAACGACTGACACCCAGGCACCCCAAACCTTATAAATTTTAAAGGAAAAGGAAAAGAGTTTTATTTGAATCCAAGTTAAGGCAGCTGCCCAGGATACACGATTTTCACAAAAGAAAAATGGAGCATTCGGGAGGAAAAGGAAGAGTAAAAATCACATAATAGGAAAACAAAAGTGACTTAAATGCTGTGTATCAGTAATTAGAAAAAATTTAAAGGAAAAAACTCTGATTAAAAACAGCATATCAGACTAAGTAAAATCAGCTGTGTACTATTTTATAAGGAGTGACTTGAACACAACATCACAAGTCTGAAAGTAACAAAACTGAAAAAGAAATACCAAGTAAATATTGACTTAAAAAATGGTTTTTTTTTTTTAAAGATTTTATTTATTTATTTGAGAGAGAGAATGAGAGACAGAGAGCACGAGAGGGAAGAGGGTCAGAGGGAGAAGCAGACCCCCTGCTGAGCATGGAGCCCGATGCGGGACTCGATCCCAGGACTCCAGGATCATGACCTGAGCTGAAGGCAGTTGCTCAACCAACTGAGCCACCCAGGCGCCCCTTAAAAAATGGTTTTATCTTATAAAGTAAATTTTAAAGCAAAGTCAAAAACCTTATTAAGAGATAAAGAGGGTCACTACCTAAGTGTTTCTATTCACCAACAATTCTAAAATTGTTTTTATCTGTTAAAGGAAAAGTTACAACAGGCCCAAAATTGAATTACTTGTACTGAGACCCACTCAGAAAAGCAAGATTTAATACCTAACCTAATGCAGTTTCAGCCTCTCCCAGGAATGTGACCTTTAACTAGTCAATCTGGAATTACCTGGTCAGCACTGATGAGGTAATCCACCCAAATGACACCCTTTATCCCCTAAAGGACAAAAATTAATAAGGAAAAAATACAAGGAAAGCATAAATAAATAAGGAGTTAAGAAAAAAAAAAGAGGCATATCTATAGATGCTGCACAGATAAGAAAGATAGGAAAAGATAAGAAAATACTAGGAAGAAGTATGCCAATAATTCACAGCTGAGATGAAATGGAAAAAACTTGAAATTTGACACAAGAATGCAAAATCCAAATAGTTCTATAATATTGAAGAAATTAAATCAGTACTTCAAAAACTCCCACAACACAGAGCATCAAGACCAACTGGTTTTCCTTTAAGTTTGAAAGATTAAAGTAAAAGATCATTTAAATATAACACAAGCTATTTCAAAGAATATTAAAAACTCAACTCATTTTTTAAGGCAAGTATAATCTAGAAACGATAACCCAACAAGCAAATTGCAAACAGACAGGCCAAATGTGTAATGTATGTATATGGATAATATAATTATCATTATGAAAAAGAAAAATTGCATACTCATCTCAAAAAATATCCCCCCCCAAAAAAATTGAACAAATGAAACATAAATTCACGATAAAAACTCTTAGTAAACTTGGAAAGGAAGTTAATTAACATCACCTGATAAAGGTCACAGCAACTATCAAAATTAATGGTGAGACATTAAAAACATTCCCCTGGAATTTGGATATCTATCACTACTTTGTGACATTGTACATGGCCCTGGTCCTGGGCAGGGGTACAAACAGTGATGGGAGACCAGGAGTGAACCTAACGTTATGTTATCCCAACTAGAGCACCAAATATCTACCTTTTCTTTCTTTTTTTTTTTTTTTAAGATTTTATTTATTTGACAGAGAGAGACACAGTGAGAGAGGGAACACAAGCAGGGGGAGTGGGAGAGGGAGAAGCAGGGCTCCCACCGAGCAGGGAGCCTGATGCGAGGCTCTATCCCAGGACCCTGGGACCACGACCTGAGCCGAAGGCAGCGTCTAACTGACTGAGCCACCCAGGTGCCACCAAATATCTACCTTTTCTGAGGCACACAGAACCTACCGTGAAACTGTATCAATTACTACCCTTTAAAAATCCCCACATCCTCCATTTAACCCATAATTTTTCTGACACACATAGCGTAGGAAACTCATCTGAATCATTGGGAAAGATTATAAAAGAAATTGTAGTAAAGTGCAGTACAAAACCATCTAGAAACAAAGTCCTTGCATCAGCACATCTTTCAGCCAAGGGAGTATTCAAGTTGATCTCACTCAATTTGCCTATATGGTAATCTTCACTTTTACAGCCTCTCTGAACAAGTGGATTTTAGAGCAAGTTTATGAGTTATTCTAACATGTGGGAGAAATTTGTAAGGTCAGGGAAACAACTATTTTGGGTGACTTTATCAAAGGTAGACTACATACCAGAGAGCATTGCTCACTTTCCAGAATTCACTAATATAGCCTCAAATTATGTATTCTCAGTATAACCAAAACAGTTTAGTTTACAAATTTTGTGACATAAAAAAAGGCAGTATATAGTTCAATCTATATCATATGTTATCTTTGTGAACAAAGATAAGATAATGTGTCTATATATATTTAAAATATTTCTGGTAGAATCTATAGAACACTAGTCATATTGGTTGCCTGTGGAAGGAGGAACTTGTGTGTGTTGTGCAGGAGAGTAAAAGTTTACAGTTTACCACAGAACGCAGGTCTGAAGAGTCACAGTAATTAAATTTCACTTGGACATGGTGATGGTACAAAACCATTAATAGGTGTGACAGAGGGACAAAAACAGTTGAACTGTCACAGTGTTCATAGATAACACCTAAATCTGAAACACTGCATGTTATTTAAAGAAATAGAGGTAAATATCCCCCAAATCAACTCCTGGTTGTGATAAAAGAAAGGGAATTTTAGGGCCACCTGGGTGGCTCAGTCATTAAGTGCCTGCCTTTGGCTCAGGTCATGATCCCAGGGTCCTGGGATCGAGCCCCACATCAGGCTCTCTGCTCAGCGGGAACCTGCTTCTCCCTCTCCCCCTGCTTATGTTCCCTCTCTCACTGACTCTCTCTCTCTCTGTCAAATAAATAATCTAAAAAAAATCTAAAAAAAAAAGAAAGGGAATTTTCAACTTTTCATGTTTGTGGGCCCTGCTTCTGGGCTCCCAGAGAAGCTATACTTGAACCTTTACCAAGGTCAAAATGACTCGGCAAAACCTTAAAGTATATATGGGCTCAATCAATATCTCTACAAGGCAAACATCTTAGAATACTTTCACTTTGGTCATACCCTACCACTTTATGCCCATAATTCTAATTCAGTCTTGTTCTTGTCAACTTGAATAATACTTGCTTTTCTTATTACATACAGTACATATTTATTCATTTTTTCCACGTATTCAGGATACCTTGCTTACCAGTCTTTCTTGAATCATCTTAGAGCTTCTTTTAGAGGCTTTGTTTTGTTGAATGATATCCTTTAGAGATTTTCTTTAAGTGAATATCTGTTGGCTCCAAACTATTAATTTTTGGTAGAAAATGTGGCTTTCATTTAATTTCCTTTTTTAAATTTTTTTGGAGTAGGAGGCGGGGTGCATAAGGGTCCACACCCAGCTCGCAGCCCAACTCGGAGCTCAGTCGCACCACCCTGAGATCATGACCCAAGCTGAAATCAAGAGTCGGATGCTTAATCGACTGAGCCACCCAGGCACCCCCATTTCATTTTCAAAAGGAAGGATGTTTTTGTGGGACCTAGATTTGTAGTTTGGCAGTTACTGTCCCTTCACACATGGAGAGAATATTTGACAGCATTATGGCTTCCGTTATTGTTGTTGAGAAGTCAGCTGCTAATCTGTTATTCTGTTTGGGTTTCTTGTATAATCTCTCTTTCGTAACTTTTAACATTAAGTAGTATATTGAATATCATAATTTTACTGCGATGGGTCTGGAGGTAGATTATTTTTTCGTTAGTTTGGTCAGGATTCATTGGACGATCTGAATCTTAAGAGTTCATAATTTTTATCAGTTTGGAAAATTCTTAGTCATTATATTTTCAAATTTAGCTCCTCCACAGTCTTTTTATTCTCGTCTCTCTCTTTTTTTAAAGATTTATTTATTTATTTATTTATTTATTTATTTATTTATTTATTTATTTTTAGAGAGAGCGAGAGCGCAGATGTAGGGCAGAGGGAGGGCAGAGGAAGAGAGAATCCCACGTAGACTCCATGCTGAGCACGGAGCCCAACTTGGGGCCCGATCCCACAAACCTGAGACCAAGACCTGAGCTGAAACCAATAGTCAGATGCCCAACTGCGCCACCCAGGTGCCCCTCTTTTCTCTTTTACAAATCCTCATATATATATCCAATGAGTTTGTCTCTAGTGTATCCTTAACCCTGAAGGATGTTGTTCTTTGGCAACCCAGCGTTATGCATGACCATCTCAGAATTTCTTTAAACTCCTGTGCCTCTTGTTTGGGCTCTGATGGATCCAACTAAGGCAAAGGCAGACTTTAGTGCAATCTCTCAGGATTCCTGCTTTCACGCTACTTTTTTGGCTTCTGAGTATTCCTTACTTTTTTTTTTTTTCCCCCAATTTGATGATACACTTAAAAATATAATATTTTATATTTAGTGCAGCATCTTTAGTTCTTTTCAGTGTGAATGTTGTTCAGTGTATCTAGATACTGTTAGATATGGATCCCCCCAATGTAATTTTTTTTATTAAAGTGAATTTGGTATTTAATTTGTTGCTAAATAATTATCTTAGCAATGTTATAAGGGATTGAGATTACAATACAATGATACTTTTTATTTGGATGTTAAAATTTTCCTCCTAAATCAAAGCCTGGTGCTTTATAGATCCTCCCTGGGTCTTTGGCTTATTCTTCTAGCACAGTGCTGGGTATTTGATATGTATTTTCAAAATACAAAATACAAAACCCTCTACTGACAAGAACGATAATGTACATTTTTCCTTGTTTGCTTGTAGTAATCAAACTTTACCTAACTTAGTTTTGACTTATATTTTGCTTTTCCAGATTTTCAACTCATCGTTATTTGAACCACCTCCTCCAGGATATGAAAATGTTTCAGATGTTGTGCCACCTTTTAATGCCTTCTCTCCCCAGGGGATGCCAGAGGTAAATATGCAATGTAATAATATACAAATAACAAACAGAACCCCCTCATACATGCAGGCAACAATTGAACAGCTATAAGGAGATTTTTTATATAATCCAAATTTACCCCCTTTTCACAGTTAGGACAGTAGAATTTCTTAATAAGAAAAAGCACTATTTATTGTTCTGTTGACAATTTTTAAAGATAAAATTTACTGCAGTGAGATGCAGAAATCCAAAATGTACATTTATTGACTTTTGACAAATGTATATACCTGTGTAATCCAAACCCCTTAACACACAAAATATTACCATCATTTCAGAAAGTACCTCTATGCCTTTTCTCAATCAGTACCACACCCCTTGCCCCCTGCCAGTCAATCATTCTAATTGTTTTTGCTACCATTGATTAGTTTTGCCTATTTTAAAAATTCATATTGATGGAATTGTACAGCATGTAATCATTTGTGTCCAGTTTCTTTCACTAAGTGTAGTCTATGAGATTCATGTGTTTTAGCTTTTAATTTGTTCTTTTTTATTGCTAAGTAATTTCCATTGTATGAAAATACAGCATTAATTACTACTGTTGCATAGCACTGATTAGTTTTCAAAGAATTTGAATAAGGTATTGTTGCCATTTTCAAATGAAGAGCATGAATGTCCATTCTAGAAAATTTTGTGTGGTCTACTCAATAAAGCAGTGTGCATAACTATCATCTGAAATTCTATAGTCAATCCCCAGATTTGTGTGAGGTACTTTGTTTTTTATAAGAAAGCTAAATTTGAAAGAGTTGAATATAATTATTAACATCTTTTTAAAAGTTGTCTCTCCTATTATAATACTTGACAGTAAGTAAATTCAATTTTGGATGTATTGGGTTGAAGTGCCTGGGATATATTCATAAGAAGTTGCTAATTGACAGTTGGGTGTATTGGATTGTCACTCAATAGAAGGCTCTTATTGGAAACATCCTAGGTAAAAAATTTGCTTAATCAATTAGGATTTATTGCAAGAACATAAGGATGATTTAATATCAGGAAGTGCCATATCTTTTAATAAGTAAGAGAGAAATACTATTTTTATTTTCAAATGTATTGATTTATTAACTTATAATTTAAAAACTCTTGCAAACTTAGAATGAAAGAGTATTATCCATTGGTTGTATGAAGTTCACTTCAAATGAATAGTTTACATCTTAATGGTACAATATTAGAAAAATTCTGTCTAATATTTAGCACATAAATAGAATGCTGGCAATCATAATTATTCCATAATTGACATGAGATAGGAATGAGGCATATAACAATTGGAAGTGAAGAGATAGTATATTTTAGATCTTAGGTGTACTGCGGTCACTTAGACTTAATCCAAGGTTAAGGTACCTCTCATCTTTGTTCTCAGTCTCATTCCTCTTCCCCTGCCCAGTGTATTTATGTCCTTTGCAATGCATATATTCTTTTTTTGTTTGTTTTTCTTTAGAGAGGGAGAGAGTGGGGGAGGGGTAGAGGAAGAGGGAGAGAGAGAATCTTAGGCAAGCTCCATGCTCAGTGGGGCTCAGTCTCACAACCCTGAGATCATGACCTGAGCCGAAACCAAGAGTCGGACCCTTAACCGACGGAGCCACCCTGATGCCCTAGCAATGTACATATTCTTGAAAACATATGGCTTTATTTTGTGTTTGATGTATTTTAAATTTATGTAAATAGCATTAAACTTTAGGTCTTACTTGTTCTCTTACTCTTTCCAGTCAGTGGCCTTTAAAAACTCTATCCACGTTGCTTTATGTCAGGGTAGTTCGTTACTTTTTACTTGATGCCTATCATCCCATGCTATGTGCACACCACATGTAACTTACCAATTCTCTGAGCCTCGAGCGCTGCTTTACTCCTAAATCCTCATCACCACAGTGTTGCAGCGAATGTCCTCATATGTGTCCCCATCTGGGCTTGCAAGGGTTTCTCTGTTTACAGTAAACCAAGTGTGGGATTGCTGTTTTGTAGGAATATTTAATTTCACAATGTCCAGACTGTAGCAGTTGGTTGCTTCCGCTGACACTAAATGAGTGTTCCTTTTTCCTCATATATTTTCATCAACACTTGAAATTATATAACTTTATGATTTTTGCTTTTTGTTTATATAACTTTATTATTTTATTTTAATTCACGTTTCTCTGATTACAACTGAGGTTGCTCATCTGTAAACATATTTATTTATTAGCTGTTCTGGTTTTTATTCTGTGCAATGACTAAGGATAGCCTTCTTCCTGTTGAATTTCCAGTCTTTTTCTTACTGATTTTAAGGGTTTCTTAAATATTTTAATTATTTATTCCATATTGGTTTAAATATTACAAACCTTTTTCTAATTTTTCACCCATTTGTTCATGTTATCTAAGTTCCCCTTTTCTTATTTTTTTAAGGATTTTTTTTTTTTTTTAATTTGAGAGAGAACAAGAGAGAGCACGAACGGGGGAAGGGCAGAGGGAGAGGGAGAGGCAGACTCCTGGCTGAGCAGGGAGCTCAGACCCAGGACCCTGGGATCATGACCTGAGCCAAAGGCAGACGCTTACCCGACTGAGCCACCCAGGTGCCCCAAGTTGTCCTTTATTGAAAAGGTATCTTTAATTTTAATATTGCTCAACTGTTCTCTTTATGTTTTTATACTTTGGGTCTTCTTTATTAATTCATTATTTAGAGTGATATATCTGTATAATCAGAATATACAAAAAATACTAATATATCATTATTTAAAAATAACAATATTATCAGATTGAAGATAAGTATATATGGACATAGTGTATAATAACAGGAAATATAACAAAAAATGTAATTTAAGGGCGCCTGGGTGGCTCAGTCGGTTGAGCGACTGCCTTCGGCTCAGGTCATGATCCCAGGGTCCTGGGATCGAGTCCCACATCGGGCTCCTGGCTCAGCGGGGAGCCTGCTTCTCCCTCTGACCCTCTCCTCTCTCATGCTGTTTCTCTCTCGCTTGCTCTCTAATAAGTAAATAAATAAAAATCTTTAAAAAAAAAAAATTTAATTTAAAATAGCCATAAAATATAAAATACAAGTCTTCAATGAGCATGAAGTAGTTGAAGAGCACTGTGAAATTTATTGAGCAGTGAAAATATTACATATAAAGAAACTTTATGTTTCTAGATAAGAAGACAGAATGCTATAGGGAGAAAATTATTCCCACATTAGTTTGTGGGTTTAATATATAATCAATTGACATCCCCAAGTAATTTTTGGACTTTGACAGAATTATTCTACTCATAAGAGTCATAGAGATTATTAACTCATTTCTTTCAAGTAGACCTAAACTCTTCTTGATTAATGGGAAGATAGAGTCTGTGATCCTGCATGAGATTCTTGTTTCTGTTCAAATATTAGATGAGTTTGCTGGCTGATGTGCTTCACTGGATCACCTGTAACTCAGCCAGTGCAATGCTAATTCTTTTTAAAGTTATGTATGTCTGTGCTTAATCTATTTCGCTGTAGGGGTGCCTGGTTGGCTCCGTCAGTGAAGCGTCTGCCTTCGGCTCAGGTCATGATCCCAGGGTCCTGGGATCAAGTCCTGCATCGGGCTCCTTGCTCAGCAGAAATCCTGCTTCTCCCTCTACCTGCTATTCCCCCTACTTGTGCTCTCTCTCTCTGATAAATAAATAAATAAAATCTTGAAAAAAATAAAAATAAGATAAAATAAAAATATAATCTAATCTAGCGGTTCTCAAACGGTGGTCAGCATGTACCGTGATAATCCAGAAGGTTTGTAAAACACCAGTTCTAGCTCCCACCCCCTTGAGTTTGGGTAGGTCTTCATAGTTCATTTCCAACAAGACCCTAGGTGACACTGATTCTGAGGGCTTAAGAACCATGCTTTGGGAGCCACTGGCCTTGTCTCCCGGTTCTGTTTCAATTAACAAGAGCAGGAAGATGGAAGCTTGCAAGAAATGGAAAATTCTAGGCTAACAGTGCAAGATTGTATTTATTCCCAGTCATAGAACAATGGTACAGTGTAAACTTTACAAGAAAGTCATTGTCTGAAAACAAAGCTTTTTTTCTAACTGATGGTGACAACTTGCATTTGTGAAGTGCCCAGAGGACATATCTATCACATTTGTTTTCATTTTCAAAGTGTACTGTCATTTTTTTTTTTACTTTTTTTTATTTTTATGTTATGTTAATCACCATACATTACATCATTAGTTTTTGATGTAGTGTTCCATGATTCATTGTTTGCATATAACACCCAGTGCTCATGCAGAACGTGCCCTCTTTAATAAAAGTGTACTGTCATTTTTAAACTAATGTCTCCTTCGATCCCTCATTTGTTTTGTGCAGATTGCAGATTTATCAAAAGATAGCCACAATTTACAGACATTTAAGGAAGTAGTCTCCCCAAAGTTAGTGATATTAAATAGGGATAAATTTCAAGTAAGACACCGACACTAAGACAAAATTCACTGAAATTAAATTGATTAATAACTCTATATTCACAAAATAAGAGCGAGCTCCAGGGAGGGCTAACAATTATAAATGAGACATACAGTACGGTTATTAATAGTGCATTAATATTGCATTGTCTGAGGAAGAAATATAAGAGCTAAAAGTAATCCCTTTACTGAAGCAAAGATTCAAATATCACTTCTCAGTCGACTTTTTTCGTTTAAATTGCATGCACCTAAGTACTAGTTTACTATTTGCCTATTCTGTTTAAACTTTGAAACAATTTTCTACAGCACTTATCACTTTTTAATATACTATGTAATTTGCTTATTAGTTATTATTTTTATTATTATCTTTCTGCATTTCACATGAATGTAAGTTCCTCCAAGGACAGGGATGTGCTGTATCCCTAGTTCGTAGAACACTGCCGGGTTCATAATGATACATTTTCAACAAGTTTGTCAAATGAATCCTGGATTTAGTTTGGAAACAATTTTATTTTAGTATCTGTTGTACATTTGTTGTGCACATGCTAGGAGAAATGTAGCCGAAGAGGGAAACAATAAAAATAAAATTATAGGATATGAGAAGTTGTCCAGCCCAGGGACTTCAAACTAGGATGTGTGAAGACTTCCGAAGGCAGACATGAGATTGTTTTAAAGAAATCCATTTCCACCACCAGTTTCTCAGGGTGCAGTTATGTTGGACTGAAAACTAGCCCATGGTCAGGTCCTGCTGGTACTTCCTTATTTATAATCATTTTTCTCTTATTTTTACAAATGAAAGACATCTCTCACCCATCCTAAAACAATATGAAGCATATCTCTGAGTTGTAACTATCTCTGAGGTTCTGGACAAAGAGACAATAGTGAAAGATTCTCATAACTGGGTAACAAGAGATTTGGCAAATCAGATGGTTTGCAACTGAACAAAATTAGATGAGCCTAGTTGAGCGTCTAGCTGACATCATTAGAATTAACTCAGATAATAGATCAGTGTCTGTGATTTGGGCGTTGTAACTTGGAAGGAGTTTATATAACTTAGTGAAAATTCTGCAACAAAACTTCTTTCACTCTCATCTCAAAGTTTCTCAGAAATTTGGTCTAAAAACAAGAAATGTGAATAGAACTAATGTGGAGTCCTGTCTCATTCTAGCAACAATTTATTCATCCAGTGACCTGATGTTTTAACATCTAATAGCATTAAGAAATATATTTCAAGTAAAATTTTGTGCTTGGGTATCATTTACACAAATTTGTAATATTGTTAGACTCAATCTGATACTACTAATAATTAGCTTACTCCTAAAGAATTTTCTTCGCGCATACGTCCTGTCACAAGACATTTTAAAAAATTCAATAGACACACACACACACATACACACATATATACGCACATACACACACATATATGTATAATCTTAATCAAAGGAAGTTTGGCAGTGATCAAGAAAAGACTTCCAAGCATTCCCAAATCCTAGGTGACAAGACACTGAAATGGAATGTAGCATGCTAATTAATTAAGAAGTGTTCTCTTGGGATCAATAGTTGTGTCAGGGGAGGGAAGGGAAGCTGGATTGAGCAGAGGGAGCAGTGACCCTCAATGGCAGCTCAGGGACAGGCTTGGCTGACCTGAAGGGCATTTCTGGAGTCAGCAGAGCTCTTCAGAACTGTCCTGGGTTGAACTAAAATGTCCAAGGCTTTATACTCCCCACTGATCAGTCATGCACTGTGTGACATCCCAGGAAGGGGCATGACTTTGAGCAGAGTGGTTGTCTGTAGCTGAGGCAATTCCTAAAGAGGCTTGAGAACTGAAGGCTGTCTGCAGAGAACCTTCCTTGCAGCTGGAACAAGAATGTCTTCAGCGAAGGGAAATCTGGACAGCACATCCCAGTGTCCAGCACAAATATATTTTACTTTAGAGTAAAATTCTTTGGTGAAGGGGGGACAAGATAGAAGTTCGAGGAGAAAATGGGTGATAAAATTCTGACTGAAGAGTGTCTTCCTATATTTTTTAAATGAATGATGTGGAATAGTAAATCAGTATAGTGTGTATATTCCTTTGGATGCATATAAAAAGTGATGTAAAATTGCTTCTCAAAATATTAATAGTTATAATATGCTGGAAATTGCATTTTTTGTAGTTACTTAAAGTTATGATAAGCAATTTTAGATGTCAAGTAAATATATGAGGGGCTGATGTTGAGGGAGTTTCAAAATTAATTTAGGGAGTAGGTAGAAAAAAATAAAGAATCCTGGTCTCATCTAACAGGTCATTTTGCAAATGAGAATCCTGAGACTCAGAGATGTTATTAAGATTTGCACACGGTCATACTAGTAATATGAAACCAGACCCGTAAAGCAGCTATAGTACCTGACCTTTCTTCCTTACCTGGTGGTAGTGGAGACCCATTAGGCTACTAGTGTGAAGGAACTTCTAAGAATGAAGCTGTCTTCAAGGGTTTCTTAACCTAGGGTGCCTGGACCCCTTCAAACTGCATGCGGCAATATATATATATTCATGTACATTTTGGGGGGATCGCTTCTATAGCATTATAGCCACTCTAGAGGAGACATATATAAACAAAGCTTACTGTTAAATTCATACATCTCTAACTCAGCCAATTGTCCTAATTCAAGTTCATTTCTCCCTTGAATCTCTTATAGGAGGCTTGTGCTTTTCTGACTCTCTTGCATGCTCTTGCCTCTTCCCTCATTCAAAGATGTGAAACCGTCCTAATGCAGAGAAACCTCCTTGTATTAAATCGTGCTTGTCCTAAACCATTCCTGGTCTCAACAGGGTGATCTTGTGTATGTTAACTATGCGCAGACTGAAGACTTCCTTAAACTAGAGAGGGACATGAAAATCAATTGCTCTGGGAAGATTGTGATTGCCAGATACGGGAAAATTTTCAGAGGAAATAAGGTAAAAATCATTTCTTTTTTCCTTTCCCCCAATATAAAAAAATATCTTACATGTGTAGAAACATATCCCTAAAACTTTCTGAGGACCATGATCCTTTCATATTCTGTAACATGGCCACCTTATGGGGAGGACACATTTACTAGCTTATAGACAGGGGTTTTAAATTGGGTCATTGGAGTTTGAACCAGTGTAGAAGTTCAAGGAGAGCAAAGCATATTTTTTCATACCTGTAAATTATGCCTGTGGTCTACATAGAAGCATTCATTGGATTTGTTGTTGCCATCAGTATCTTCGTTTTTTAATATTATCTTTGAAAATACTAAATTCAATTTTAATGTGAATTGTTAATATAGGTAATCAGAGAAACCAAATTCTACATAGCAGTTTTAAAAAAATACTATCACTTGATCTGTTCATTTTTTTCCTCTTTTGTGAGAAATTAAATTTCAAAAATATTCCCTCCCAGTCATAAAAGATCTGGCCTATGGAGTCTGCTTTCTTCTTGTGCTCCTAGACCAGTGGAAGAAACAGTAAGTACTTGCTATCACTATTGTGGACATTTCCTAAAGCTACAGCTCTGAGGGATGATCCATCCCTAGAAACCCATTTTTATTTTATTATTTTTTTCTTAGAAGCCCATTTTTAGATCCTGAAGTAGGAAAAAGCAAAAGCCAGTTCTCTGTGAGATGTCCTTTGTTGTAGGTCTAATGATAAAGGATTGAAAATAAAGTTTGGCTATTCATTTAAGTGTAATTTCAAAAAAAAATTGATATTATCAAATCTGGAACAACCAACCTGAAGTAAGAGAGACATTGTTTTTTCCAGGTTAAAAACGCCCAGGTGGCAGGGGCCAAAGGAGTCATTCTGTACTCAGATCCTGCTGATTACTTTGCTCCTGGGGTGGAGTCCTATCCAGATGGTTGGAATCTTCCTGGACACGGTGTCCAGCGTGGAAATATCTTAAATCTTAATGGTGCAGGAGACCCTCTCACACCTGGTTACCCAGCAAATGGTGAGTGATAGGACCTTAATCATCATGGGAAACTAAAAAAAAACCTTTTTAAGTGATTTTATTAAAGGATTTTGAGATCAAGTATGTCTTTTCAAAATTCTCTTTGCATCTAAGAAGTAAGTTAAAGAGTTTCAAACTCTGGAAATTATTGGTTTATGTCCCTTATTTCTTATTTGGAACCCTTGGGCCTGATGGGTTTTAGAACTCTGATATTTTCAGATATTTAAAAGTAATATGGGGCATATTCTATATATTCCCTAACACTCAGGAGGCTGGGCTAGGATACAGGAAGCAGGCATATAAATATTTTTGCAACAAAATGTATGAATAATCATACTAAGCGGAGGAAAATAATAAATGATAAATAATATGAATAACCACATGTCTGCTCAAACTAGATTTTGCTGTCAAATGAGTTTGCATCAAATCAGGTTTTGATGCTAAGCAAATTCCCTCCAAATGTATGGTTTTTAAGTTTTTGGATTTCCTAGTTATGGATAAGGGATAGCAGAAAAGAAGTTCTATAAACCTCCGAAATGGCACATTTAAAATATAGAGTCCTGGGGCACCTGGGTGGCTCAGTTAAGCCTCCAACTCTTGATTTTGGCTTAGGTCATGATTTTGTGGTTGTGAGATCGAGTCCCACATCTGGCTCCACGCTCAGTGTGGAGTCTATTTGAGGATTCTCTGTCTCCCTCTCTTTTAGCCCCTCTCCCTGCGCACACTCTCTCTCTCAATAAATAAAATCTTTTTAAAAAACACAAAAAATAAAGTATAGAGTCCAGAAAATGCTTATTGCATCTTTGCTGTATAAACACCATAGTGATAACTTTCTAGGACTGTTTCCTGAATGACAGCTGTTACACGTATTAACAGACCTATTAGCCTTGTAGTATTACTGCCTCTGCTTGACAGGAGGAAAGGGAGACAAGCGGGTGTCTGCCCAGATCACCACCCCGCTAAGTGAGGGTTTCCAGCCGCCTGGCTCCAGATGCACATGCTTGTGTAAGGCTGAAATGCTTCCCTGTAAAAGTGTAGATCATTAACAAAGGAAGCCACTTTATTTTGAATGTCCTCAGCTATTTGATAAGGTTTACAAAAATCTGTGATCATTAAGTTTGTGTGGCTTATTTTTTTTTAAAGATTTTATTTATTTATTTGAAAGAGAGAGAGGGCATGAGCAGGGGCAGAGGGAGAAGCAAGCTCCCCACTGAGCAGAGAACTCAAAGTGGGGCTGGATCCCAGGACCCTGGGATTATGACCGGAGCTGAAAGCAGATACTTAACCCACTGAGCCACCCAGGTGCCCCTGAATTTGTGTGGTTATAAGGTGTATATCTTGGATATAATAGCTCGCCAAATCAGGGAAATACAAATCAAAACCACGATGAGATACCACCTCACACCAGTCAGAATGGCTAAAATTAAAAAGTCAGGGAACGACAGATGTTGGTGAGGATGTGGAGAAAGGGGAACCCTCCTACACTGTTGGTAGGAATTCAAGCTGGTGCAGCCACTCTGGAAAACAGTATGGAGGTTCCTCAAAAAGTTGAAAATAGAGCTACCCTATGACCCAGCAATTACACTACTGGGTATTTACCCCAAAGATACAAATGTAGAGATCGAAAGGGGCACCTGCACCTCAATGTTTATCGCAGCAATGTCCACAATAGCCAAACTGTGGAAAAAGCCCAGATGTCCATCGACAGATGAATGGATAAAGAAGAAATGGTACACACACACACACACACACACACACACACACACACACACACACAGGAATATTATTCAGCCATCAAAAAGAATGAAATCTTGCCATTTGCAATGATGTGGATGAAACTAGAGGGTGTTATGCTAAGTGAAATAAGTCAATCAGAGAAAGACAATTATCATATGATCTTACTGATATGCGGAATTTAAGAAACATAGCAGAGGATCATAGGGGAAGAGAGGAAAAAATGAAACAAGATGAAACCAGAGAGGGAGACAAACCATAAGAGACTCTTAATCTTAGGAAACAAACTGAGGGTAGCTGGAGGGAAGGGGGGTGGGGGAATGAGGTAACTGGGTGATGGACAGTGGGGGAGGTATGTATTGTGGTGAGTGCTGGGTTAACACAATGTAAGACTAATGAATCACACACCTATACCCCTAAATAACTATACCCCTGAAACAAATAATACATTATATGTTAATAATTGAATAAAATAAAATCTGTTATGCCACACAGTAAAAATTAAAAAAAATTTAAAAAATAGGTCGCCAAAGTATCTGTGGCATTTTCATATTTATTCTTCATCTGGTTGTTCTGTCAAATTGTAAACTCCTTTAAAACTTATGTATTTTGGCTTTGTAAATCTTGGAACTGTCATGATTTTTTTTTAAACAACACATATTCTTCTATAATAAAATCAGATAAATATACCTGAACTTCACTTACTTCTTTTTATTCCCAAGTTAAAAAATTATATATAATTTCTCTTAATCTCTGTTTTACAAAACTATGATTATGAACATAAAATGAACTTAACTGGAATATTTCTGTTGATTATCCTCAAATTTAAATGATAGTATTTGGAGGAGGAAAATGGTATCCCTGGTATCCCTATGGGACTTACATTTATTGAATTCCCTTTTGTGCCCTATTCTTTTTTTTTTCTTTTCTTTTCCTTTTAGTTTTACTTTTTATTATGGAATAGTTCTAACATACAGAAAAATAGAGGTAATTATCAACATATTTTATCAATTTTGTTTCATCTCTTTATACTCCCTTTTTTATTGTTACTTAGGAAAAATTTTAAATAAAGCCCACATCGCATATCATTATGTCATTTTACCCATAAAAAGGATACACTTTTGCAATCACCTGAAGTTCTTATAAGTAATTTAAAATTTGAAGGAAAAGTGGAAAAATAACTCATATTTTTTAAATCTGAAGAAATGACAATATGTTTTTATTTTGAAGTAGAGTTTACATATAATAAAATACACAGACCTTAAGAATTCAGTTCAATACATTTTTTTTTAAATTTTTAATTGCATATATCTGTGTCACTCAAAATAAGATTCAGAACATTTTCATGACTCCAGAAAGTTCTCTTGTGCTCCTTTTTTTGAACAACCACCTGCTGGTATCTCTCACCATTGATTACTTTGCCTGGTTTTGAACTTCATATACATGGAATCAATGTATACTCTCTCTTTTTTTTTTTTAAATTATTATGTTATGGTAATCACCATACATTACATCATTAGTTTTTGATGTAGTGTTCCATGATTCATTATTTGCATATAACACCCAGTGCTCCATGCAGAACGTGCCCTCTTTAATACCCATCACCAGGCTAATGCATTCTCCCACCCACCTCCCGACTACAACCCTCAGTTTGTTTCTCAGAGTCCATCATCTCTCATCGTTCATCTCCCCCTCCGATTTCCCCCCTTTCATTCTTCCCGTCCTGCTATCTTCTTCTTTTTAATTTTTTTTAACATATAATGTATTATTTGTTTCATAGGTACATATCTGTGATTCAAGTCTTGCACAGTTCACAGCACTCACCATAGCACATACCGTCCCCAATGTCTATCACCCAGCCACCCCATCCCTCCCACC
>NC_138379.1:60043179-60075290 GCF_054177405.1 Leptonychotes weddellii
TCTCTCTTTCTTCTTCTTCTGGGATCCCAATTATTCTAATGTTGTTTCGTCTTATGGTATCACTTATCTCTGGAATTCTGCCCTTGTGATCCAGTAGTTGTTTATCTCTCTTTTTCTCAGCTTCTTTATTTTCCATCATTTGGTCTTCTATATTACTGATTCTCTCTTCTGCCTCATTTATGCTAGCAGTTAGAGCCTCCGTTTTTGATTGCACCTCATTAATAGCCTTTTTGATTTCAACTTGGTTAGATTTTAGTTCTTTTATTTCTCCAGAAAGCGTTTCTCTAATAACTTCCATGCTTTTTTCAAGCCCAGCTAGTATCTTTAAAGTCATCTTTCTGAACTCTAGTTCCGACATCATACTAATGTCCATATTGATTAGGTCCCTGGCAGTCGGTACTGCCTCTTGTTCTTTTTGTTGAGGTGGTATTTTCCATCTTGTCATTTTGTCCAGAGGTGAATAGATGAATGAGAGAACAAAATGCTAACAGGGTAACAATGTCCCCAGAAAAGAGAGTTAAAAAAAATTAACTTTTAAAGAGTGAAGAATCATGGGGAAAAAGCCATGAATTCTATGTGCAGTATTCCCCTAGTGCTGGAGTTCTGCCATTCTCATTGATCCGTAAACGTGGTCTTGGCCCGTTGTTCTTGTGGATCTTCTGGGGGAGGGGCCTGTTGCTGTGGTTTCCAAATGTCTTTGCCGGAGGCGGAATTGCCCCGCCCTTGCCAGTCCGGGCTAAGTAATCTGCTTCGGTTTGCTCTCGGGAGCTTTTGTTCCCTGCAAGCTTTCCGTACACCTTTGGAGGACGAGGGTGAAAATGGCAGCCTCCTAATCTCCGACCCGGAGGAGTGAGAACTCGGGGCCCTGCTGTGTGCCCCGAGAGAAAAGCAGTCAGTCACTCCTGTTTCCCCGGTCTCTGGCAGCACTCCGTGCTCACCCGGCCTGTGACTGAGCATTTCTATCTCTGGCACCCGACCCCGGGTGGAGTCTCCAAACCCTGCAGATCCCTGTGGTGCACTCCTGTGCCAGTCCTCCCCGGGGAGGAAGGGGAGTCTCCCCGGATCTGCTGCCTGTTCGGTCCCTGCTGGAGGAGCAGTGGCCCTACTGCACCGAGGATCACAGTTTATTACAACCCCAAGCTGAGAGCCCACTCCTCGGCTCCGTCTCTGCAGCCGGCTTCCCCGCTCCGATACCTGGGAGCTCTGCCGCACTCAGGCACCCCCGGTCTTTCCTCGACCCTGAGGGTCCTGAGACCACACTGTCCCGTGAGGGTTCCACCCCCTGCTTAGCCACTGGAGCGACGTCTCTCAGCGGAGCTGACTTCTAAAAGTTCCGATTTTGCGCTCTGCTGATCTTTCACTTGCAAGAAGCGGCCGATGGAGGCTCCTTCCCCCGCCGTCTATCCTCCCGAAGATTGCCTCGGATTCCCTTCTCCACATGTCCTACCTTCCAGAAAGTGGTTGCTTTTCTGTTTAGAGAGTTGTTGCTATTCTTTTCCTTGATCTCCTGTTGAGTTCATAGGTGTTCAGAATGGTTTGATCCTTATCCAGCTGAATTCCTGGGACCAGATGAAATCCAGGTCTCTTACTCCTCCACCATCTTGCCAATATTTTCTAATTTTCCTGCCTCTCTCTCTTTTTAAAGATATTATTTATTTGAGAGAGAGAGCACAAGGTGGGGGAAGAGTAGAGGGGAAAGGGAGAAGCGGACTCCCCACTGAGCAGGGACCCCTAAGCGGGGCTCGATCCCAGGACCCTGAGAACATGACCTGAGCCAAAGGCAGATGCTTAAAGACTGAGCCACCCAGACACCCCCAGTGTCTATCCTTTTGTACCTTGCTGCTTTTGTTCAGTATAATGATTTAAGATTTATCCGTGTTATTGTGTGTACTAATTGTTTGTTCCTTTTAATTGCTGAGTAGAATTCTACTGTGTGATTATACTACAGATTGTTTTTATTTTTTTTAATGGATCACTTCACGAATTTACATGTCATCCTTGCACAGCAGACATGCTAATCTTCTCTGTATTGTTCCAAGTTTAGTATATGTGCTGCACCAGATTGTTTATTCCTGCTCCTTTTGACAGACATCTGTACCATGTCCCGTGTTTGGCTGCCCGAATGCATCTGCTATGAACAATTTTGTACAATTTTGTCTTTTTGTGTACATGTATTTTCGTCTTCATTGGGGAAATACCTAGGAGAGTAATTGCCATGTCCTCATGCACAATTCTGTATAACCTTACTTTTCAAAAGAGTTATCCAAAGTGACTGTATGTTTTTACACTCTTGCAAGGTAGGTAGGAGAGTTTCAGTTGCTCCACATACTGACATTCAAAATTGTCTTTTTATTATGATAGTTCTAGTAGATGCAATATAAGAATGTGTTTAAGGTGATTTACAGACAAACTTTTGAAAGGGACTGAATTTCTACTAACGTGTGTTCCACTTTTTTCAGAATATGCTTATAGACGTGAAATCACAGAGGCTGTTGGTCTTCCAAACATTCCTGTTCATCCAATTGGATACTATGATGCACAGAAGCTCCTGGAGTAAGTTTGTTAGCAACAAACAGATGGCTGTTTGGATATTTCTCTTTATTGGCAGTCTTCAACTACCGGCAATATTCAACATCTGAATATTTCTTCAGCATTAAGGAATGCTGAAATTCTCTTAGATGGTAGAACCTATAATTTTGTCACCATTTTAAAGAATAGTGGTTCTATTCTGGAATTTACGTTACGTAGTGGTATCCAGTGTGTGACGGTTGTGAAAATGAGACTTTCAGTTCTCCACCTGTAGGGGCGTGAATGATCAGTGGCGCTAGCTACTGCGCTTTGAAATCTCTCACCCTGTTTGTATCAAGGCCTTGCTTCCCACAGGCATTCCCAGTCAGTGACTGGTTGCAGCAGGGACAACTAAAACAGGCTCATCACTGGGAGGCGCAGGGCTCCTCTCATCAGAGACTTTGGCTCAGGATTCCACGGCAGGCTTGCCCAACTAGATGCCACCACCCACCACCATTTCCTTCCTTCTCTTTCTCCTGCACCCCACGTGAGACCTACATTGCAGTCTGTTGGCTTTTTCAGCCTTGCCCCCCCACCCCCCTGCCTTGCTATTTCTCTCACAGGCTCTTCCCCTAAGAAATATCTTACTCATCTCATCCTCATATTATCCATGACTTGGGTGACCTGGAATAACACAGTGTAAGAGCAATTCCATTTTATTTTCCTCTCTATTCCTCTTCCCCCTCTGCTTTCCTGACATTGCAACCCTTTCCCCTTTCCTGCCCTGCTTTCTCCCGTCTGCATGTCCCTTCTTGTCCAGTGTCCTTTAGGAGGGAGAGAACATGACTTCTCTATAAGTAGAATTGTGAGAGAAGCATCTGGCCAGATAGTACCTTTTCTCAAATAAGAAGACATTCTTAATCAATTTATTCCAGTCTCTATAAGAAGACTTTTTATGACCTAATGCAGGGCCTTCCTTTGAGGAGGCTGACATTTGGAGAAGTGGAGGGATTCGGAGAAGTGGATTTAGGAATAGCACCTTGGTCTCTTTTCCTTTTGGGCTCTTAGCTTTGCCACATGGGTTAGAATTCAGTATTCAGGCACAACTTTTGAGGGCACCATGGTTATGTGTTTATCTAAACATATTTGTAAAGTCTAAATATTTGTGATATTTAAAAGTTGAAAGTGATCGTAACATAACTTATAATAGTGGAAAACTGTAAATAACACATATCTTTAATAATTGGTAAGTAGTCAGATACATCACTAGCTACGATGTGCATGGATCCATTAAAATATATGTTGTACAAGAATATTTAATGATATGGAAACACACTTATGCTATACTACTAAGTGGAAATGGCAGATTTATCTAGATATCTAGATATATATAGATATATCTATATATAGATATGCAGAAACATATAGAGAGAATAATCTCATTTATGTAAAAGTTTTTTTTAAAATAAGCCTGTATTATCTTTGTAATTAGAAAAAGAGTGCATGAAAAGAAAGAAGGAAAGATCATATAGAATTGATTTGAGGTGTACTTAACTATGTCTACCATTTGACTGCTCCTTAGATTAAGTAGGTCAATGTCAGCTATATCCTAAATGTGGACTTAGAATTACTTGATTGGAAAAAATCACAAATGTAGTTTGTCTCTAATGTACTAGCTTCTTTAAGCCATCTTGTAAATGCAGTCACCATTTATAACATAACTTCCATGGAAAAGTGCATTTTGCTCTGAAAACACCATAATTAAAAATGAACTTTGGAAGCACAATCTACTTGGAAATAGGAGATGATCTTTATATATTAAAAGCAGGAAGACAGCTCCTATTTCTTTTCTTTTTTTTTTTTTAAGACTTTATTTTTAAGCAATTCCTACAGCCAATGTGGGGCTCAAACTCATAACCCTGAGATCAAGAGTCGCATGCTCCACCGACTGAGCCAGTTGGGCCCCTCTCCTATTTCATCTTCTGTACTTTCCAAGATATAATGAAACATTCTACATGATTGGAATTTAGTCTTATAATTTTTTTCAAAGAACATGTAATTTGTTTATGAATTTTACTGTGTAAATTTACTCCCTCTGCACACTTAGGTTAGAAGTATGCTCATTGTCCCTGATAGTCAATTCTCAGATGCCCACAAACGGTTAGCCATTTAACATTATGTATTAATTGGAAAAGATGTTTTATAAGTTGGATACATCATAAAATGAGAATTTCTTAATAAATGTGTGAGAAGACAAGGAGAGATATAAAATCATATAATGGCCCAAGAGTGCTGAGAATTTCAATAAAAGTTGATGAGATGTGAGTTAAAGTAAAGCAAAACCACATTTACTTGGGTGGGAGGGATTCCCATCTATATTGAAGGGAATGTGATTATATGGCTTTCATTTGCCTCCCCGAGTAACTACTAGTATTATGATAGCAACACAGACAATAATGACAGTAATAATAATAGCATCTATCATGCTATTATTTGTCAATTTTGTTGATCTTGTCTCAAAGAATCAACTTTTGGTGTCATGGGTTTTCTCTATTTCTTTCCTCTATTCTCTAATTATTTTTGTTACAATCTTTATTATTTCCTTTCTCATGCTTGATACAAGCTTAGTTTGCTCTTTATTGTCCAGTTTTTTAAGGTGGAAGTCTAGTTTATTGATTTGATGTCTTTCTACTTCTTAAATATAGATGTTTACGGCTATACATTTCTCTCCAAGCACTGCTTTAGCTAAATCCCGTAAGTTTTGATATGTTGTGTCTTCATTTCCATTCATCACCAAGTATTTTTTAATTACTCTTGTGATTTTTTCTTTCAGCCATTGGGTATTTAGGAGGCAGCTGTTTGATTTCCATATATTTTCATATTTCCCAAATTCCCATCTGTTATTGATTGCTAAATTATTTCTTTTGTAGTTGGATTAATAAACAGATTATATAATTAAAGGGTTGCATGATCTCAGTCATTTAAATTTATTTAGACTCATTTCACAGCCTAATATATAGTCTATCCTGGTAATATATTCCATATGGACTTGAAAAGAATGTGTGTTCAGCTGTCGTCAGATAGAGTGTTCCAGATGTGCCACCGGATATTTCTGGCTTGCCAGCTTTTTCAGCTCTAAGTCTGGGGTAGATATACCAAAAAGGAAACTGAAGGAACTCACCACTGGGTCTTTTCTTGTACTCTGAGGTCCCAAGCTAGTGTGTTTTCTTCTCTCCACCCTTCAGAGCCTAATGTTTGTTTTCTATACACTTATGGTCCAGAGGATTTAGTTGTACTTAGCAGGAAGAATAGGGTAAAGCACATCTCCATTTTTCCAGAAGCAAAGTTTTACTCCTTTTCAAGCTTCTGTCATCTTATAGCATCTTATAGTCATCTTATAGTACAGCCAAAACAATCACCATGCCTTACACTTCCTCTATACTTCTCTGCATCTGTACCTCTTTATACCATATTTTGTACCTGGAACGCTCTCCATGTCACCTTCCCATGCTGAGATCTTAACTCATCCTTTAAAATTCAG
Organism: Leptonychotes weddellii; assembly: GCF_054177405.1. Lineage (NCBI taxonomy): Eukaryota > Metazoa > Chordata > Mammalia > Carnivora > Phocidae > Leptonychotes > Leptonychotes weddellii. The sequence goes on from NC_138379.1 coordinate 60,049,229, forward strand.
ACAAGTAAAACCTCTAGAAAGTTGCTCATGATCCCATAAGCTAAATCAAGCTTTCTTTTGTCTATATTCTTTACAACTTTCTCTATCATTTGTCTTGTTTTGTTTTATATTATAGTTGGCTTTATATGTATCTTCTTCTGATTAACTTCTTTTTTTTTTTTTTTTTATTTATTTGACGGAGACAGAGAGAGACACAGCGAGAGAGGGAACACAAGCAGGGGGAGTGGGAGAGGGAGAAGCAGGGTTCCCGCTGAGCAGGGAGCCCGATGCGTAGGAAGGGGGAAATGGCATATCCCTGACTCATAGAGACCGTTACGAGCAGGCACTCAAGAAAGCAAGCTCACTGACATTTTAACTGTTAGCTACAAAATGTTCCTTCAGCTGATAATACTTTTTGCATTCAACAGGAAAATGGGTGGGGCAGCGCCGCCAGATAGCAACTGGAAAGGAAATCTCCACGTGCCCTACAATGTTGGACCTGGCTTTATTGGCAACTTTTCTACAAGGTTAAGAGACTGTTTCTATTGTAACTCTCTTTCGGGGAAGGAAATCTTTTTTTCAAAAAAAAGAATTACAGAGGATGATTGAAAAAGTAAAATATATCTAGTACCGGCAGGAAACAAAACCACAGGTTGTAGACAGGAGTACACTTACCTCATTGGTATTGGACAACGGAACAATGGAATTCTTGCATATGTACATTTAGAAATCTTTAAAATGATGTAAGAGTTAAAAAAAACTGTGGGTGGCAAAGCATTAACCAGTGTTTTCAGAATGTGTCCTTTATTTTTGCTTTAGAAAAGTCAAGATGCACATCCATTCTAACAACAAAGTGACAAGAATCTACAATGTGATTGGAACTCTCAGAGGAGCAGTAGAACCAGGTAAATTAATCATTTGCTCAGCAAATATCGATTGAGCAATTCTTCTGGGCCAGGTACTCCTCTGAGCTCTGGGAACGTAGGGTGAACAGAGCACAGCAATTCTTTGCCCTAATGGAACTTACACAAACACAGAATACATAAATATGAGGTAATTTTGTATTGTGATACGTGTTGTGAAGAAAAGGAAATGTGGGGCTAGGCTGGTTAGATGCCCAAGGTTAGTTAATGTTAAGCTGTGCATGCTTCAATTAAATGATCAAGGGAGCAAGGGCAGGAAGAGGTCATTTTGAGGTATTTTCTCAGGGTTTTCTGGATTAGTTTACCACATATTTTGCTTGGGGAAATATCTTCATGATAGCTACAAGCATCTATATAAAAGATAACATTCTTAGAAAATTCAGGTAACCTTGTGGTGCTTAGGTGGCTCAGTCGGTTAAGTATCCAACTCTTGATTTCAGCTCAGGTCCTGATGTCAGGGTCGTGAGATTGAGCCCCGTGTCGGGCTCCACGGCCAGCATAAGATTCTCTGCACAACCCGGCTCATGTGCGCTCACTCTCTAAAAAAAGGAAAGAAAATTAAGGTAACCTTGAATTAATGAATCCTTTACATAGTTTTATTTTCCATTGAAGTTAATAAGATATATAGACGCATGATTTCCACAGAATTTCAGATGACCTACAGATTAATACTTTTTATAAATAGTCTTACTTCATTATGTTTGAATTCCTTAGGAATTATGGTTATATATTTGTTACCAACAGTCATTATACATATTTTTTTTAAAAGCAGCCAAAGCTTTCTTTCAGTGATAAAGAATACTGGTATGCTTTCAGTGAGTACTAAATAATATATAAGGGGCAATTCATTGAATCTTCCTGAGTAGCTATTTTGTGCTGGCTCTGTATTAGGCATGAGGGATGAAGGGATAAAATGAGAACAAGGAACCATACATTCAAGTGTGGTAACTGTTGGTCAGATATGATAGGATTGCTCTGAGGGCTGGATCGTGGGAGCAGTTCCCTCCCATTTGGAAGCTAGGAAGGAGTCATAGAGGAGGAAAATCACTGAGCTGTACCTTGAAAATTGACCAGAAGGATTAGGAAGTGGAGAACCTACTATGTGGCCACTGCGTTCTCTTACTCTGAAAATACTGGAAGCAAAGTGGTAAGAGAGGAGTAAGAGAATTATAAAGAGAGGTGGATGGAATCATTTCTATCCTTCTATACTTATCATTACCTCTATACTTGTGATTACTATCATACGTTGAAGTATACCTTTGCTTATCACATTCATATTTTCTTCATACATCAAAATCAGAACAAAATAGGTATATTTACACAAGTCTTCAGGAACCTTGGTATCTTTCTTGGAGTCGCGAATGCTCTCTGTTTGGATGCTCTTGAGTCATTTGCAATTTGCTCTGTTGTTGACCTGGAATGACAAGTAATTCTGCAATGATGCTTTCTAGACAGATATGTCATTCTTGGAGGTCACCGTGACTCATGGGTGTTTGGTGGCATTGACCCTCAGAGCGGAGCAGCTGTTGTTCATGAAATTGTGAGGAGTTTTGGAACACTGAAAAAAGAAGGTAATATAAACAGAAAGTAAAAAGATCAACCTCTCTGAATCTCAGTGTAGTCCTCTGTAAAGTGTGTAAAATTACCACGTTTTCACATGATTGTGTGAAGGGTCACCTGAGAGGATGTGTGCAAAGTATACCACCTTAGTAGTATCGAGTACTTAGTAATACCTACTGGCATAGAACAGCTTTCAATAACTAGTGGCTATATTAGTCATGTGGGTTAGTTAATTATATTGTTTATTTATTTTTGCTTATTTATAGAATAATGTTTACATTATTGATATTCATAAAATTATAATCTAAAATAAAGGAATTCTGCTGTTAGGGGTTGCTCTTGACAACAAAGAAGGTAGAAATGGGTTTCTTCACAGGAGAGGACAAACCAAAATAGGTCATAGGCCAAAGTGTCCTGATCAGAGAACTGTGAGCAAAAGTTCCTTGGCCCCTTCTGGCCTCACACGTCAGGTCAAGTGTCCCAAGTAAGGAGATGGAAGCTTTCTCAGAAAAGTACTGGTCTCGCTGCCTAATAGGATGTCTCAAAAGTTTGATGTTTGCGGGCGCCTGGGTGGCTCAGTTGGTTAGGTGACTGCCTTCGGCTCAGGTCATGATCCTGGAGTCCCTGGATCGAGTCCCGCATCGGGCTCCCTGCTCGGCAGGGAGCCTGCTTCTCCCTCTGACCCTCCCCCCTCTCATGTGCTTTCTCTCTCTCTCTCATTCTCTCTCTCAAATAAATAAATAAAATCTTAAAAAAAAAAGTTTGATGTTTGCATTCCCACACCCCCAGCCTTGGTTTGTTCTCCTGAGATTTAGGTTTCTCCTCCTAGCACAATTGCTTCAATCATTTTAGAATCTTCTTATGAAAACAAAGATAAGATTGAGTTCAAATGGCTGCTTTTTAAAATAAATTACACCTTGAGAGCAGAAAATCCGCCCTGTGTACTGACCCTGCAGATGAGGGTTTGGGGCTGGAAATGTGATCCAGGTTTTTTTTTTTTTTTTAGCAACAATAAAAACAATGGCAAAAATATATTAAGTTTGCGTGGTGCTCGTTTCCTCAGAGAAGCAGTGTTTTCGAGTGCTCTCTATTTTGAACTCTTAGCAACCAGGGAGAAGTCTAGTTATTTCTGTTCTCGTTTCACCAATAAGCTAATCAAGGTTTATAGAATCCAGTTGTATAGCTAGTGTGTGGTGTACCTAGTATGTGGCAGGTCAGAGAACCAGGGTTTCAACTCAAATTTCTGGCTACCCATCCACAAAGCCATGTTTCTCTTTAAAACAAAATGGTAAAGGGCTCTTTTCTTTTTTTCTACACAGCTCTCTTGTATTTTAAGAACACAGAATTATGAGGGCTTGAATCTACATAGCTCATGAATTAGCTAGTGTTTAACAGTAGTCCAAAAAAATGCCATGATTTTGCAATGAGACTCCCTATGATGAATGCAAAACATCACAGTGACAATGATAGCATGCCAAGAGAATGCAGTGATGAGGAATAACAACTCATAGGAAATTTGAATAATATCATGAACAAACTTGGCAAAAATAAAACACTGGACTCAGCTGTAGGGATACATATTCTTGTTAAGCACAAGTGAACTATTTACTAAAATAATGACAAGTTTTTGGAGCACATATGAAGTGTTGTATTTGTAAACATGACTCCATTCAATCTTCCCCCAAATCAAGTAGTATCTTCATCTTTACTTTGCTACTCCTGGGGTACAGATGAAGAAAGGGAAACTGAGGAAGCTTGCATAACTTCCCCTCAGTCCTACTGCTAGTAAGTGAAAGAACTGGTAATTGAAATAAGATCTTTCTTGAACTCCAGGGTCAGTGTTTCTAAGTCCCAGCCGTATCACCTCCTTGTTGAGTGGTGCTGAGTTATTGTAGCGGCCACAGACTTCGGTATTGCTAACAGAGCTTCTGTTGACGAATGCTGGCAGAGAAGGGAGTGAAATCACACAACCAGCTGACACTGAACAATTGTTTGTGCAATGCCAGAACGTGGAAGGGTTGTAAGGAGTTTTCTCTCAGTTTTATCTGCTCTCAGAACACAGACCACATCTAGCACTTTCTTCTTTCTCTCCGGGCAGCTGCAGAACCAGATGGCTGTCTGTGTGTATCCAATCATTATACACCAATTCAAATATTATGACCTCACAGAATTTTTGCTGTGTCTACATTTTCCCCCTTTTCAGTGCAAATGTGCTCTTTTGTATTGACAAATCAGCTTTAAAAATCTCACGAAAGGAAATTATATAAGTAAAAATTCTCACCAGAGTTCACCTTTCCTAAACAACCAATGAAGTTTTAGTGTTGTTTTTCTGTGGAGTTGTACAATATCTTGGATATATTATGTATTGTCCCAGCATTAATATGTCTACACATATATTTTAGGATGGAGACCTAGAAGAACAATTTTGTTTGCAAGCTGGGATGCAGAAGAATTTGGTCTTCTTGGTTCTACTGAGTGGGCAGAGGTTAGTTGATAATTTGCTACATTATAAATTTTCATTATAGCAAAGCAGTTAGGACTTAATTCTCAAGGATGTAAAAATAACAAGTGATTTCAATGAGAACGTATTCAGACTTATTTCCAAACTCTGAAACAACGCATCCTTGTTTAAAAATAACAATCTCTTTGTATTAAAGAACTGTTTGGTTTGAACTTTTGAAGCCACTTAATGTCACTTGTCAAAATGATTAATCTTCATTTTCTGGGAGTGTGACAGTAAATAAGTAAATTCACTAGAAACCAAACATCAAAATAAGATATCATTTTTTCTATTGTCCTTTCCAAATTAGCTCCTAAAGCTAACCACATTTAAATCCCTCCTTGAGCCTGAACATTAAGGTATACTTTTCACATTTATGTTCCTTATATGACTGACTCTAAATTAAATCATGGTAAAAATGAGGCAGGAAGTCTCACTGCAGAATATTTGATAGGCCCCTTTGGAAGTAATTTTACCTTTACACAGAAGATGTTATACACAAACCAAATAGTAACCACAGATCAGAAACCAGTAATGGATATGCAAAATAAAGAGACAGGAATCCAAATATATGACTAGAGAAAGCCAACTAACCGTGAGAGAAGAGAGCCAAAGAAGAAAGGAACAGAGAGGAACTATAAAAACAACCATAATACAAGTGACAAAATGGCAATAAGTTCATCCCTATCAAGAATTACTTTGAATGTAAATGGACTAAACATTCCAATCAAAAGACAAAAAGCAGAATGGGTAAAAAAGCAAGACCCATCTAAATGCTGCCTACAAGTCATTTTAGACTTAGAGACAAATGCCAACTGAAAGTGAAGGGATGGAGAAACATTTATGCAAATGGATGTGAAAAGAAATCTGGGGTAGCAATACTTATATTGGACAAAATAGACTTTAAAACAAAGACTGTAACAAGAGACAAAAAAGGACACTGTATAATCATAAAAGAAACAATCCAACAAGGAGATAAAACAATTGTAAGTATTTAGGCACCCAACATGGGAGCACCCAAATACATAAAGCAGTTAACAACAAACATAAAGGAACTAATTGATAGTAATACAGTAATAGTAGGAGACTTTGACACCCCATTTACATCAATAGATAGATTATCCAAGCAGAAAATCAATAAGGAAATAGTGGCTTTGAATGACACTTTGGACCAGATGGATCTAACAGATACATTCAGAATGTTCCATCCTAAAACAGTAGAATACACATTCTTTTCAAGTCTACATGGAACGTTCTCCAGAATATATCATATATTAGGTCACAAAATAAGCCTCAACAAATTCACAAAGATTGAAGTCATACCATGCATCTTTTCTGACCAGAACACTATGAAACTATAAGTCAACCACAAAAAAAATCTGGAAAGAGCACAAATGCATGGAGGTTAAATAACATGCTACTAAACAATGAATGGGTCAACCAAGAAATGAAAGAGGAAATCAAAAAATACATGGAAGCAAATGAAAATGAAAACACAATGGTCCAAAATCTTTGGGTTGCAGCAAAAGCTGTTCTAAGAGGGAAGTTTATAGCAATACAGGTCTACCTTAAGAAGCAAGAAAAATCTCAGATTAAAAAACCTAACCTTACATCTAAAAAAACTATAAAAAGAAGAACAAACAAAACCCCAGATCAGTAGAAGGAAGGGAACTATAAAGATTAGAGCAGAAATAAATGAAATAGAAACTAAAAAAACAAAACAAAACAAAACAAAACAAACAATACAGCAGCTCAATGAAACCAGGAGCTGCTTCTTTGAAAAGATCAATAAAATTGATAAACCTTTAGCTAAACTCATCAAAAAAAAGAGAGGACTCAAACAAAATCAGGAATGAAAGAGGAGAAAATACCAACCAACACCACAGATATACAAAGGATTATAAAAGTATATTATGAAAAATATTATGAAAAATTATATGTGCCAACAAACTGGACAACCAAGAAGAAATGGATACATTCTTAGAAACATAATTTGGGGCACCTGATGTAAGGCTCGGTCATTAAGCATCTGCCTTCAGCTCAGGTCATGATCCCAGGGTCCTGGGATTGAGCCCCGCATCAGGCTCCCTACTCGGCGGGAGGCCTGCTTCTCCCTCTCCCACTCCCCCTGCATGTGTTCCCTCTCTCACTGCCTCTCTCTCTCTGTCAAATAAATAAATAAAATCTTAAAAAAAAGAAACATATAATTTATATAATTTATCAAAACTGAATCAGGAAGAAATAGAAAATTTGAATAGACCAATTACTAGCAATGAAATTGAATCAGTAATCAAAAAATTCCCAACAAACAAAAGTCCAGGACCAGATAGCTTCACAGATGAATTCTACCAAAAATTTTAAAAAGAGTTAATACCTATTCTTTTCAAACTAATCCATAAAATAGAAGAGGAAAGAAAGCTTTCAAATTCATTCTATGAGACCAAGATTACCCTGATACCAAGACCGGATAAGGACACTACACAAAATGAACTACAAGCCAATATCTCTGATGAACATAGATGCAAAAATCCTCAACAAAATATTAGCTAACTGAATCCAATGATACATTTAAAAAACATTCACCACAATTAAGTGGGATTTAATCCTGGGTGGTTCAATATTTGCAAATCAACCAATGTGATACATTAGCAAGAGAAAGGATAAAAACCATATAATCATTTCAGTAGTTGCAGACAAAGCTTTTGACAAAGTACTACATCCATTTATGATGAAAACCCTCAACAAAGTAGGTTTAGAAGGAACATACCTCAACATAATAAAGACCATATATGAAAACCCACAGCTGACATCATGTTCAATAATGCCTTCCCTGAGGCAAGGGAGACAAAAACAAACTATTGAGATTATATCAAAATAAAAACCTTCTGAACAGCAAAGGAAACAATGAACAATACTGAAAGACAGCCTACCAAATAGGAGAAGATATTTGCAAATGACTTACCTGATAAAGGGTTAGTATCCAAAATAAATAAAGAACTGAGCAACTCAAAAAAAAAAAAAAAAAAGAACTGAGCAACTCAACACACAAAAACCAATCTGATTAAAAAATGAGCAGAAAACATGAACAGACATTTCCCCAAGAAGATATATGGATGACCAATGGGCACATGAAAAAATGCTCAACATCACTCTTCATCAGGGAAATGGGAATCAGAACCACAATGAGATATCACCTCAGACCTGCCAGAATGTCTAAAATCAAAAACAAAAGTGTTGGCAAGAATGTGGAGAAAAAGGAACCCTCATGCACTGTTGGTGGGAATGCAAACTGGTCCACACTGTGGAAACCAGTATGGAGGTTCCTTAAAAAATTAAAAATAGAGTTACTATATGATCCAATAATTCCACCACTCAAATAATATGAAAACACTAATGCAAAAAGATATATGCACCCCTATGTTTATAGCAGCATTATTTACAATACCCAAATTATGGAAGCAGCCCAAGTGTCCATCAATAGATGAATGGATAAAGAAGACGTGAGATATATATATCTCATTTTATATATATATATGTATATATATACACACACATATACATACACACACATATATACACACAAACATGTATATATATATATATAATGGATTATTATTCAGCCATAAAAAAGAACGGAATCTTGCTATTTGCAATAACATGGATGGATCTAGAGAGTATAATGCTAAGCGAAATAAGTCAGAGAAAGATGAATACCATATGTGGAATTTAGGAAACAACCAAAGGTGGGGGGAGAGAAACCTCTTGGTTTGTCTGTTTCAGATTCACCACCTAAAGTTGCATATTGTTTCTACTTCCTTCTTACTGTCGGGATGCTTAGGAAATTACATGTTTTGGAGATTCAAAATCCACTTGATAGCTCAAAAACAACAACAACAACAACAACAAAACCCCAAAAACCCTGCTACACGTTTTGTCAGCATTTTACTATTGTGCAATGATCAGTCTTGACCAGTAGGTGGTGTCATCCTACAGAAGAACTTCATGCTTCTGAGTATAGTATGGAAACCACATATTTTTAACCCATAAATTTGAAATTTGAAATTATTGAATCAGGCGAGATTCTCCTCTTAAATAAAGAGATGTTCATGGGGGGGGGCGCCTGCGTGGGCCAGTTGGTTAAGCGTCCCATTCTTGAGCTCAGATCAAGTCTTGATCTCAGGGTCATAAGTTCAAGCCTAGTTGGGCTCCACGCTGGTCTTGAAGCTTACTTTAAAAAAAGAGAGAGAGAGAGATTGAGAGGGAGATGTTCATGGGAAGATTTCCACTGAGGGGTTTCTATCTTATGTCATTCAGGTTTGATAAGAGAATTTCTTGAAGGGTAAACCATGGCATGGTTAAAGGAATCAACTCCTTTTCTATTTACCATATTAAGAATATGGGTAGGTTCATCTTAAATTTTAGTCTTTAAAATGTTTTGCTTGTTATCTCTTAGAATAATCTTTTTCGGAATTATTTCAAACAAACTGTTTTCAGAATCTTATATATCAATTTTGTGGTCAGCTTGTTTCAAATATCTCCACACAGCACATGTAGATGTACATTGTTTTAGGGGGAGGTTATGACATATGTTTATGGTTTTCTTTCTTTTTTATTATAGGAGAATTCCAGACTCCTTCAAGAGCGTGGTGTGGCCTATGTTAATGCTGATTCTTCTATAGAAGGTGAATAACGTTGGTCTCATAGGAAAAGATGCGATCTAGTACACGAACTAGTAGCAGCTACTTAGTTTGTAAATGATGCTCCAGTAAAGAAGGCAAATCCGGTCCATGTGGTTAGGGACTCTGCTGCTGGTGGGTCCGGCTGTGCGCTTGCCTCACAGCAGCTGTAAGCCCAAGAGTGCTAATTTGGGAAAGCAGCCCTCTCTGATTTGCTTCATCTGGCAGATTTTCTTGTCTGTGCTAGGGATCGTAAATGCCTGTTAAGTGGATAAATAAATAATAGAACTAAAGATTTCTATGGTTTTAGAATGGGGTAGCAAAAAGTATAATTTAAATATAATCCTAGTTTTATCATATCATGCATATAGATTTTGGAAAAAAATACTGATGATTTTTTTCCAATTCAATGAATCGTTATTGAGCCCTTCTCTCCATAATGTACTTTCCAGTATTTCAAAGGAATAAGAGGTTAGTAAAGAACAGTCTTGCACTCAGGAGTTTGTGGCTCAGTACAAATGATAAATTAGTCTAGGATACTAATATATGCAGGTACTATGAAAAGGCCAAATGGGCACCTGGGTGGCTCAGTTGGTTAAACGCCTGCCTTCAGCCCAGTGTCTGACCTCAGCTCAGGTCTCTCTCTCTCTCTCAAATAAATAAATAAAATCCTAAAAAAAATCATATTACTATTTTAAAAAAAGGCTATAATCAGACTGGTCTAGGAGTTCAAAGGAGAGAATAGTAGCAAGTTCAGGAAAAGCCTGAGAAATGACACTTAAGACTGGCCTTAAAGAACGTATTTGCGGGTGCCTGGGTGGCTCAGTTGGTTAAGCGACTGCCTTCGGCTCAGGTCATGATCCTGGAGTCCCTGGATCGAGTCCCGCATCGGGCTCCCTGCTCAGCAGGGGGTCTGCTTCTCCCTCTGACCCTCCCCCCTCTCATGTGCTCTCTCTCATTCTCTCTCTCTCAAATAAATAAATACAATCTTTAAAAAAAAAAAAGAACGTATTTGCTTTTGATAAGCAGAGATTTGAACAAAAGGACATCGTCAGGTCTATTTCCAAGATCAAGCAGTCCATTGCCACTACCCTCCACACCCACTCATCTTTCTGTTCTTGACCATATGCTCCTTCCCGGACAGTGCACCTGCTGTTCTCAGTACCAGATGGCTGTGCAACACACTCTACCTGTTTAATTCTTATCCTTACAGCCTCCTCTGAACTGTTACTTTTTCAGGCAAGCCCATCTTTAGCACTCATCACTGCCATGGCTAAACAACTATTTGCTTTACAAACTACTTCTGTTACTAGGCTGTCTTCTTCAGCCAGGAACAGACAGGATCTTGATAACTCATGGCTTCCTAATGTCTTGTTAAAGAAACACGTGTTGCACAGGTACAGCAAATGAATGAGTCAATGAACGCAGGTGGGCTTTTAGAATCTTCCCTGTAGTGTAGGAGTAAACTTTCCGTATCAGCAGTAATTGAGACATTGCATTTTGCTGGAGACATGCTGCCATGTACATATCTTCTTGGTCCACCTTTCTGAGTTACATCGTCCTAGGAGGTAGCTCACGCAGTGCATTTCAGCCATCCTGCCCTCCTCTTAGGTTCGTGGTGAAGGGCCTGGCCTTCCTCGTGGCACTGCCACTTCCTCGTTGTGTGACCTCAGGTTGTGACTTACTTATCATGTCTCAGTTTTCTCACCTCTGGAGTTACCGGGCTGCCTGGGTGGCTCAGTCTGTTAAGCATCTGCCTTCAGCTCAGGTCATGATCCCAGGATCCTGGGTTCGAGTCCTGCATCGGGCTCCCTGCTCAGCGGGAAGTCTGCTTCTCCCTCTCCCTCTGCCTGCTGCTCACCTGCTTGTGCTCTCCCTCTCTCGCTCACTCTCTCAAACAAATAAAGAAATAAAGTCTTTCAAAAAAAGGAAAAAAAAAGAAAAACACTTAAAAAAAATAAAAAATAGAGTTACCAAGAGTACGTATCTCCAAGGCTCTTATCAGGGCAAAAGTGGCTAATATTTGCAAAACTCCCAGACCTGTGCCTCTCACAGAGTAAAAGTTGAAAAATATTAGCTTGGAACTATTACCCTTACTTAGAAACACATAATCAGATGAAACACCTTTGCTACAGAGAATAAGAACTTAAACGTGTATTTTTCAAAAATAGAATAATGTTGTCTTTATTGCTAGGTTTGTTTGTAAGATTTGATTTTTAATGGTTTTAATCATTGGAATTTGCTGATGATGTCACTCCCTGCCTTAAAATGCTGCATTGTCTCCCCATCATTCTCAGGATCAAGAGCACCTGACACCATGTTACTCGATGACTAGGATGCCACTTATCTTACTTTGTTTTATATTTAAAATTTTGTTAAATATTCATTTTTAAGATAAAACAATAAGTGATACATTGGCTTTCTCATGGTAAAATGCAAAATTTATAAATAAAGCAAAAACCTTTACTAATATCACTCTCAAGCTCAGCCCTCTCTCCGAAGGTGCTACTGTCCTCAATTTGAGATGTTTCCATCACACTAACATTCATCTATAGATGGTTAGCTCACACAAACCATCAGTGGTGTTGAAGGTGCTGTCTTAAGTGCTTTACATGTAAATATTTATTTAATCCAGTAATCCTGTAAGGTAGGTACTTTTATTATTTTCCTTGTATAGAAGAGGAAACGTCCAATTCAGAGAGATTAAGTAACTTTACCAAGGTCACACAGCTAGTAAAAGATTGAGCTGAGACTCAAATCTAGCTGATCAACTTTATCCTTCTAACCACTACATTGTGTTGCCCCTCACTACCTTATACAGGTTTTCGTTACATATTACATATTACATGCTACATGGTTCTGCGTCTTCTTTTCCACTCAACAGCATATTATGGAAAACTTTCCATGTCATTATATATAGATCTATCACTTGAAAACAAAAACTTCTACAGTGTTTTCAACAGAGCAATTTAAGTCTCAATTCTCCAGCTGATGGTCAGATTGCTTCAATTTGTTGCAGTAAATATCTTGTTTATTTGCCTTTTTCTATATAAGTGGAGAGTGGAGAGCTACAGTATCATGGCTTGGTCATGGTACATGTGCATTATGTGATAATTCATGCTGCCAGACTACCTCTCTGACTCTCTGGTTTGCACTCCTACTAGCTCTTTATCGCTTTTAAAAATGTCAGTGGCTAAAATTTGTGCATATTTATTCTTCAGTTGAATTTTAGAACCAGCCTTTCAAGTTCCATGAACAGTTCTGCTGGGGTGTCTACTTATTTTTAAAGCCTCAACTTTTGCTGCCCCCAGACATGGATCTGAAGCTTTGTGATAAGAGTTGCTGGCCATTCTTTGAGTACATTGTGTACTTTTATATTTCTGGGCATTTGTACAGGCTAATCCTTGATGAAGTTGTCTTAACTTTCCCTTCCCCAGGCCCCCATCATGCTTTAGCCTTCCCTCCTTGTACTCCCACAACTTCTTGAGGTTACCCCTCCTGTCTGGTTCTCATGACTCTCAAACTCATCAGACAGATTTCCTGAGGAATGGGAACGCCATCTCTGTTCTCTATTCAGAACCAGCTGGAGAGCATCTGCCTTATAAATGCATTTTTTAAAAGATTTTATTTCTTTTATTTGAGAGAGAGTGTGTGTGCGCATGCACACATACAAGCGGGGGGAGGGGGAGCAGAAGGAGAGAGAGAGAGAGAATCTCAAGCAGACTCCAAGCTGAGCATGGAGCCCGATGCAGGGCTCGATCCCAGGAAACTGAGACCATGACCTGAGCCAAAATCAAGAGTTGGACGCTTAACTGACTGAGCCACCTAGGTGCCCCCATAAATGCATTTTTACAACAAATGTTTATTGGGTAAATGCTAAAGGCCAGGACTGTGCTAACCCCTGGCAACAAATAAAAGAGAACACCTGTTCCCATGGAACTTCTAGTCTGCTGGGAGGATGGAAAATAAAAAGGCAAATATTTAACATGTTTGAAAGATAACCAATGAGAAAAATAAGCAAGGTCAAAAGAGAAAGAGCGGCTAGGATAATAGGAAGAGAGGGTGCTCCTCTAGGTAGGAAGTTCAGGGGAAAACCCTCAGAAAACATGACATTAGACTAGAGGGGGAGTTTTAAGTCATGCAGATATAATGCATAACACTGTTCCAGGCTGAGGGAACTGTATATGCAAAGCCCCTGAGCAGGAGTCTGCTTGGGCAGAGTGGGAGGTGAAGATTTGGAGCAGTGATGGGGGTTGTTTCATGCCTGGAACTGAGGAACATGGTGAGCAGTAATGCCTTTATTGAATAGTAAGCTGGACAGTTTTTATTGGACTTAGGTTTATTTTTATTATTTAATTTTATTATGTTATGTTAGTCACCATACATTACATCATTAGTTTTTTTTTTTTTTTTTTTTTTTATTATTATGTTATGTTAAGGATCCTTCTGGGTAAAGACCTAGGATTCATCTTTGAATGAAAGAATGAAGTAAATGAAATAAAAACCCACTCTCTCTTTATCTTTAAGGAAACTATACTCTGAGAGTCGATTGCACCCCACTAATGTACAGCTTGGTATACAACCTAACAAAGGAGGTAAAAATAATTATGTATAATTTTAGAAAGTTTGAGTTCTACAAATGATGTTTTCTTGAGGAACCATTATTATGTTAAGCAGCTGCATTGTTTTATAACTTGTCTTTCTCTCATATAGCAAATATTACGTCTAATAAACTCCAGAGAACATTACATCTAATAAACTGTTTACATATGCTACCCCATTTCTCCCAACTACTGAAGCAGCCCTGGGGTAGCATTGTGTCTACCATCCCCATTTGAAATCGAGAGAACTGAGATCAAAAAGCATTAGCCCCCAGAGTCATACAACTCGTGCAATAGCTGAACCGGGACTTGGTCCTGTGATTTCACTCCTTAATTTTAAAACTGATTTATACTCCTTCAAGTAATGATATCAATTAGCCCAGGATGCAGGAAGAGTTGAAGTTTCTAAGAGATTGAGAAGGAGTATGTTGTAAAAACAGCAAGCGCTGACTCCAGGGTCCAATCGTTTTGGGGCAGAGGCTAGGGGAGACCATGTACCCCCCCTTCCTGACTTCTGGCCTTGAGCTGCACTCCACTGAGCCCCACTGAACTGGCTGACAGCTGAAGTTCTCTTAATTCTGACAGCAGCACAGGATCCCGAACCTGCCGGAGAGATTGTGCCTGAGTTCCTCCAGGACTGACAGGCAGCTCTTCACTTTCCTTGTCCTGATCCTCAATCTACTGGCCTAGCGTTTGTCATCATGAAGAACGTGTTGCTTGGCAGATTTTGTTGTTACTGCTACTTATCTGATTTGAACTGGAAAGGAGAAAAAAGACTTGCCTATTTAATAGAATTACCAATTGAAGTATAATTACCAAGGAAAACACAATCATTCCCCTTCAGATAGGGGTTTTCAGTAAGACTTAAATGTCACTAACCTTTGGTTTCAAAAGCATGGAATGTAATCTTATGACTTAGCTTCTCCTCTAGGAATAGAAAAAAAAAAAATTCATGTCGTTACTCAAGAGCTGCATCATTTGCCTGCAGTTTTATTGATTTCCATGAAGTGTGTAAAAATTTAAATATCTGCAACAGGGTGTTTCTGAGAATGTTCACTGTTCATGTAATTTAAGGCAAATGCTAAGGAAGCTTGGCAGTTATATTTGTTTTCTGGCTGGTTTGGTGGCATCCGGAGACAATTGCAAAAATACTACCCTCTAGGTCAGATTTGAAATTATGTGATGCTTGACAACTTGGGGGTTTGTTTTATTCTGTTTTATTTGGGGAGAGTGATTTATAGCATTTTACATTTGAGTGATAAACTGAGCATTTAGTACTGTATTTCTACACTGTTTTAAATGTGCATTTCTTAGAATAAATGCAGCAGTGCTGTTCCTTATATCAAAATTTTGTGTCAATTTATAAGCTTGAGTGAAATTCTTTTGTTGCCTATTTATTCATACTTTACAAATTAATAACATAATTTCTGTTAACCTAAGTTCTGACTCTCTCCTCATGCTTATGCAAATTTATTTGTGTTCCCATAGACCTTTGCACCTAGCACATTGCATTCCACATTTTTACCTGTAGTTCTCACTCAGAGAGAGTATGTAATGTGTCTTACTGAGCTTCGTATCCCTGGCATTCACAAAAAGTCTTAAACAACATAGGTACTCTATAAACTTTTAAAAATTAAATTTGTTGAAAAATAGAACATAGGGGCACCTAGGTGGCTCAGTTGGTTAAGCGACTGCCTTGGGCTCAGGTCATGATCCCGGGGGATCATGGGATTGAGTCCCACGTCAGGCTCCCGGCTCAGCGGGGAGCCTGCTTCTCCCTCTGACCCTCTCCCCTCTCATGCTGTTTCTCTCTTGCTCGCTCTCTAATAAATAAATAAATAAAATCTAAAAAAAATAGAACATAGGACTTTTATGAAATATAATATAAAAACATTGTATACCATATAATGTATAATAAATAACCCATGAATAGTGATGGAAAATTTATAATTAGTTTGTGAAATGTTTTCGGCATAACATCTAATGCTTAGCTAGATTTCAAGAATAGGTCTAGACTCAATATTAGGTCATATTTTTTTTCCTTAGTTTTCTCATCTGTAAAACCAGAAAATGTATTTAAAGCCCAATATTTAACACAATTATAATAAATAATTAATTAATTAAAATATTAATGCATTTGTTTTTATTGTGTATTATTTAATGACTTTAGTAACCTTACTGACAAGAAGCAATATTAAAAGAAATACCTTCTCTTAATCACCTTGCTTCCTTTAATTTTCTTTTTTTTTTTTAAGATTTTATGTATTTATTTGACAGAGAGAGAGATAGCGAGAGTAGGAACACAAGCAGGGGGAGTGGGAGAGGGAGAAGCAGGCTTCCCGCGGAGCAGGGAGCCCGACGTGGGGCTTGATCCCAGGACCCTGGGATCATGACCTGAGCCGAAGGCAGACGCCTAACGACTGAGCCACCCAGGCGCCCCCATTTTCTTTTTTATAAGAGGAGAGAAATTGTTTTTGAGAGCAGCCTCCCTCAATTCAGAAAAAATAGCCCAAAAAATCTTACAGTATGACCATTCATTTGCATACAGTAGCTTGGTAATAATTTGGCCTTCTTTTCCATACACATCATGTATTTCTTATAATAGTCACACTTATATATAATAGCATGAACATTTTCCCCTATTGTCAGAAACTCATTGTTGTAATTCTTAATGACTGCTAATGTATGAATTGTATCACGTGTTTTGCTGAATATAGTTTAGTTATTCATTCCCTGGTTAATGGACATTTAAATTTTAAAATATCTGATTTATAAGTATTTTCTTTTTTTCCCTTTTAATCTGTGTAGCTCCAAAGCCCCGATGAAGGTTTTGAAGGCAAATCTCTTTATGAGAGCTGGAATGGAAAAAGTCCTTCACCGGAGTTCAGTGGCATGCCCAGGTAAGCAAACAAGACTTGCTACTAGATAGAGCATAGGATTGGGTTGAAATGAAAAATGAAAGTGTATTTTCTTTCAGTGATAAAGGGAAGGCAATGCTTTGTTTCTCAAATAAAATATTACTATGTGTTTTGAAGTTAAATCTATAGGCCATCTAAAAGTGGTTCTTTTTTGAGCAGGCCGTGTATAAGTCAAAAGTTATAATGGTAGAAAGTAGTTCTCCTCGCATTTCTGTCCCTTAGTTACTTGATACATTTTCTTTTTTCTGAATATCATACAGTTAAAAAATAGTTACTCTAAGAAAAATATAGGCATCATTTCAATATGGTTATGTCTTCACAAGCAAGGTTAGAGGAATAAATATCTCAGAGATATAGATTGATTATAGATAAGATTATACCCATCAAGAGTATGAATAACTAAAAATTTTTAAGGTAGGATTTACATCTGAATTATCTAAAAAAAAATCTGCTTCTTTTAACTTTATCATGAACAACAAATACAGACGATAAAATAAGTTGAGGGAAAATATTTTCCAACTTAATGAATCTTTAAAAAAAAAAGTAACTTATGCAATTGTGGTACTGTGATTTATAATAGGAAGTATATATTAGATCTTTGGCCCCTTTTGTGGCACAGAGAGCTCCCCAAATCTTTAGAATGTTCTAAGTGATGAAAGAGACAAGGGTGTCTCTTTTTGCATTAGCAGGGTGACCTTTGGACCCCACCTAAGGATGCGGGCTGATGGCCAGGAGAACCAACTATATAATTAGAGAATTGGGACTTTCAGTCCCACCCCATGAGCAGAGGTTGAATCACTTTGCAATGGCCAATGATTTAATCAATTGTGCCTTTGTAATGAAGATACAAACCCAAGAAGACAGGGTTCAGAGAGCTCCCACGTTGGTGGATACATGGAACTTAGAGCAGAGTGGCATACCTGGGGAGGGCGTGGACGGCTCAGCACCCTTTCCCCACACCTTGCCCTCTGCACCTCCTCCATCTGGCTGTTCCTGAGTTACATCCTTTTATAATAAACCTGTGATCTAGTAAATAAAATGGTTCTCTGGGTTCTGGGAACAGCTCTAGCAAATTAATCGAAAGCAAGGAAGGGAACTTGGGAATCTCCAATCTGTCGCCCGTTGGTCAGAAACACAGATAACAATCCGGGTTTGTGGTTGGCTTCTGAAATCAGTGGAAGGGCAGTCTTGTGGGACTGAGCCATTCACCTGTGGAATCTGGTGCTACCTTCAGTGTCAGAACTGAGTTGAGTTGGAGGACACCCAAGCATTGCTTGTCGCTGATATGGGAAACACCACACATCCCCCTCCACATGTTGGAATTGGGTCCAGGAACCCAAAAGAACAATGGTCCCTACTACCCAAAACAGTCTTATGGAAGTAGATACTTTATGATCAGGACTGATATTCCTCTCAATTACTTTTTGTTGTTGTTGCTTGTCTGACGTGATTTTTATAAAGAAAAATGATATTTATAAGAGCAAGAATGGAGTTTAATTAATCTTTAATTTGTACTCACTGAAGAAACTACTCAAATAACCTCCTATTTTATCCCTAAAAGGATTAGTAAGTTGGGATCTGGTAATGACTTTGAGGTGTTCTTCCAAAGACTTGGAATTGCTTCAGGCAGAGCACGGTACACTAAAAATTGGGTAAGTCTGTCAGTACGTTTTTCAAGATTACTTATGAATATATTTTAGCTACACAAATAATTCTGGAATAGAAAAAGGGTGACATAAGCCCTAGAGAAATAGAGGAATTTAAAGCAGAAGTGGTTGAGGTCATGCTACTATCACATGGGGTAATGCCTGAATCGGGTATCCTAAGCCTTAGAACTTGAACTTGCATGTTCTCCCTTAAATATATTTTCTGTTTCATTAGGCGGCATTGCTTTCACCCAGTTACTTACACTAGAAGTGTAGAAATTGTCTTTGACTCCTCCCTACCTGTTATTCCAAAGATGAATTAGTATCCAGACCAGCAGATGTTTGGATTTTTATCCCATTCTATCTCTAGTCGGTAAACATGAAAATTATGCTCTATGGCACAAGAAGCAATGAACACATATACAGGTCATGATTTTTTTTCCTACCGTTGTTGCCGCTGATGGTAATGACAATTTTATAGTTTTATGTTTACCAAAGTAACATAGGAACATAGTTCACAAAATGTCATACAGTTCTGTAAGGGTGTATGATGAAAAACACTGGTCCCTTATTCCACTTGCAGGCTTGTCCCATCTCTAATTCTGTTCAACAGATCCACATTTTTTCAACTTTTTCATTGGTTTCTTCTGACATCTATCTGCATGCTTATACATGCTATGCTCCTGCTGCTATTTATTTATTTTTCAGTTTGATGTATCATCCATTTACTTCTCATGAGGAAAGATAGGCATTTAGCGTTTCTTTATCACTTTTTCTCCCAACTCCCAAATACTTTCCCTCATTGCATTTTCTCAGTCTATCATTTTACCATACTTGTGGATTAGAATATCTTTTTTTTCCCCCCTCCATGTATCCATAACTAATTCACCACAAAGTTTCAGGGTATTCAAACCCATCGGGTGATCTGGCAGATTTCTTTTTCCCCCTTGGGTTCTTCTTCTCCTGCTCCTCTGGATTCTCTGGTGGTTTTCTTTGCCTGTGACACAGCTCTTGTCTGTGAAATTTTCTTTCATTGAGAAGTCTGAGAGACCTTCACTGCTCTCCTGTTTTTCATCTTCTCTTTCCTGGATTTTGTCTCTTCCTTTTTCTTGTTTACTCTTTAGTATGTTTGGAGGACATCCTTCAGGAACTTCTTGAAAAGGGTGTATCAAAGCAAAAGCCCTTGTGTGTCTGAAATACATTTATACCACACACAATTCTTGGATAGTTTGTGTGGGCACAAAGTTTTGGTTGAAAATTCTATGTCTTCAGAATTCTGAACTCATCCCTCAGTATCTTCCAGGCTTCAGGATTGCTGTTGAGAAATTTGGTGCTATTTGACCCCTGATCCCTTGGCTCTGATTTTTTCCTTTTATTGAAGTATAATTGGCATTCAATATCTTACTAGTTTCAGGTGTGCATCATAGTGATTCAGGGTTTTTAAGCATTACAAAATGATCCCCACAATATCTAGTTACCATCTAACGATATACAAAGTTATTACAATATTACTGACTATATTCCCTGTGCTGTACATTAACATCTCTAGGACTTAGTTATTTTATCACTGAAAATTTGTACCCCTTAAAGCCCTTTACCTATTTTCCCTGCCCTCTAACCCTTCCCCTCTCTGGTAACCAACAGCAGTTTGTTTTTTGTATCTGTGAGTCTGTTTTTGTTTTGTGTGTTCATTTGTTTTGTTTTTTAGATTCCACATATAAGGAATTGTGTGGTATTCTGTCTTTCTCTGACTTATTTCACTTAGTATAATACCCTCTAGGTCCATCCATATTGCAAATGGCAAGATTTCATTCTTTTTTATGGCTGAGTAATATTCCTGTATGTGTGTGTGTGTGTGTGTGTGTGTGTATGATGGACACTTAGGCTACTTCCATATCTTGGCTGTTGTAAATAATGCAGTGAACATAGGGAGTGCATGTATCTTTTTGAATTAATGTTTGCATTGTCCTCTTATAAATACCCAGCAGTGGAACTTCTGGATTGTATGGTAGATCTATTTTTAAATTTTTGAAGAATCTCCTTACTATTTTCCACAGTGACTGCACCAGTTTGCATTCCCACCAACAGTGTATGAAGGTTCATTTTCTCTACAACCTCGCCAACACTTATTATATTTTGCCTTTTAGATAATAGCCAATCTGACAGGTATGATGTAATATTTTGATTTTGATTTGCATTTCTCTGAAGATTAGTGATGTTGAACATTTTTTATGTACCTGTTGGACATCTTTGTGTCTTCTTTGTAAAAATGTCTATTCAAGTCATCGGCCCAGTTTTTTTTCTCCTTTGCCCAGTTTTTAATCATGTTGTTTGTGTTTTTGATACTGAGTTGTGCAAGTTCTTTAAATATTTTGGAGAGTAAATCCTTAATGGATGTATGATTTTCAGATATCTTCCCCTGCTCAGTAGGTTGCCCTTTCCTTTGGTTGATTGTTTCCTTTGCTGTGCAGAATTTTTTTATTCTCATGTAGTCCCATGTGTATATTTTAGCTTTGCTGCCCTTGCTGGAGGAGACTGGTCCAAGGGATTTTTGTTAAGGCTGTGTCAAAGAGCCTACTGCTCATGTTTTCTTCTAAGAGTTTTAATGTTACAGGTCTTCAGTTCAAGCCTTCATCCATTTTGAATTTATTTTTGTATATGGGGTAAGAAAGTGGTCCAGTTTCATTCTTCTGCATGTAGCGGTCCAGTTTTCCCAGCACTATTTATTCAAGAGACTGTCCTTTCCCCACTGTGTCATTCTTGCCACCTTTGTCATTGATTAAATGACCACATATGTATGGATTTATTTCTGGGTTCTTGATTCTATTTCATTCATTGATCCATGTGTCTGTTTTCACACCGGTACCATGATTTTTTTTAAAGGAAGGTTTTAGTATCTTCCATGTTGTCCTTGGTGTGCATGTGTGCCTTGGTTATGCCATTTTTCCTCACACTGGGCTGGGCACAGAGTGGGCCCTTTGGTCTGGAAACCCACGTCTTGCAGTTGGAGGGAATGCATTTCCCTTTGACCACTTCTTCCCTCTTTTGTCTTTTTTGAACTATTACTAGTTGTTTAACATCTAGGGATTATTTTCTGGTGTGTTCATTTTTTATCTTTTGTTTCTATCTGTGTCTTTTTTTTACTATCAGGAATATTTTTCTCAACTCTGTCATTCATTTTTTTTATTGAAATCTTTATTACTCTTGTTGTTATTATTAAGCTTCCCTTCATTCTATGCAGTACCTCCTTACTCTTGAGTTGATTTATTTTTTTTAAACTTTTTTTTAAAGATTTTATTTATTTTTTTATTTATTTGAGAGAGAGAGAGAGAGAGAAACAGCATGAGAGGGGAGAGGGTCAGAGGGAGAAGCAGGCTCCCTGCTCGATCCCAGGATTCCGGGATCATGACCTGAGCCGAAGGCAGTCGCTTAACCAACTGAGCCACCCAGGCACCCGAGTTGATTTTATTTTAGTATGTGTGTTTGGTCTGTATCTTTGAAGTCAAAGGCTGTTTTCAAATACCTGGGCATCTTTGGCAACCTGTCTTATTTAGGAGTGAGTCTATAAAAAGCTGACTAAAGCCCTGTATGCAAGCGTGGCAATTGTCAAATGGGAAGCTTCAGAGAAGAGTGATCAAGAATGCCTCTTCTAGATGCCTTAGGGGAGGCAACAACTATAGGTCTACAGAATCTATAGATCTTTTCTCTTGGACTAGTTATTCTCTCCAGACAGGAAATCTTTAATCCTACCATTGGAGTAGGAAGTTAGGCAGGGCTAGATGGGAGTGGGGTGAGGGTAGATGTTAATATTATCTACGTTTTACTCATGAGAATACTACAGTAAAGAAAAGCTAATAATCTTTGGGTTAGTAACCACCCAAAGTTATTTGGTAATAAATCCTAAAGCCTGGATTCAAACTCCAGCTGTCTAATTTTAGAATCCTAGCCTCTTCAACACACTGCTATATAAAGTGTTCTTCTATATCAATAAAATCATAAATAGCTAAATAAGGCAGGCAAAAGGCATAAATCAGCAATTCAAAGTTTGGAAAGTCCTTGCTGCTTGCCTTTTGTGTATGTTCTTGGTGTCTTATGTATGTCTGAGCATTCCTTCTCTCTCCTTCATGAGACTCTGGATCCACTCCTGAACCCCTCACTGTGCGGATTCTTCATGCTTCTGAACGCTGCTTGTCAGAGAATCATCCATTTGTGGAATTTCAGTCATTAACAACTTGCAGCATTATCCTATATAATATTGTATAATGCTCATTTACAATCACCTCCAACAATTCCCTGTTTTCTTAAATTATTTGTACTGAAATGCAACATTATCTTGTCTTTGTTTCAGGAACATTTTCACATCTCCTGTATCCTTGAAGGCAAGACTTTAGGCCCTTTCAGATAATTTTTATACTATCGTTTATGTTGTATACACATATTTTTTAATTCCACATCTGGGGTATCTTTTAACATTATAATATTAACCCTTTAGTAAGTGGCTTATTGAGGTTCTTAAATACATTCCTTTATTCATTACTGACCAAAACAGTTTTACTAGTATTAATAGTAAATATGGTACTATGCATTTTATTATAAGCTATTTTATGAGATATATTTTGTGTGTGTGCGTTTTGTGTTGTTGTTGTTTCCTTTCTGTAGGCAACAAGCAAATCCAGGAGCTATCCTTTGTATCACAGTGTCTCTGAAACATATGAACTGGTGGAAAAGTTTTATGATCCAACTTTTAAGTATCACCTCGCTGTGGCCCAGGTTCGAGGAGGGATGGTATTTGAACTAGCCAATTCCATAGTGCTCCCATTTGACTGTCGAGATTATGCTATAGTTTTGAGAAAGTATGCTGACAAAATCTACAATATTTCAATGAAACATCCACAAGAAATGAAAACACACAGTGTGTCATTCGGTATGCTCCACCTCCTCTTTCAAAATTCATTATCTCTGTGCTTCAATTAATCTCCAAAATGTTATCATCTACTTTAGTCCATTTATTATTTATTGCCAGTCCCTGTGATCAGACATTTTGTTTACATCTATAAATGTATTTGTCATTTCACTGATGCTCCTCTTGTAATATATAAAATATAAATACCTTGTAAAATGCAGAAGAGAAAAAACAGCTTCCTATACTGTTCCCTTTGCATAAGCCGTAGGACAACGCCATTAGGCCCCGATTTCTATTTCAGATTCACTTTTCTCTGCTGTGACGAACTTTACTGAAATTGCTTCTAAGTTCAGTGAGAGACTTCAACACTTGGACAAAAACAAGTATGTTCTACATTTTTAAGTTATGCCTATAATAGATACAATGAAAAAGACATACTAATTGACATCTTTGTTGCTGAAATGTCTTTGTAAAGTGTTTTGCTCCTGTGTTTCCACCTTAAGGCATCCTGTACAGGGCTGCCCTATCTCTGCAAGACCCACCTCTAACTTTCTGAGTGGCCGCCCTGTGCTGAGAAAAGCCAGCACCTCCTTAACTACCAGCTGATTAGTGACAAAATTCCCACCTTAGCACTGAGGGGCCTCCACTGCGTGACCCTAGCTTTTACTAGCTTTGTCTCTTGTTCGTTCAGTGTCTGTCCATCATACTTCAACCAACTTCTCCTATTTCCAGAACACACTTTCTTTTCTTCCTCTTCTTAATGTCATTACCTCCAGAGTTTCTCATTTCTACTTCCACCTGATAAAATTCTTTCTCCAGAACAACAAGTATTGGGAAGCCAGTTTTCTTCTAATATTAAGCATTTAGGATTCATTCTCTGTGAAATCACCAAAGTAAACGTAATTGGAATAGAACTTTAAGATGGGAGAAAAATCATGAGAGGATATTAAGGAAATTTTTTTGAAGTAGAATTTTGAAAGTGAACTTCTACTGTTTATTAAGCCTATTTTGATGATACGGATATCAAATCCTTAGGGACTGATGCAAAAATACATTGAAAGATAAGAGCAGGCAGTCCAAAAATAGATGAGTGACATATAGGAATGTATTTGGGTAAAAAAAAATGTGTTTGTAATGAAGGACACATCAACAATAAATGGAGGAAGAAAGACATATTCAACAATAATGTTGTTTAAGCTCTTTTAGCAACTGATAAGAAAGTGAGTTCAGAATCTCACTTCACATCACATGCAATCATAAGCAATGGTTGTAGAAAAATTCTTTATTAAAAGTTGAGATTTCTTGGAAGTGAAATTCGAAGTTTAGAAGCAACAGGGAAATGACAAAGCAATGAGGTTTGAGAACACTGAAATGGTTCATAATATGAAAGTCAATCATCAAAAGCAAAGATAGAAAATTGGGAAAGCTCTTCTCCAGCAAATATGGAAAGGGAGTAATATAAATATTATAAAAATATTTTTTTGAAAATTGGTAAGAAAATCCAAAAGAACAAAGCTGAAAATGTTGGCAATGGGCAAGACAATTCAAAAAGAAGACACTACTTGTACAGAAACAGATTAAAAAAAACATTCAAATTACCGATTAAAAAATATAGATGAAAATAACATCATACTACTTTTGAAATAACGTTATACTGTTTTTGTATCAACTTAGTAATGATTTAAAACTTGCTTGTACACATTGCACTAGAGATGGTGCCCTGGATCAGATGCTTTCTCACTTTTCTGATAGCATTGTGAATTGTTTTAAAAACCTTTTTGAAAAAATAAATAAATAAAAATAAAAAATAGAAACCTGAAAAGCATAAATACATACTATTAAAGTTTCAAGAGCCATTTACAGAGTTCTTAGGCTTTGCCATAGTATTTCCATTTCTTGGACCTTTTCTTCAGGAAAGAATTTCAAGTTTGGAAAGAAAAAACGGCTTCTCAGAAAAAGATATGAATTGTAATACCAAACAATTCAAAGGGCTCCCGGGTGGCTCAGTTGGTTAAACATCCGATTCTTGATTGCAGCTCAGGTCATGATCTCAGGGTCATGAGACAGAGCTCCACATCAGGCTCCATGCTGGGCGTGGAGCCTGCTTAAGATTCTCTCTCTCCCTCTCCCCCTACCCACCCCTCCCCCTGCTCATGCTCTTTCAATAAATAAATAAATAAATAATTAAAAAATAGGGGCTCCTGGGTGGCTCAGTCGGTTAAACATCTGCCTTTGGCTCAGGTCATGATCTCGGGGTCCTGGGATTGAGCCCCATATGGGGCTCCCTGCTCAGTGGGGAGCCTATTTCTCCCTCTCCCTCTGCCTCTTCTCCTGCTTGTATGCTTTCTCTCTCTGT